>NC_143521.1:25866202-26186202 GCF_031878675.1 Megascapheus bottae
GATAATAAAAATTCAGATGAGGTGGTTCAAAGAGAGAAATGTGACAAAAATTGAAGGTCTACATAACATTAGAAATAAGGACATATAACTTGACAGAAATATAGTGCACATATTTCCTGGACAACACAAAACAGTCTGGGATGTGGCAGATATCCAGCTTGTATGAGATTCATGAGCCCAATTGATTCTAACCAAGAAATAAAGTTGATAAATAAAGGAATAAAAGTTAGTTATTATCTTTACTACTATATTGGAAAAAGGCTTCTATATAACACCAATATACTGAATTTGCTAACTAAATCTTCAGGACTATATTCATTGGTAATAATAACTTATGCACAGTTATTTATATGACCCATAGTGAAAGCATAGAGTCATTAGCTCCAAGTAATTCAACCACCTCAATAATAATTGAAAAGTCTCTCTTTCACTTATTTACTCAATATGCACCTTTGAATTTGCATTCAGTCTCTTTTTAAATAGCAACTATCTCTCCTTCTTGTCTCTTTGCTATGTTGAAATATATTTTCTTCTTTGGTAGAGCAATAGCCCTGCAAATGTGTGTTCTCTGCCAAGCATTACTTCTTCAACATACAAACAAGGCCAGGAATCTGCTCCAAATGTTTATTCTCACAGATTGACAGCCTTAATAATTAGAAGTACTGGCATTTTTGGAAAGACCATAAGTCTTTTCTGAGCCAAAATACAAACACATATATTTATATATTCAAATCAGTACATATGCATGAAAAAACATAGTTTGCTTTTACTACTTGGTAATTCTAATTGCAAATAAACATGATTCACATAACTTGCTGCTACAGAATTGATAACTAACTTAACCACTTCCAATTAATGCCTTCTTTTCGTATTAACACATATCAGGGTAATAGTTATTTTTCAACACGTTAGAAAATAATAGTTCTTTAAGCTTATCACATGGACATATGATAGAAGATTCAAAACACACAGAATAAGTTATGAGGTACATTAATTTAGCAATATACATAATGATGCAAAAAGGAGTCAATTAAAGTTTGTGGGTGGGAGAGGAAAATAGTGTTCAGGGAAACAAATTAAAACACTTTGTCAGCATAATCTGAGTTCTAGTAAAAAAATAATAACACAACACCATCCAAGAATAAATTTAATATGTAGAAATTTTAGTACATTATGGTACAAATAAATATCCCCCTTGGGTTTTATAATTTAATAATAATTTTTACAATGACATTTTCTCTTTTCTTCTAAGTCAATATGAATATATGTATGTTTGTATATTTTTTTTATTTAAGAAATATTTCTATTCACTTCTGCAGCACGTTAGGAAAAGCAACTGAACAACTAAAATCTATCTGTACAATGTGATAAATATTTCTGTTCAAATCTGATTAAAATAAATTAGTATCTTCTCATTAATAAAAAAGGAATCATTCATGCTCTTGAATTTACATGTTAATTGACATCTGTTGAATTTGTTTACCTATACCATACAAATCTTAAAATCCCCCCATTATTGTCAGTGTATTTACAGAAATAATCTGATAGATAATTGTGTCTACATGAAATGTCAAATGTTAACAATTCAAAAATCCAACTTGTGGCTGAGGATGAGAAGGAAAAACGAAGAGAAAGTGAAGGGTTAAATTGTTCCAAATGGAATTTACTCATTTTCTGACTTATGAAGCTATAATACCTCTATATAGCACCATTATAATAGCAATGAAAAGTTAAAAATAATCCAACTTCAAAATTCCCATTACTAGGGTATGAACTTTGGACTTTGTGCTTGCACAAGTTTCTTGCTTATAACTGGTATACTCCCACCTATCCAGGCCTCAAGACTTGAATTTAACTGGCTAATTGGACATACATCTCATGAATTTTACTGCCTGGGCTGACTTCAAATTGTGATCTTTCAGGTCTCAGACTTCTGTGTAGCTAGAGTATAGACATAAGTCTGGCTCATTGTTTTTCCTTGTTTATTAGTTTGCTTTTAAAATGAAGAAAATAATAATCAAAATGGTAGTTGAATGATTTTTTCTTGGAAATTTATCCTAGAGAAGGAAGAAACACAACTTTAATGAGCTTCATAAAATTTCTAATCATATGTTTAAACTAGACTAACCACTACATGAACATTTAGTTACCTGTTTAGATTCATTTCTCAAGTCACTTTCATTACACTGTCATTTGTGACAGTGTTCACAAAGCAATGGATTTTACTTGTCAGCATAGATTTTGAGCTGCATTATAAAGTTAAAGTAGCATATTTGTTACATAGTATGTAACATTTGGATGGTACTTATTGATCTGATTGCAGCCCTTGGTACAGATGTGAAAAGAAGCATTGTATCTAATTTTTCAGGAGAGAAAAATCATTTCAAATGACAATGTCTACTAAGTTTTTACAACACTGTCCTGGTTATGAGAAATTCTCAGTAAATATTGATTATTCATAATCACAGCTAGAATTGGTGATGCAGTCACTTGTGTTCTACTGGTATATTTTCCCAAGAAGCATTTCATTACCCAAAATATTTTACACAAAATTCAATTAGTTCAAGTTTCAAAAAGGTTCAGAGGATGTACCCTTTCAGATTGACATGAAAAAATGATTTGTATCAAAATCTTCATTAATAAAAATTCAGTTTACTTCTATTTAAATACCAATAAGACACTAACACACACTTGAGTTTTGCATGAGAAGAGTAAAGTTCATCATTTCAAAAGTTTTTAAAATAAAATTTTATCACTTTGTTTATACCTTAAGTAATGCCTAAAGTCCTTTAAATAAGGCAATGTGTTCACTGAAAAATAAGTTCTTCAACAAATAAATGTTTTACATGCTTTGTTTCCACAGCATGTTTAGAATGATAATACCATGTTTTCAAGCCTTTCTAGGGGAGAAAAAAAACTACCCACAGTGAAAGATTATTGGTCAAATAGTAAACACAAAATAAATGTCGGTAAGTATCATTGTCATTAGCATAGTAATTAAATAGATTCCCTTTTTTTATTACATACAAAATATCTTGGCTACTAATATTCAAGCTAAAGATAAAGGACTAAGTAGCCAATCTACACTACAGACAGATTCCTTAAAAAATGACAGGTAAATACTTATGATGTTTTAAGTTTATTGTCATTAAACTTTATTCTTATTATCTAACATACTCAATTATACAGTGGAGTGGATTTAATTTTCACTTCTGTTGCCCAATCCACGGCAGAGGTAAATATTTTTCAGGGAATAAAAATTATTTGATTGCCTTTGAAGAAATTAAAACACACACACACACAGGCGCGCGCACACACACACACACACACACACACACACACACCTCAGTGGGCTTTATAACAAAACAGATTCTATATGAAAATTTATGTCACCATATAATGATTTCAGGAAGGTTTGTCAAACTCCATGCAACCCAAACTCTTCCTCATCTGTAAACTTTTGTTAAAAATAATCATCTTAGTCTCTATGATGATTAAATATTAATATATATTAAAAATATACAAAGTAAATTAAATATATTAAGCATTTAATCATTTAGACACCAAGAAAAAATATATAAAGCAACATACATTATGCCTGAAAATTGAAGAAGAGTCAAATTTATTTGAAACCTAATTCTCTACTACCCAGTCACACATATATAACTAGGTATATTAAAAGCAATAGTACTGGGTGAGAAATTGAGGCAAAAAGGAGATAATTTTCACCAGTCTCTTAACGCTGTAAAAGTATTTCCCTCCAAATCTACTGTTACCAATTTATTTACTAACAATTTATGTTCATAATCTACTAGTAAATTTCCACTGTGACTGAAATTCTCCAGAATTATTTTTTGCATTACAAAATACCCCAGGACAAGCTATTAATGGAGATAAACAAGTTTACTTACTTCCCAGTTTGGGAGGTTCAAGGACATCTGCCTAAGCTACTCAGTGAAGCTGTAACACCTCTGTCCTTTCATTGTGAGAACACAGCAGGAAAATGCAGAGGCATCTTCATACAAAAAAAAAAAAAAAAAAAAACAGAGTTGCATGGGGCCAGGCTCAAGATTTCTTCAACTGGCTTGGAATGCGGATTAATGGTACAGTGCTTCCCTAACATGCATGAAGCCCTGTGTTAGCTTCCGCAGAATCAAATGAACAGAAAAAGCTGGAAGAGAAGTGTGGCTCAAGGGGTAGAGTAGTAGCCTTGAGCAAAAGAAGCTCAGGGACAGTGCCTAGACCATGAGTTCAAGCCCCTGACCTGGCAAAAGAAAAAAGGAAAAGAAAGACAGGAAGGAAGGAAGGAAGGAAGGAAGGAAGGAAGGAAGGAAGGAAGGAAGCAAGGAAGGAAGGAAGGAAGGAAGAAAGGGAGGGAGGGAGGGAGGAAGGAAGGGAGCGAGGAAGGAAGGAAGGAAGGAAGGAAGGAAGGAAGGAAGGAAGGAAGGGAGAGAGGAAGGAAGGAAAGTTTTTCTTTATCATCTTCTTATTGAGAACTACCAAACTACCTAAATCCCTCTGCAGGCAGAGTTCCAGTACCTTAAAACTCATTGTTCCCAATTCCTTTAAGCTTCCATCAGGGCTCTTTCTGCCCCAATTGCTAACAAGTTCCCAATTTGTAGCCCTTCGGTGCAAGAGATAATTTTTATTTTATAAGTTTTTTTCTATAACTTCGAATATCCATATTTTTTAAATATCATTCACCTTCTCAATAGTTTCTATCACACATTTTCTGTCTTAATTTATAAAGATTGAGTAGAGGAAGGCTGTTTAAAATATTAAGGTATGAAAGCAACTAAAGTACTCAAAATGAATCTTATATTTTATAAATCATTTTAAAAAATGACAAATTCCAAGGTAAAACTATCAAACTAATTGTCTTTTAGAGTCCTTTTTGATTTTTGCACTCCTGTGTTTGGCAATCCACATAATAATGGTTTTATGTGCTTTCGAGGTGCAGCACAAGTCATAAAGAGCCAACTGTGGTATGAAAGCCAAGAAATAGAATGAAGTCCAGAGTTAAAGTTCCAGAACCAGCACAAAAAAATGGCCACATGCACGAGTCCACCATCCGAAAAGAATTAATGAAAGTTTAAGAAGTTGTCAAGCTCTCTACGCAAAATTGACCCATTTTCCAAAAGAAAGTGAAAGTAGTGATAAGCTAAAATGTAACAATATTTTCCAGTGTACATATTAACAATAATTTTTGAGTTCAGAATAATATGCTAGGATTATCATTTCATTTCTCTCCCCAAATTTGTTATTAATCATTGACAAAATAATAAAAAGAACAAAATTTCTATTAATCGTTTTTTTCTTATTTTTAGTTAAAGATTAAGATATATGAATGTCTGGATAGAAAATGACTGTAGATATTATAATGGTCATAAAGGCTCTTTTTAGGATAATGTCACTTCTTCCTTCACTTTATCCCAGTTTTCTCACCTTCTTCTTGCCCACTAGTTAAATAGTTCATTTTTTATATAGTGTATACCGAATAGTATGACTGTGTTTGTTTATCCTTCCTCTGTCCCTTTCTGTACCCCACCATTACCTTCCAACAAATAAAGGGACAAACACCATGCATTGGTAGTTCACATCTGTAATCCTAGCTACTCAGGAGGCAGACAACTGAGGATAGAAATTCAAAGCCATTATCTCATATTGTTATAGTATCTCACTTTGTAATCTGATATATTGAATTTATTTGTATTTGGATATTTGAAATTTGATAGGGAAGGGGGGAAAACCAAGACGGGTGGGGGGTGTGTGGGGGGGAGGGAAATGGGTACCAAGACATGTGAAAGGGTATCAATGTATGTGAATTAATGCACCTTCTATCTGGCAAATATCATGTAACCCTTTTACTAATTACAGTAAAAAATAATAATAATTAAAAAAAAAAAAAGGAAATTCAAAGCCAACCTGGGCAGGAAAATCTCTGCGGCTCTTATTTCTAATTAGCCACCAGAAAAGTGAAGTGGCTCCTGATGCTCAAAGTGGGAGAGCTCTAGCTTTGAGTAAAAGAACTCAAAGACAGAGCCCAGACCCCATGACTGAAAATTAAATGTGAAAACAAACACTATCGCCACTTACAATAATAACAATAACAATAATAAAAATATCTCATATTTCCATTTTCTATAATTTGTTCTGACAAATAATATTTCAAATGATCAGAAATTTAAACCTTTCTCTTTACAAAGTATCTAGGCTCTGGTTTAAAATTACAGCCACAGAAATTGAAATCATGCAGTACTACAACATTGGTTTTTCTGCTTTAAATTTTTTTGTTGTTGTTATTGTTGGTCGTGGGGCTTGAACTCTGGGCTAGGGTGCTGTTCCTGAGCTCTACATCTCAAGGTTACCACTTTACCACTTTAAGCCACAGCACCACTTCCAGTTTTCTGGTGGTTGATTGGAGATAAGAATAACAAGGACTTTCCTGTCAAGGTTGCCTTTGAACCGTGAACCTCAGATCTCAGCCTCCTCAGTAGCTATGATTACAGGCATGAGTCAGAGAGTACTGCCTAAAAAATTATCTTTTTTAATTAAAGAATTTATTAACATGGATTTTGTGTTTTTTTAGGAAGAAATATTTTTACTTTTATATATTTTATTGTAATTAATAGAAGGGTTACATTAGATAGAAGGTGCATTACTTAACAATCATTGCTACCCCTTCTCATGTTTTTGTCCCCATTTCTCTCCCCAACACCTCCCCTCATCTTTTTTTCCCTCCTTCCCTTCCTATTTCAAATAAACATATAAACATATATACAATATATCAGATAACAAGGTAAGATACTGTAACAATATGAGATAACCAAGGGACAACAAAAGAGATGAGAAATAACATAGTACATTAAGAACAACTGTCATACCTTATATGGCTCTTGTTTCTAAATCTTGGAGATCCTTTCATTTAGCCTCACTCTATATGGCCTTATGTATCTAGGTCTTGCCCTATTGTAAACCTCTGCTAGGAGAGTCTAAGGTTTATGCTAATTATGTCAAAAGAGGGAAACCATTATCTTTATAAAGAAAAATTATTATTATTATTATTATTATTATTATTATTATTATTATTATTGCCAGTCCTGGGCATGAGCTCAGGGCCTGAGCACTGTCTCTGGATTTTCTCAAGGCTAGGGCTCTACTGAAGGGACCCCTTTCTTGACTTCCCCAAAATCCATCCACTCTAGGCATTTCCCATCTTTATGACAAAGGACTTGACCTGAGGCAGGGGCTGCAGAATCTCTGATAACAGCTCAGATTACAAGAGCAGCTAAACCAGGTGGAGTTACCAGAATTCTTCCCCACCCCACCCCCCTTGGCCTGCCAGGGAATTCCCTCCCCTTCCTTTGTTGTCAGAGCAGTGCACCAGAAGCCCACCAAAATGATAGGTCAGTTCAAACAGCAAATGTGTCAGTGGTTGCCCCAGCCATCAATCAACCATGCTGAATTCCATTGGCCACCTGTATATGGCCAACCCAACCACATGGCTGGGGCCTATAAAAGTAGCCTGTGAGATCAGGCATCAGGTGGGGTGGCTCTCTCACTCACATCTTAGAGGCGGCCCTGACCGGTCAGTATGATTCTCGATGCTAGGCGTGGAATAAAACTCTGTTTAACTTAACTTCCAAATTCCACTTTTGTATCAGACTCGTTCCTTTGATCATGGACCCTAACACTACCACTTGAGCCACAGCATCACTTCTGGCTTTTTTCTATGTATGTGGTGCAGAGGAATCGAACCCGGGTTTTCATGCATGCGAGGCAAGCACTCTACCCCTAGGCCAAACTCCCGCCCCTCAAGAAAAATTATTTGTACAAAGAAAATAAAAATATAATTTAAATTATCCTCACAAGAATTATTTTATGTGGGTTACATTTATCAGTGTTTATGATATTAAAAATTACATCTGAGAAAATTTTAAGAAAAGGGTCAATACTGCCTTGTCCTCGGCTAAGCTACAAATATTTGGCCAAGAATTTCTTTTGGTCCACCAGTGCCTATGTTAAAGTAATAAGCAAGGCAACTTACTATGTGTTATTAAAAAAAAAAAAAAGCCAGGCGTAGGTGGCTTACTCACTCCTATAATACTAGCTACTCAAGAGGGTGAGATCTGAGGAGGATCATGGTTCAATGCCAGACAGAGCATGAAAACAGGAAAGCCAATGAGACTCTTAGCCCCAATTAACCACCAGAAAACCCAAAGTGATGCTGTGGCTCTAGTGGTAGAGTGCTAGCCTTGAGCTAAAGAGCTCAGAGACAGTGCTCAGGCCTGGAGTTCAAGCCCCATGACCACCCCAACCTCCACCACCAACAACAACAAAGATTCATCAGATCTGAAGACCTCCTGTCCTGGAATGGACTCCAAATTTCCACAAACTTTTCTTAAACTATGGATGCAGTAAAAGGTAAACCTTTTCTCCACAAATAAAGATAGGTGAGTCAACAGAGCTACCTTTTCTTGTCATAAACATTCAAATCATTTGGTGATTTTTTTAAATTTAGAGCTAGACATAAATAACATGAATTTTCTTTCAAAATTAATATTAGTAGCAAAGAGTACTTAGAAACAATTGAGTTGGTTGAGCAAAATTTATTTATTTCAAAAGAGGCAGAAATACTACAAAAAAAAAGATGACTAAAATGCTTCAAATGTCATGTTCTGTACATTTGGGCTTTGGGAATCGAACTTCTCTTGGCACTTCATTTTTACTCCATTTTGGTGTAAACAAACCTGCCTGCATATTATACTCCTGAAGCAAAGCATTATATATTACAAGTTCTAAACCTGTCTTTCTTTAATGCAAATCACATAGTTCAACAGAAAAGTGTCCTAACATGAAGATTTGTTTGCTATCTGTTACAATAGAAGGTAATGGATTATTCAAAGAAGCAAAAGAATACATGAATAATAATAATAACTCTTGTGTACACACATAGTTACCAAATAATACCTACTAGGCTATACCACTGATATGCCTTCTATTATTATTGAAGACTTCTTAACTTCTCTAGGGATGAACAAAACAGAAGCCAAAAATCTTTTTGTAAGCTGTAAAATCTCCTGCTGTGCTTCTGATATAAACTGAAATAGAACTCTCAGTAAAGTGAGAAACAGCTCTCTCTCTCTCTCTCTCTCTCTCTCTCTGTCTCTCTCTCTCTCTGTCTCTCTCTGTCTCTCTCTCTCTCTCTCCCTCTCTCTCTCTCTCTCTCTGTCTCTCTGTCTCTGTCTCTGTCTCTGTCTCTGTCTCTGTCTCTCTCTCTCTCTCTCTCTCTCTGGCTTCTCCACTGATTCTCTCTCTCTTTTCATACTCTTGTTCCTGAGGTGATTATAACATGAAAATATAATATTGATAAAACACTTGGAAATCCATAACAAAAATTTAAATCTCTCACTTAAATACAAAATAAATTTCTCACTGTATATATTTACTATCTAGAGTAACTTAAAAATCATATATCATTGTTAAGAGAATTAAAATGCAAATGAAACATTTATGCCCATGCTTACAGGAATAACTGCCAATATTTCCCTTTAGAATCCCCACTGAAAAGCCCAGTAATTTTAACTTGATTTCAAATATTCACTTATTTAGCTTAAATCTATGCATTGAGTATAACATATAACCAAAAATCAGATTAAATTATAGCATATGCTGAGATGGAAATAAGAATTAACAGCAATAGTTCTAGAGAACTATACTGCAGTGAGGGAAATTTGCTAACTGATTTATTATGATAACTGTTGGCAGCTACCACTTGGTAAATTTACTAGAAAATAATTTTATTATATTTGAAGTGAGTGAGATAAATGGTATGTAAAATGGCTTCAGGGAAATTATACAAATAATTGCACTGAGTGAAAGAAGTAATAAAGGAACAACTGCATATTATATAAACTATTACTTAAATTATTAAAGTTTATATAAACTCAACTTAGGAGCTATCCTTGGGAGGAAGTTGAGGTTGATACAGAGAACAAAATGGCTCTTCTCAGGCAATGTTCATGTCTTAGCTCTTCATTTAGGTATATGAACAGCTTAGATATGTACATGGAAGTATGCACATCTAAATTGTGCACTTATTTGAGTGCATATTATATCCACATATGTATATGTACATATCTGTGCCCAAAAGACATTTAATGTATGTATATGTATATCATTATAATAGTTTAAATCATAATAAAATGTTTTCATGACAATGTACTTTGGCATTCAAAATTCTCATATTACTCTGAATTTTTTTCCAATTCATAATAAATATGGTCAGGTATTTTTACAAAATTTTTGATTTAATTTATTATTATTAGTTTTGCTATTGGTCATGGGATTTGAACTCTGGGCCTGGGCTCTATCGCTGAGCTCTTTAGTTCAGGAGTAGTGCTCTTGAGAAACAGGTTCAATCCTGATTTTCTGATGATTAGCTGGATATGAGTCACTTGCACTTTGTGGCCTCACTGGTTTTGAACCTTGATCCTCAGATCCCAAGCTCTTGAGTAGCTAGCATTACAGACATGAGCCACTTGTGGCCAGATATATCTGAACCCAAATACTGATATGTTTGGAAAATGCATCAGAGAACATAAACATGGCTAAAGGGGTTACAAGAAGGAAGAAATTCCTTTGGGTTTCTTTTAAGTACTTCTTCACTTCCAGACTTAGTATCAGTCTAATTATTAGTCTGAGAGTCACTAATTCCAGCCACATCCTAAAGAACACATCTGGTATTTCTCCACAGAAATACTCTGTGATCTTATCCAGAAGAACATGACTCTTTTGGCCTTTTTATTAGAAGTAAATGAAGTGAAAAGGAATATGGAGCAAACAACATTGCTGCTTGTATTTCATCTGTAAAAAGATACAGTTTTGTGGGCAGGGACCATGCCTGATTTATATGTCCATCAAACCCAAGCAACTGCTGTAGTGAGCTGCCCATTTGTTTTCATTAAACCTGAAGAAGACAATCTGAAACCTGCAGTGGATTCCAAAAGTAAAATTGCTATTCATTCACTCATATATGCATTGACATTAGTTTTAGGTTAAAGTAACAGAAAGTCTGCCTTCTGAAAGTTAACAATTACTTTAGACAAATTCAGTGTGTGATAATGAAGTTTTGTTAATATTAATGTAGGATAAGGAATCTGGGCACCTGTGGTTCATGCCTGTAATCTTAGCTACTCAGGAGGCTGAGATCTGAGGATTATGATTCAAAGCCAACCCAGGCACAAAACTCTGTGATATCCCTATCTTGAATTAACTCAGAAAGCCACAAGTGGTACTGTGGCTCAAACTCACAGAGCACTAGCCTTGATCTGAAGAACTCAGGGGACAGTGTCCAGGCCCAGAGTTCAACTCCATGACTGAAATAAATAAATAAATAAATAAATAAATAAATAAATAAATAAATAAATAAAAGATAGGATCAGGAAAGCTGTAGTTAATGCTATGTTTTACTAGAAGAATACAAACTAAGTAAACTCTGTGAAGGCTAACATGAATGTGTTCTGACATCTGAACAAAGCCTTCAGTAGGGTAATGATAGAATATGGAATTTCAGAGATTGAGGCAGTGGTAGAATGGCATATGATCATGTAATTTGACAAACCAACTTGGTAATTTGCATAATATTTTCATTTGTTTGTGCTAAGTATCAATACTTTCTGTACTAAGAAGTTTCCTTTAAGATCATGCAGCCCTGAAAACAGTGGAAAAAATTGGCCCCTCTCAGCAGATATCAAATTTGAAAAATTTTACTGCAGAAAAATGAAGGAATCAAATGTCATATATTCTTTTGAATTCAAATTGGGAACTTTTCACAGTAAGCTTACATATCAGTATGCAGTTTAATTTATGCAACGTGTATTCAAACATCTGCATGAAACACATTGTCTCTTAATGCCTGTGACTTCTAAAAGAAGTTAGAAAGCTTGTTTAAAAATTAGGTTTAGGCAAAGATTCAGTAATATTATGTTTTTTTATCTTTAGTAATAATCTTCCTACAAAATATACTTAAATATGTGTAGACCTTGATGAAAGGTTGCACTAAATTATGTTTTCAACTTGAATGTATCAATCTATTTAAGCTGTCTATATTATTATCAGTAAGATATATCCATGCCACAGCTAGCAATTATTAGCATTATTTAACATTCAGTGGCTGCCCTGTCACTGTAACTAAGTTCATTCTGGAGCAATGTGGGTGGTCTTGGCCATCACACAAGATGAAAGTGATTTCTTTTTTTTTTTTTTTCCAAGAGCCAAAAGCAATTATTTTGGACAAGAGTAAATTTAGCATACTCCAAAATTCAAATAAAAGTGAATAATTTGCTTGCACTGAGAATTAACCCATTAGTTCAGCTAACTGACAACTCTTAAGAAACCACCAGGTGGGTTTAGTTACAGGAGGCAGCTTGAGTGCTAGAAACACTTGCACTCCCCACCCCCCACACACGTTTTTGTGCTTATGCATTCCATGGTTCTAGAGCATCCATTTTAACTATTTTCTACATGAATTACAAGATTAAGGACTTATTCTGAATGTTCTTAATAGCATCAATGAAAAGATTAAAACAATTTCAAGGGAAATCTAGCAGAGACCAAAGGGCTAATGAAGTCATTACTTTGGCTGTATTCCAGTTCAAACCTAATCATGTGAAAGCAAAATCTCCTCCTCAAAGGACACCTCAAACAGCATTTTGTTATTTTCAAAATAAAGAGATTGGATGTCTCCGATGACATTGAAAAACAAACTGGTCCAGCATCAGTGAATGATACCTGTAATCCAGCAATTCAGGAAGCTGAGATTTGAGGACCAAGGTACAAAGCTGGCCCAAGCAGGAAATTTACTGAGACTCTTATTTCCAATTAATCAAAAACCGTGGAGGTGAAGCTGTGGTTCAAGTGCTTGAGCAAAAAAAAGCTCAAAGACACCACCTAGGCCCTGAGTTCAAACCCCAAGACAAAAGAGAAAAGAATATATATGTATGTATGTATGTATGTATGTATGTATGTATGTATGTATGTATGTATGTCAGGTCTACTCTTCTCTGATAGTAGAAAGTCACTCCTGAGAGAGCATTACAACACCACTATAGAATAAAATGAAAATTTCAGGCAAAACATTGTATTTCAGTTTTAGCTATTTATTACACCCAGAAAGATATGTAACACATTATAACCCACCACTTACCAAATTTTAAGATAAGTTTAACCTTTTCTAGCATGGATTCCAAATATTTCCTCAATGATCATTTACCTTATTTTTCCTTATTTCAGCCTGGAAGCTGGTGGCTCACACCTGTAATTCTAGATACTCAGGAAACTGAGATCTGAGGATCCCAGTTCAAACCCAGCCCAGGCAGAAAAGTCTCCATGAGACTCTTATCTCTACCTTCTCAAAAACCAGAAATAGCACTGTGGCTCAAGTGGTAGAGAGATAGTATTGAACACAAACAAGTGCAGATACAGTGCCCAGGTGTGTGCTGTATTCTCTCTGTCTCTATCTCTGTCTCTGTCTTTCTCTCTCTATCACACACACACACACACACACACACAATCCTATTTCTGAAAATCTCATATATACACTTCAGGTTTAGAAACTTGTATTATGTAGTGAATTCAATCCCAGAAAACACTACTGAACAGCGTGAAGATTATATCATGAGTTTTACTAAATAATGTAATACATTTTAATATTTCCCTGTGCTATATGCAATTTCTAAATGCAGCCATTTAGTGATGTAAGACTCGGAAGTGACTCAAGGGGTAAAACACTTGCCTTTCCTGCACAGATATCTGGTTTGAAAAGAGTAAGGGAGGAAAGAAAGGAGGGGGCAAGGTAGGAAGCAAGGAAGGAAGGAAGGAAGGAAAGGAGGAACGGAAGGAGGGAGTGAAGGAGGGAGGACAGACGAAGGAAGGGACCAGAAAATCCAATACATCAAGTGAAGTTTTATATGTATGCAAAGAAACGAATACTGGAAGCTCCATACCTTTGAGACATAATCTTATAGGCATCTGGCAGGTAACATCGGATATTCTCCATTTGAGCCGGGTCTGAGTCACAGATTTTGTCATCAGTCCTCCCGTAGTTGGCACTTTCAATCATGATGACATCGGTTCCCGGACAGCGGAGTTCTATAGGGTAACTCTCACAGGACAGCTCTCTGCGGACCACGGCCATGGGAATCGGGGCACGGCTGAAGGCTGAAGGAAGAAGGAAGAAAGCACAGCACTGTTATTATGAGTTTGCTCGGCATATGAGTTTGCTTTCCAGTATTTGGGGTGGGACGGCACAAGATCTATAGTTGAACTAAAATATAATATTTTTGTTTGAGTACCAAATAATTTTGGTTAACTGTTGTTAACTTTCCCACTAAAATTTTCTACACACACACACACACACACACACACACACACACACGATATTATGTGAGACCTTCCTTCCCTCTTTTTATCTAACTTAAGTATATCCTACAGTACTTTACACTATGACTTGTATATTTTATTTAACAATGTAATATATGGTGAAAATATTTTTGTTTCTGGATATGTGTATTCTATTTATAATAATGCATTAAAGTAAGTATGCATATAAACATATAATTTAAAAATTAATTTGTCCGGGGCGGGGAGTTTGGCCTAGAGGTAGAGTGCTTGCCTAGCATGCACAAAGACCCGGGTTTGATTCCTTGGTACCACATACATTGAAAAAAGCTGGAAGTGGTGCTGAGGCTCAAGTGATAGTGTGCTAAGCCTTGAGAAAGTCCAAGGACAGTGCTCAGGCCCTGAGCCCAAGCCAAGGACTGGCAAAAAAAAAAAAAAAAAAAAAAGATAATAATTTGTCCTATGTTTTTGGATATTTTAAATAACTGCATATGATAAATAAATTATATAAATATGTACTTATTGGTTATGGTATATTGGGAAGTATACGATTATCCATGTTTATTTTACAATAAGGCCTTAAAAGTAATATAAAGTATGCTATATTTCAAAATGTAATGAACTGTAGGATATGGAAACAAGAGGTTTATCTTGTGTGATTTTTGTTCTTAATGTACTGTTATTTCCCTTTTTTTTTGCCCTTATGGTTAATCTCATGTTGCTACTGTATCTGACTTTGTTACTTGGTATACTGTATATACTATACTACATATTTATTTGTTTATTTGAAATAGGGAAAGAAAAGGGGTGAAAACAAGATGATTGGGAGAGGGTAAGCGGTGGAAATGGACACAAAAACATGAGAAGGGCAATCAACATGAAAGAAGTAAGGCACCTACTACTTGATGAACATAACTGCAATCCCTCTTTACATTATGTCAATAATTAAATAAAAAGTATACAAGAAAGCTTCAATTGATGGGAAAATGGGGAAACAATTTCAAATCTTGCTAGTAGAAGTTGATTATAAAGAAAAAATAGCCCTTTTCTTTTCAAAATTAGATAATTTTTTCTTAATTTTGCCAAATCAATGATTAAGGAATATATAATAGTATCACATTTTATTGCATTTGTATAATTAATATTTTTTTTATATTTTTTACCCATTATGTGCACTTGTGTAAGCAAATCTTGCTCTTGTAGAAGTTCATTGCCTAGCAAGCCCAGGCAAATCTCTGTCTTTCATGTTTCTTCTAGCTTGTTTCAATTCAGAGGTTTATATATATATATATATATATATATATATATATATGTGTGTGTATATATATGTATATATATTTAGCTTTCTCCCTTTTCAGTTAAAGTTTAATCATTTCTTATTCCAAGACTGAATGTTACCAGCCTCTTATGGAAATTGTTGTGAAACTCAGCGACTTACCATCAGAAGCTGTTAAGTGAAATCTACATGAAGTGTTTACCAGTTGTTAATGCAATGGATTTTTATACAACAAAATCAATTAATGGAAAGCATATATGATGGATCAAATTTAGGTTTGTAGTTGATTAACTCACAAGTACACATGAATAAAACTATGAACTTAATTAAACATAGAGAACTATTTTTAAACTTTTATTTAAGTATGCTACATAAAAGAAGACACACAGGGAGGTAAGAAGCAGAAAGTTAAGAACAAGGATGAGTACAGATGTGAAACTTTAAAATTATTAATGTTTCTCTTAAAACTGAGAAAATGGGGCCGGGAGTTTGGCCTACTGGTTAAAGTGCTTGCCTAACATGCATGAAGACCCGGGTTCGATTCCTTGGTACCACATACGTAGAAAAAAGCCGGAAGTGGTGCTAAGGCTCAAGTGGTAGAAGTCTAGCCTTGAGAAAGTCCAAGGACAGTGCTCAGGCACTGAGCTCAAGCCCAGGACTGGCAAAAAAAAACTGAGAAAATATGACTTCTTTCTTGAAACATATCTATCTTTTCAAATATGAGAAAGAAATGGGCTTTTGGCTTATTTCTAACATATTTTAGAAAAGGTTTGATTGTACCATAGTCCCATGATTCTTTTTTTTTTTTTTAAAAAAAACACCTCTAGCTTTCATTTTCCGGGGTTCATTTTGTTAAATATTATTTTATATGATCAAATGCACATGGGCATTTTGCCCTTGTGTCATAGTCCCATGATTCTATACTGGCTTTGACATCTTAGTCTTTCTCCCCCTTACTCAACACACCAACACACACATACACACACACACACACACACACACACACCTAGCAAATCCATGTCATAGATCAAAGAGAACTATTATCATTCAAAGATGGTTTGCAATGCTACATCTAAAATGTGTTGTTGAGCCAATACTTTGGCAGAGCACTCTCAAAAGAAAGAAACAGGATCTGTACTACTTCTAATAAATGTAGCATTCAAAGCTTCTACATTTTTTGAACAAAAAATCATTTAAATTCTAAGATTCTCTTTTTATTTAACTAGAGTACTTAAACTTTAAATAAAGAAATAACAGAACAATGAGAATGTTTCAATTCAAAAATCTAGTTGGGAGATTTTTACCTTGTTAAAAAAATCACAGAAGTATTTTTCTTTTCACACAATGAAGAAAAAAGTCATGATTTCATATGATGTATATCAAATTTTGGACACTTATTACAAGTTGATTGTCCTATTTGCTACTGGCATTTAAGAATAAAATCACTTCAGAAAGTTTCCCAATATTAAATTCATCTAGCTATGTTATGTTGACTTAACCAGTTAATTAAGTTAAAAACAAGTTAATTTAACAAAGAAACACCACATAAGCAAATCACACTGTCAAAGCATTTGTTTTTCAGAGCAGACAATTAGCCTGATTAAACTCATCAGTTAATTTTGTCAAAACACTGACATAGATTTAATCTTGGTCTTCACTGTCAAAAGTATCATTCCAAATCAAACATTCAAGCTCGATTCAAAGCTAAGAACAATGTCCAGCCCTAAATTTTATGTTCAGCAATTTTGAATGGATAAGAATAATTTAAAGGCTACAAATCCTCAGTTTTTTACAATATTGTTACAGAATTGTTTGATGGAAACTTTGTTCTATTTAACATATAATTACATTTGTTTCAGGAACCCAGTGACAAATTATATTCCACAAATGATGGGTGCTTTGTTGGAAAGAATATATTGCTGAAAACTATAGTGTTATGTAATTAGCTATTTGAATTGCTTTTAATTAGATTACTAAATGTTTTCACCAGCAAATCAAAAAAAAAAAAAGGCTTAAGTTAAATATAAGATGCTTTAACCAGTCAGTTATCACACTGCTAACAGAATGGTTTTTGTTACAAGAAAAATTACGAGCAAATGTCAATCGTTCAAATGCAAGGTGGCAAAGTAGTTTATGGAAAGTATATTCCATAAATATGGGGCAATGAATTATAACACCTGTTCTGCACTTGTCTCCTTCCCAATTTACAATGCCCTCACTCCCATACAGTATTTTAACCCAGGGCTCTCTATAACCTAACCTAACATAACATAACATGATATGACATAAGGTGTGTTTTAATGAGAAACACACAGTTTCGTCATATAGATGTGTAATACATATTTGAAGAATGGAATGGAGAAATATTAGATGTGAATTCTGATAACTTCCTGGTATCATAATACAGATTAGCACAACTTACTGATAGGAGACTGACTGAAAGGACATGAATTAAACTAATGTCTGCTAAAGATGATCAGAACCTAAGGAAGCTTATAAATGCTTCTATGTCAAACATACACCCAATCAAAAGTGTCTCTAAGCAGGGATTAGCTGTAAGGAAATCAAGTAAAAACCTACTAATTTAGAAAATAGCTTCCAGTTCTTGATGGCTTGTTTTCTCAAGAATCACTGCGTACATTCTTCTTTTCAGGACTTTTAGCCCTTCTTTGGTGAAAATCCTTCTTTTCCTGGGTGCCTCTCCTTGTAATCACATTTCTACTGTTAAGATTGCTGGGTGGCTTTTAACTTGATACAGTGTAAATTCTAAGGAGCATGTATTTGAAAAGTACAAAACAGGAATGGCTTTAAGTTGGTGGCCAAACAAGAGTCACCTGATTTCTCATAAAGTCCTAAGCCAGAAAATTTGCTGGATAACCCACGGGTATTAGATGAGAATTTTCAAAGAAAGAGATGGTACACAAAAACATAACTTTTACGGGGAGACTGAGTCACAATAACACTAAGTAGAAGGCCAAGGAAAGACTAAGGAACATGCAGTCAATTAATTGGTGGAGGGCACTGCATAATACAATCAATTCTGTTGTATATATACTGAACTTAATGCTTAAGAATTACCTGGATATGTATAATAGTTGATAGGCTATAACCCTAAAATGTAGTTACTCTGCACAGAACCTTGTGAACCTATAAATAGTTCAAGGAATAAAGTATAGAGTAAGAGAAAGGAGATGATCGCAGAAGTGTTCAGTGGAGACTGGAGAAATATACTAATTACTCATTGGACCAAAGGGCATGTGTAACTAGTTCAAGGAACATTTGCACTTTATGGAATAAATCACTTGTCATTATATTTTGGGATGGATGGGGAGCACAATTTTTTTTCTATATATGAATGATTCAGTCAAAAACAATTATATATGAGAGACTAAAAATTTTACCCAAAGGTAATTAGAGAGTTTAATGAATTGCCATGTGAAAATATATTAAGACATTGAACACATAGTTCCGTAAGAGTATATTAAGAAAAAAATTCATTATAAATTGTTGTACTATAGTAAAAGCACAGCAGCAGATATGAAGTCCTAGGAAGCAAGTGTGTATTCTTTATATAAAACAGTATCATATGGCTTTTCAAAGTATATATATATATATATATATATATATATATATATTACATTCTTACCTTCTTCTCCCTTCAATATGGGCTGTGATTAGTAATAGGCTTCAAATGAATTAATGTTTTATAAATAGGTGTGTGATTTCTCATAGCAGTTCATTAAAATCACAGGATATTTTCATGCTCTGTTTTATATATCATACTACATTTTATAACAAAGCTCACATATCATGGCAGCACACAAGCTGTTCCATGGAAAGGCCCAGGGGGGATGAAACATAGAGATCCCCTACTGGCAATCAGCAAGAATGGAGGAGATGAGTAAGGCCTCTTAGAGGATGATTCTCATAGACCAGAAAGCCTGCCTTAGTAACTGTAGCTCTATGAGTGTCCATGTACCATAACCAAATAATGAAATGCTTCCTGTATTCCTGACCCCAGAAAATGGTACTAGGTCATAAACATTTATTACTTAAGCTACTGGGTTTGAAAACATCTAGCACAGATTGGAGCCTAGCCTGAAGGAATACTTACAGCTGACATCGAAACTGTTGAATAGGTACTAAATAATTACCAAATCAATGGAAGAAAACTATTATAAATGACCCACAGAGATAGTTTACTATTACAGTGTCATTCTTAAAAAAGTATTTAGGCCACTCTCTTAAAATATCTGGAAATGTTACAGAGCTAAAAATAATAAAAATGATTTTCTCACTGTATTCCAATGATTGTAAAAAAATATGCTCTTTCAAAAATTACAAAAAGTGCAAGATAGTGCCATCTCAGGAAGAAGCTAATTAAACTATTTCTAAGTCAAAGGTGAAGATTTCTTTTTATGTTTCTTAATTATAGATAGGGACATATGAACTTGAAAGTAGACATATTTCCACCCTATGGGCAATGACTATGGGAAATATTTCATTACTAAAATTATACTATAAAGGGAATACTACAAATTCTGTATTTCTGCAAAGACTTTCACACAGTTTTCTTAAATATGTACATTTACTCATTGCCATTTTCCATGCCAACTCATTTATTTAAGTTATAAATATGTTCTCTGAAAAATGAGCCCAAAATACTTGGCAATGAAAGTAACGTTGAAATCCTAATGAAATATCAACCCACCATCTACTTTCTTTAAAAGTACATCTACTAAGATTCTGAATTTCAACAAGTATATTTTAACAATGAGAACATATATAAATGATATTTCAGTATTTCATTAAGTGTAACACAGGAACAATTAAAAGCAATACCCTGAAATAATGTCAGAGGCAATCGCGTTTTAAATCAAAACATAAAGCAAAACAGCCAGACACTAGTGGCTCACTCCTGTAACTTCAGCTATTCTGGAGACTAGGGTCCAGGTTGACACCAAACCAGACAAAAAGGTTTCCGGAATCCAACAAAGTTCTAGAGGAATCAACCAAAAAACTGCACTGAAGGGATATACAGGTGGTAAAGTATAGGATTTTCATATACAACCACAGAACAGACAAAAAGACAAAAAAGACAGGAAAGTGTGGAATTTAGATGTTTTAATATAAAATTTTGACATCATTAGAAAATTAGTGAAATATCCTGAAAACGTTTAGTTCTACTTAAGACAATTGTTTATGAGTTTTTATTTCCAGGTATTATATTTGTATGTATATTTGCATGCATGGATGGATGGAGCTATGTGTGTGTGTGTGTGTGTGTGTGTGTGTGTGTGTGTGTGTATGTATGTATGTATGTATGTGAACATATGCAAAACTATGTTCCTCAAAGAAGGAGAAACTGCCTAAGCAATGTGTAACATGCACATGAATAAATGTATTTGTATGAGCTTGAGAGGAGTTTTCAACATTCAGTAAAATTATATTCTACACTTTTATACTGACAATTTTAAATTCACAAGGAAGAAAAATTTCCAAAATTGTGTCACATTTCTCATGCTATAACTTCCCCAATCTAGTAAATGTAAAAAAGTCCAAACTGGCTGTTCAGTATGCTCATAAGAGCAAGACTGATAATTCATGATAAATATGAATCTAGCAAAAGTTCCATGATTCCAAATATTTTAGTCAGTTCAATTGTGCTTAGTACACAGCAGAGGATGGAAGGGATTACATAGCAAACACCAGAGTGCTGCCTAAAACCTCTCCCTATGATTGCAATTATTTCTGGAGTTGAGATAGTCAAGTAAAGAATGAAGATCCAATATTCGGCAGAAGCAACTTCAAAGATATCAAAGGAAACCAAGAAAATGATAAAAATTCAAAGACAAGTTTCATTTATTCATTCAAAAATTAAAAGTTAAACACTGGTTAAGGGCAAGACATTGTTTATAATAATGAATATTCAAAAATCAATAAATCATTTCTTTATCACTGTATAGAATTCATACTGTAGATGAGACAGAAAATAAATTGATTTTAAACCAATTTAGAATTAATTAGCTAACATATTCATGAGAATTTTGATGAAAAAAGAAAAGATAGCATGAGATAACAAGTAGTTTCCTCAATAGCTGATTTGAATTCCTTGGCATTTCTTGTTTAAACAATGAAATTGGAATGTCACAAATGATTTTAAAGATAAGAAACAAAAAACAAAACCCACAATTTAAAATTCTCATAAAATATTTTCTCTTCTTTATTCAAAATGAAATATCTCAGAAAGTCTGACAAAAACTCATAGGAGAGGAATCTGAGCACACAGTATCAAAAACAGACACTTATTTGAATCAATACATTGCTGAAATGGAGAGCAGAAAGGATAATTACATCCACAGTGGTTTCTGTGAGTCACACCATAAAAAGACAAAGGATGGAAAACCCTGCATTTCTTTACCACTTCAATCATATTTTGTCATGCAGAAGGAAAATTCAGAGTGTTAAAAACTAATCCACTGATTTTTTTTGAGAACATTTTTCAGAAATTTTGCTTAATTGATAACAAATTGTCAAAAATATTCTTGAAAAGGCAGCTACAAAATGATACACAAACACTTGAGTAGAAGAGGCAGGGAGATTAGTGTTCAAGAGATCAAAGACAGGGCTACCTAACAGAGTAACAATAATGATAATAATAATAATAATAATAATAATAATAATAATAATAATAATTACAAAAAACAATAACTAACAAAAGCAATAACAACAGTATTTTGGATACTACTAATGAAAGCTAATAAGGCAGTGAAGCCTTCTATTGTAAACTTGCCAGTGTCTCTGTTTCTAAAACAATTTATCTGAGGAAACAGTTTACAGATATTAAGTCTCTGAATTACCATTGAAGCTACAAGGTGAAATTTAAGTTGTGCTTATGAAGGAATCCTTTCAATAGCTACAAATCTTCCCCAACTACAAGAAATACGTCTATCAATAGCTATAAATGAGTCAAAGCCAAGTACTAATGGTGCAGTCCTCTAATGCTAGATACCAAGGAAATGAAGATTCCAGAAGATCTCAGTTTGAATCCTAGGCAGAAAATATCCAAGCTATAGCCAAATAAGTAGTCAAAAGTGGGGAGGCATGATTCAAGTGGTTGATGAGGCAGGGTAGTGGAGAAGCAAGCTGAGGGAATGAAGGCCCTGGTACACTGCAAAAAGGAAAAGTAAGAAAAAAAGAAGCAATCCCAAGGATTTTACTAGATGTGATAGCTCGATACTTTTAGCTACTTCATGGACAACAGATTCGAGTTACTGCATCCAGGCATAAATGTTCACAAGACTCTATCTCACTCAATAGTGACATGGGAACAAGGGTACAGGGGTATATATCTGTCATTCAAGAAATACAGGGAAACAGGGAGTGGAAGACTGAACTCCAGGATCTCCTAGGAATAAAGCAAGCCTCAATTCATCTGCAGGAAAGATGAACATTTGTCTGCCTCCTAATATTTTTAAGCTGCTTTTTGATTACTGTTGAGGCATTTTTCTATACTCAGAATAGAACTTAGTTCATATTTGAAATAGATCTTTTTAAATCACTCATTTTGTTAATACTTCATGTCAAAATTAAAATGATTTGTATTTAATTGCTCCATTATTTTCAAAATATTTAAAATTTTTGATTTAAATACCAAGTTCTAAAAATAGAATGAGGTAAAATTTTATGAACAGTAGTTCCACATATGAGTTATCCTAACAGGCAGATGAACATACAATCGTTTTCTGAAAAATACAGTGCTCAAGTCATTTTCTACTATCGTTGATGGCTGAGTAGAAGCCTGACAAAAGTATATTTTTCTATTGGCTTCACTTGAAGCTTATGATTAATTGTGTGCAAGTGTGAGTATGTCCAAATACTCTATGCTTGTTTGTGTGAGAGAAAAAGACCATTTTATTTGACAAAGACATTATTTCACTTTAAAAACTGTTGTAGGAATTTATGTACTTTTGATATTGTTCCATTTTCCCTTTTTTGGATGTACTTTTTTTTTGGCTAAGGTTTTACATTGTTTTCATCTTTCAAGATAGAATTGAGATCTGTGCATTGTAAAAATCAAAAATCATTCTACAGTATAAAGTTAGTAACTTCTAACATTTCATGATTAATTTCATCTTTCCAACATTAAGTGACATTAAGTCCCATTTAGTAAACATTTATAAATATTTGTATAAATTTAATTGGAGATGCTTTGCTTGGAGATTCTAGTTCTCACATATTGATTGTAAAGATGAATAGATTTCAATAAAATTAATATAAAATAAAGTATAAATAATTTTCACATAAAATTAATATCCTACTATGTTTGGGATTATCAAATTCAGGGAAACTATTAAATCAAATTAGGTTTCTGAGTTTTCTAAAAGACAAAAGCAAGGAAGAATGAAGAATAGACATCAGATACATGTTCACTCAATCACTTATCCATTACTATTAAAAAGCACTAAATGTTTTTCCAGATATGAAATATGTTTTGCACTTTGCAATACTGGAAATGAAAAATAACATGGAAGTCATGTTATAATCAAGGACATCATGGCTAACATAAATTCATACCTGTTTAAAACATGCATTCTGTAGATGATAAGAGTAAATTTCAGTTTGATGACTTCATAACTACTATTTAGTCAAAGATACAAGAGAAAATAGTCAAAACTGTAAAATACTAGAGAAAATATGTATGTAATATGTATTCCATATTTATCATGAAGGTTTATTCTTTCAAATGTGACAAAACGGATCCTGCTATATTTCAACATCTTCTACTATGCTTTACTCCACACTGAATTTTTATGAATATATATTTTTATAGCCCCTTAGTTCTCTACACTAACAAATAACTATTATTGTGATCCTACAGTTTGAGTAATTGAACCCACAAGTGGCATAAGAATTCAGGATGAAACAATTCTGAGTCTGGCAAATGAATAAGCTTGAGGATTCAAAGTGCCAAAGACAGTTCCTTAGTTGACTAATCTCAAAGATGAGGCCAGACCACAGAATACAGCCTTGAAGACACATGGAACTTTTACATAATTCCAAACATTTATGGTATTTAATTTCACCTGGCACAAATTAAGTCCTGTATTTTGAAGGGGAAAACCAACTAAAGTAAGGCTTATTGTAATCACAAATTGTCCTTTTATAATTTATTTTTTAATATTTTGAAAGCCTAAATTGCCACATATGCCACCAATTACAGATATGGTTTAAATTTAATAAGGATTAAGAAATTTATTTTTCAACATACAATACAGTAGGTACAATTGTAACCTCTGGTAATCTATATTGTATCCTAGACTACCTTCTTAAAAATTCATATGCAGCTAATTTTAGATTTGTTTCTTCATATTGTATCTCTGAATATACTGAGTTTTACCTTTCTTTCTTCAGCATCAGTGGAATAATGGGCACATGCCACTTTGCCTAGTCATTGTGTTTTTCTGTAGCTGGCAGGGCATGCATATATTACCTCTACAAAGCCTTGGTTGAAGTAGTCTAATTTTTGGCCTGAGATGGTCTCAACTTCAAGATATGTTCCTATAATATCCTACTGTGAAGTAGTAGGATTGCAGGCTTAGCCTATTAACTTTTAAGTCTGACTATACACTATGCTATTAATTAACCAACAGAAAAAAAAGATCATGAGAATATGAAGGAATTATTACTTCACAGAAACACACAATTTTGCACAGATAGTATAATATTTTTTCAATGCTTACCATACTCTGGTAAATTTCTGTAGAGAAACAATAAGCACATTGGAATAAGAATAAATAATACTTATACTTTTATGTGATAAATTGCTTGATTATAGTGTTTTATGGTTTATGGGCTTATTTACCATAATGTTAAATCTATGAAACCAAGTTTTGTAAAGAATAAAAAAACCAAAGGGAGCCAACCAAACTTTTATAAACTGTCAATCAAATGCTATTAAAAATTACAAAAACATACAATGGTACATTTGGGCTAAAAAATCATCTGCTATGAACCTCTTATTGTTCCTAAATTATCGTAATTTATTTATTTATTCAATCATGCATTCAATAAACAGCTGTTGGGTTTCATTGATATGCCAAGAAATAAGCTTTATTCTCTGGAAGATTAATATAAATGTGATGAATATGAACATTATAATTCCTGTCCAAGAGCCATTGATTCATCAGCAACTTTTTCAAACTTTTAAGTGGTAGATTTCTTTTCCTAATTAAAGGAATATAATAATTTGAACATCTCACATAAGAGTAAATTTCAAAACATAGTGTCAGGTACAGTGAATATTACAATCTAGTACACATTGTTACTAGTGGTGTTTTACTAAATACTAAATATATGAATGTAATGAAGGATACAGAGCCCCCAGTGGGCTAAAAATACGCTACGATATTTTATAGAATAACTAAAGGCATGCTGCCCAAACTCACCAGGTACCTCCAACAGTCGAGAAAAGATAAGTGTCCATCAATCTACACCAATGATTAATGGATAAATAATGTGATTCATTATTACATAATCATATCACTCAGAAATGAAAGAACAAAGTCAGTAATAAAATAATTTAGTCCATGGTGAAAGTACAAAATGGTATGTGAATATGTGCATGCTAAACTGTTAATTTTATACTCTGTGGAACTTTGCCTTGACAGAGGAAATAAAAATAAAATGTGGATTAGGAAGTTAGATGCATCTATAGTTTATATAAATTGCATTATACTTATATTATTAAAAATAAATCAATCATAAAATATAACACACGGTATTGCCTTATTTATGTGAGATCTCCAGAGAAGGTATATCTATCGAGACCAAGAGTAAATAATTTGGTACTTTAAAGCGAATTTCAGCTAATACTTATAGGTCTATTTCCTATTCAGGATGATGAAAATGATAAAATTGTAAATTCTAGACTGTGAAAAGGTTGTACATATGTAAAATGGCTAAAATTCTGAATATTCAGTTTATGAGGAGTAATATTGCAATATATAAGTTACATGCAAATAAAGAGCTTATTTTTAAGAAAAATAAAATGTCAATCAGGGCATCAAGATAATAGAATCAGGAAGGAACTTCTGAGGCTCTATTTTCCCATGATCTTACCCTTAAGACCAACATTTTAATCTTAACATAACATAAAATCTATACATATACAAATTGTGAAAGAAAAAGATGCCAAAAATTGTACTACTTGTTATACACAACATATACTATTCTAATCTCAATCTAAGAAATTGGTTTTATAATTTGATCATTAGTCATAATCTATAGTTTAAAGCAAGTACCAATCCAGGAAAGGAAAGTTAAGTAAACATCGGCCCAAACACTAAGATATATTTAGAGAATAGACAAGAAGGAATACAGAAGAAAAAAATTCTGAACAAAGAAAAAGGTTTACAAACAAAGAACTATGACTATAGTCTATAGAAGGAACTGGAGAAAAGGAGATGATAAAAGAAACAGCAGTCAGCATTACAAAAGAAAAATTTTAATGATATAAAAAGTCCATTATTAGTTCCAGTTAATGTGTTTGCTTCAGTACATAAGAAAGAACTTAGATATAGCAGACTTCTTAAAATAACCAACATGGACCTAACTTCATCACATATCAACTTGGAAAGGGTACACATCTTTCAAATTTCTAGAGCCTCGCTTTTAAACAATTACTTCACAATGCTTTTCTTCTACTGCTTCTATTTATAATGGTTGTTGTTATAAGCATAGTGAGAGCGGTATATCTTGCATTTTCAACAAAAAGATTGACTAAATATGAATATTAAACTTAGTTTTGAAGTTACTTGTATGCGTTAAAGTGAAGAAGAGGAGGAGGAAATGCAGGAGGTGGAGGAAGGGAGACAAAAGGATGGAGGAGGGGAGGGGGAGAGGAGGGAGAAGAGGAGGAGGAGGAGGAGGAGAGAAGAAGAAGAAGAAGAAGAAGAAGAAGAAGAAGAAGAAGAAGAAGAAGAAGAAGAAGAAGGAAGAGGAGGAGGAGAAAGGGGAGGTGGTGGTGGAGGAGGAGGAGCAGGAGCAGGAGGAGCAGGAGGAGCAGGAGGAGGTGGTGGTGCTGTTTTAAGAGTACCATGCTATAGACTTGTGGAATGTATTATCATTAATTTCTTTTTCTTTTTTTTTTTTTTTTTTTTTTTTTTTTTTTGCCAGTCCTGGGCTTGAGCTCAGGGCCTGAGCCCTGTCCTTGGACTTTCTCAAGGCTAGAGCTCAACCACTTGAGCCTCAGCACCACTTCCGGCTTCTTTCTATGTATGTGGTACCAAGGAATCAAACCCGGGTCTTCGTGCATGCTAGGCAAGCATTTTAACCACTAGGCCAAACTCCCGGCCAATTTTATTTTCTAATTTGTATCAGCATCTTCTTGGAGAAGCCTTAAAATTTGGTATACAGTCATGGCATGCAAAAAATAAATAAATAGGGACTGGGAGTTTGGTCTAGTGTTAGAGTGCTTGCCCAGCATGCACAAAGACCTGGGTTTGATTCCTCGATACCACATACATAGAAAAAAAACAAAAAAAAACAAAAAAAAAAAACAGAAGTGGTGCTGAAGCTCAAGTGGTAGAGCTCTAGCCTTGAGAAAGTCGAAGGACAGTGCTCAGGCCCTGAGCTCAAGGCTAAAGACTGGCAAAAAATAAATAAATGAATAAATAAATAAATAAAACACAGAAAGATAGTACTTAATGCTATCAGATAAGAAAATAATAAAGTGATTGTTAGATTAAAACTTTAATAAAATGAATGTGGAAAAGACAAGGTCCAATAATAGGACCACATCAAAATGAGTTAATAGCTAAACTTATTAATTAGACTTAATTTCCTCCCTGAGGTAAGAAGAATGAAATAAGAAGGGTCTGAATGAACTCAGTGAAGGATCTAGAAAGGATAAGGAACAGCAACATGATTCACACTTACATGGTAGAAAGATAAAAGATCTTTAAACGTTGCTACTATTTCTTTTTTCTTTCCACTAACTGGACAGATATATTGTAGCAAATTGAAACTGTGGCTTTTGATCAGTCCGAAGACTGGAAACACACATGTACACACACACATTTATATATACACACATATGTCTATATACACACATAGACATACATACATGTGATTATTTTGGAAAAATTAGTGGAGACCATTGTAGGATATTTAAGATCCTTTCTAAGTCCATCTGGAATACTGTTATGAAATACCATGTGCTAAGGTGTCTCATAAACAAATATTTCTCACAGTTCTGAAGAACTCTGGGAACTCCATTCTTAAACACTTGCTGTGCTCTCACATTAGAAGGACCAAGTCAGCTTTGTGGGGCTTTATTATAGGGACATTAATCCTATCAATGAGGATTTAGACCTCAGAATCTAATCCCCTCTCAAAGACTCTGCTGCCAAATATCACATCTGATTAAGACTCAACCTCTGAAATTTAGAGAGACACAAACATTCAGATAATAACAGCCTTGAAAACATCCTTTGACACTGCCTTGATGGAGCTCATTTAGAAGTAAGTGCACCAGCTAAGGATTAGTCTACTACTGAACTAACACGATGACTTTGACAAGTTAGTTCATTTCTCTCCATCTTTGTTCCTTCATGTGGAAATTTTCAGTGCTGTTGAATTCAACGAAACTTTGAAGCTCTAAAATTGGTCAGTTTTTCATTTCATCAAATTTATGTCCTTGCCCTAAATTTCATACTAATGGTAGATTTGGCAAAGTCCCTTCTCCAATTTAGAATCTGTTTTAATATGGCAAAACAAAGGACCTAAAGTAAGTGATTAATGTAACTTTTTTTCTTTTTTTCATTTATTAATATTATTATTGTTGTTGTCAGTCCTTTGGCTTGAACTCGGGGACAGGGTACTGTCCTTGGACATGTTTTGCTCAAGCATATGGCTCTGTCACTTGAGCTACAACACCACTTTAGGCTTTTTCTGTGTATGTGGTACTGAGGAATCTGACCCAGGGTATTCAGAATGCTAGGTGAGCACCCTGCCACTAGGTCACATTCCTGGACCGTGCTTTAAGAATTAAATTTAAGAGTTACTTTAATTCTTAAAGCACAGAGTTGAAGTTGAATATGTGATTGATTTAAAAGAAAAACTAATTCTGTGCTGCATAAACTATGTTATACTTTTGTTTGAATAAATATTTTCTTTCAAAAAAAGTTTCAATCTTTAATTTCCTGAAAGTGAAAATAACAAAATGGAAAGATGTTGTTAAAGATACTAGTAAATGTGCGTGATATACTAAATATGTTAGCTAAAAATATTCTTGCCAATTCCACCACTTGGCATTTACCCAGCTGTCCAGAAACAAGGGCATACTAAATCCACTAGCACAATGATGTTCATTGCAGCACTATTTACCATAGCAAAGATCTGGAACCAACCCAGATGTCCCTCAGTTGATGAGTGGATCAACAAGATGTGGTATTTATACACAATGGAATTCTATGCTGTTGTGAAAAAGAACAACATCGCCACATTTGTAAGGAAATGGAAAGACTTAGAAAAAAAATCATATTAAGTGAAGTAAGCCAGACTCAAAGGGACATAGGCTCAATGCTTTCCCTCATTTGTCATAATTAGTAGAAACCTTGGACTCTCCTAGCAGAGATTTGCAATAGAGCAAAACCTAGATACATAAGGCCATACAGTATGACACTAAATGAAAGGACCTCTAGGATATAAAAAAAAAGCCATATACTGAGTGATTGCTTTCCTTAATGTTCTATGTTATCTCTCATCTCTTTTGCTGTCCCTTGGTTAACTCATATTGTTATAGTATTTCAATTTGTTATCTGATGTATTGGATATATGTGTATTTGGTTATTTGAAATCAGATAGGGAAGGGGGAAAACAAGATGAAGGGTGGGGATGTGGGGGAGGGAAATGGGGACCAAGACATGAGAAAGAGTATCAATGTATGTGAAGTAATGCACCTTCTATCTGGTGAATATAATGTAACCATTCTATTAATAACAATAAAATATATGGAAAAAATAAAATAATGAAAAAAATATTCTTGTCAACTGTCAGTGGCTCACATGTTGAAACTTAGCAAACATGAAATCTGGTAAATCAAGGTTCATAGAGATCCAGAAAACAAAGTCTAGAAGAATATGTTTTTAATTAATCAGCAAAATGCTTAACTGGAGGTATAGCTCAGATCAGCATGCCTTCTATGAGCAGAAAAGCCAGGTAGAAGCTCAATATATTCCTGATAGGGAAACAAGCAAAAAAATTCACATCTTTATTTAAAATTTGGCCATTTCTTCATGTTCAATGTTAAAAATGTGGTTGTTTGTCTGTAGAATTACAATTCCTAACTTGAAATGTCATTGAGAAATAGTCTTTAAAGTGGTAATCAGGTTAAAATGAGGCTGTTAAATTGAGTCTTAATCCAATATAACTTTTATTCAATTAGAAGAGAGGAGGAATTTGCACATAATACACACACACACACACACACACACACACACACACAAACTCACACAGAAGGTGACAATTTACAAGCAAGGAGTGAAGGCCAGAATTGAGACTCCCTTCACAATCCTCAACAAGAGCCAAGTTTACAGATATCTCATCTTAGATTCTTGATTCCAGAATCAGAGAGAAATAAAATAATTAAAAATTAAATAAACAGAAAAAAATTCTGCATTTTTGCTACTCCATTTGTGCTTTTCCATTGTGCAAATGTTATTTTGTTCAAAAAGAAAAATAAGTTCCTTTCTGCTTTTATTTAGGAATTTCTTTTCTAGGAGCTGGTTTGTAACAGCAAATTTAGAGGAAATAGTAAATTCTCACAGGTCAGGGTTCTTGAAAAATCTCTTCATATAACTCTGGACAAAATATTTTGAAAATTATTTTGCAATTATTAATTAGAAATCATACACTGTTTAGTAAAAGGTGAAAGATTTAAACGTTCTGAAGAGAAACCAGAGTATATTCACACACTGTTTAGAAAAACAAAGAAACTCAAGTAAATTATGCAGGAAAAATAATCATAGTTGTAACATAACTAATCTACATAAATAGATCACTAAATAAATTTATAATGAAGAGACAATATGTATAAATTCTTCAGTTCCAGTGTTGTCAGATAAATAACATTCTTTGTCCTATATTATCATCTATAATGCAAAAATAGCATATCATTAAATATAAATTTCAAGATACTTTGTTATTTATATATGATCATGAATTTATAATTCATGACATATAACTGGGACAACAGATACTCTGATAATGGAGAAAACATGCTATAGACACTATCAAAATATTTTGATTAATATTTATTTATCACATGGCTTCAAGAATTTTGGGTGTATTATAAAATTTCTTGCACTGTACATAGGTCAAATATTCTAAACAGACTTTTGAGCTCTCAGTGGTCCCAAACTGCATAGTCATTTGTCTTTATAAAAACACAAAGGTGGGCCAGGAGCTTGGCCTAGAGGTAGAGTGCTTGTTTAGCATGCATGAAGACCCAGGTACCACATACATAGAAAAAGCCAGAAAGTGGTGCTATGGCTCAAGTTTTAGAGCACTAGTCTTGAGAAAGCCCAAGGACAAGTGCTCAGGCCCTGAATTCAAGCCCCAGGACTGGCCAAAAAAAAAAAAAAAAGAAGGAAGTTAATCCATTTCTTTTCTCCTTCTCCACAAAAGAAATAATGACCCAAAATATATAACTTGTAGAGTTCTTGAAATTAACTGAAACTGTCAGTAAGATACTATGTGAAATAATTGCTTGATTTTGCTGTTGTTGTTGTTGTTTTTCTTTTTTGGGGGGGTGGGGGGAGAGTCATGGGTCTGAAATTTGGCCTTGGTGCTCTCCTTGAGCTCTTTAGCTCAAGGCTAATTCCCAGTCCCTGGGCCTGGGCATTTTTCCTGAGCTCAAGGCTACAACCCAACCCTTGAGCCAAGGCCCACTCCCCGTTTTCTAGAACTTAAATAAAGATAAAAGTCTCAGGTGATTTTGTGCCCAAGCTGGCTTTGAACTTTGACCCTTAGATTTCAGCCTCATGAGTAGCTAGGATTACAGGTGTGAGACACTGCACCCAGCTAGCATGGCTGATTTTCTTAAAGATATTCTTATATTTGAGAGTAAGGCAATACATCCATTCTTTAAATGATGACTGACATGATGATGATCCATTCTAACATGATGACTGACAGAGAATCATACCCTTCACCAGACATGTATATTGAGTCTGATAGAAACGAATCAATAGGTGCAATTAATTTTTTCTCTGTGACAAATTTCGTAAAAGAACTTTCTGCATGATCAACCATCAACATTATATATAAAGCACATTCATCCTCTTCAACATATCTTTATGGGTTTAAATACCTCACTCAGGTTAGAAAGGCCATGATCAAGAAAACTGGCAGGGATGTTTCCAAGAGGGATCACTACTACACTGTTGGTGGAAGTATAAACTCATTCAACCACTATGGAAAGCAGTATGGTAATTCTATTCTAAAGCTACTAGCACAATGATGTGCAGCATTATTTACCATAGCTAAGATATGGAACTAACTCGAATGTCCCTCAGTAAATGAATGAATCAAGAAGATGTGGTACTTATATACAATGGTATTCTATTGTGCCATCGAAAAGAATGGCATTGCCCCATTTGTAAGGAAATGGAAAGGCTTGGAGAAGATCATATTAAGTGAAGTAAGCCAGACCCAAAGGAACATAGGCTCCATGGTTTCCCTCATTTGTAATAGTACACATCTAGGACTCTCCTAGCAGAGGATTACAATAGCTCAAAACCTAGGTACATAAAGTTATATAGGATGAGAGTAAATAAAAAGAACTCTAGGACATGGAAACAAGAGCTCTATCTTGTGTGGTTGTTGTTCTTAATATTCTACATTGTTTATCTTCTCTTTTTTTGCCCTTATGGTTGATCTCATATTGTTACTATATCTGACTTTGTTACCTTGTGTATTGTATACACGTTAATTTAATTATTTGAAATAGGAAAGGGAAGGGGGGAACAAGACGATTGGGAGGGGGTGGGAGGAGGGAAATGGGGACAAAAGCATGAGGAGGAGTATCAGTATGTGAGAAGTAATGCACCTACTACCTGACAAATGTAACTGTAACCCTTCTACATATTATCCCAACAATAAAAAATAAGTATTATTGTTTGTCTATTTGATATTTTATCCTTATATCACATTATCTATCAATCAATCATTCAATAAATAAGATAATCTTTCACTGGAATAAAAGTAGCTACAATCTTAAACTACAGAATGTAGATTTTAGTGAAATGGTAATAAACTTGGTTAGGGAACAGATAGACTCACAACTCTCCTATTAGCTTATTGCCGCAGAAAGTGGAAAGCATGTATAATATGAAGGAAATAATGCAGGATATCATCTGGTGAAGTTTTTCCGATGGTGGTAGTTTTCTTAAAGTTGCTATAAAACTGTCCATTTTATAGTACAGTTAACTAGAAAGCAAAGACCACAGTATTTGGAATCATGGATAGATTTGATAAGCTGTTCTTGGATATGTGATGGCCCGCCCATCTTCATTACAGTTGGTGCAGGGCTAATTTCATTCCACCAAAGAGAATTCAGAATGCAGTAAAAAGACTGAGATTTAGTTAGATTGCCATTAGTTTAGTTTGTTTCTTTTCTACTTTGGGATATCAAGGAAACAATAAAATGAAGTGTTCTGGATGACTTCTAAGTGCGTAAAAGATACCTTGCTAATTATTGTAATCAACAAGAATTGTGTCATGTGACCTATAAGAGTTTATTGCATATAGTAAGCTAGTCAGCATGGGATTAAAATTTAAAAAGCCATATTCAGTAGAGTCTGTTTCTATTATGGTTCTAGTCAAATCATTGTAGTACAGTAAGTGAATTCCTGTAATTGATTTATGAAGGACCAGAACAGAGGAGCATTCTGTCTAGAGTTGATTGGCTAAGCTAGGAATAATAATGAAGCAAGCATGTGTTATAAGAGAATGGCTCTTGAAGTTTCATCTTGAAAGATTATTAGGGGTTTGTCAAGTCAATCAATGAAGAATTGCAAAGGAACAAAAGGAGAGGAAAGCACTCTAGAAGAGATAGGCAAGAAAGAGTAAGGAAGGTTCACAAAGTAAGACATGTATAGAATGCCACACTCTTATTTGAAAGATGAATTTGTGTCATACAAAGTGTATAAAACTATGCTTACAAATTAGGAAATTCTATATAAACTGCTCAATATTTCCCCTCTAGGTTAGTAAACTATACATGCTCATATGGACATACTCAAATAGAAAAAAATAATGTAAATATTTTACTCATGCTTTTCTTGTTTCCTACATTTTGAGTCACACTTGCTTCCCCTTATGTCATTTGAAGAAAAAAAGTGACACATAACAAATATGTCCACACAGAGAGTATAAAATATTACAAAGCCTGAACATTTGTGCTGGAAAAACCTACTGCCAATGTGTCAGACTCACTGAGTATTATTGTTTCAGTCTGAGCCAAATTCAGCCTAATCAAACTCATTGCCATAGTGGGTATAATCCAAGCGTTTCTTTTTGAACTTTTCCATTTTCTGTCTTGATTTTCATTGTTTTGTTTTATTATTTTGTTTTGTTTTGTTTTTCTTTGCCAATCCCGGGGCTTGAACTCAGGGCCTGAGCACTATCCTTGGAATTTTTCTCAAGGCTATAGTTCTACCACTTAAACCACAGCACCATTTCTGTTTTATTTTTTGTTTTTTGTTTTTTTTCTATGTATGTGCTACCGAGGAATTGAACCTGGGTCTTCATGCTTGCTAGACAGGTACTCCACTTTTTTTTTAATTTAAATATCTACCAGGGTAATAAATAAAAGAAGCTCATCTGGGAAAATAATCAGCAACTAACAGAAAATGTATAACTTACCTCAAAAATTATTGGAATCAAAACACAACTGAAATTATTCAGTCATTTCCTCAAAAAAATTATAATTATTACTCAGAAAATGGACTTTGGAATTTTATGCAAGAAGGTTTTAAGGGTTAGGGATGATGATAAAGTCTGTCATAATTACACAGCTAACATAACCTACGCTGGGCCAAATAATGTGTTAATGTATTATATCAACATCTATTTATTTCTGAAATAGAACAATGAAGTGATGAAATAGTTATCCTAAAATATGACTAAGATGTTATCCTGTACTAGGATCTCTGTGAGGGATTATCACCATTAAAATCATTTCATACACACTGTTCTCTTTTAATTTTTGCCATAATCAAATATAATCCCTGGTTTACCAACAAGGAAAAGGAGTTGGAATGTTTATGTCATCTGTTCAACAGCTCTTTGAAACTTTAAAAGAGATTTGGATTAGTCAGGTATGCCCTTGATGGCATAGAAAACTGCTCATTTCTGCTGGAAGCTTAATAAGATCCTTCATTAAACTAAAATGGCCCTTTGAAGGAATCTTAAGACACTTTGGAGAAAAAAGAAAGAAACAAAGCTGAGTAATTGTGATGATGTTCTTCCAACAAGTTTAAAGTAAGGAATCTAGATAAATGATAAATAGGTAAGGAGATAGGGAGTTAGAGGCAGACAGACAGACAGGCAGGCAGACAGACAGATGGACAGATAAGAGATGTTGGATTGATGACAGGAAGATACCTGCATGCATGTGTAGGGATTTCAAAGAGAAATATTATCTTAAAATTTGAACTAACTCTGGAGAGGTATTAAAATGCAAGGTATATGTGGATACTTCCAGAGCTTTGGACACTTCTAAAATCAGATTTTAAAAACCTTTTATTGTAACAGTTGGTTTTACCCATAAGTGCTCTGTTGCATTTCAAAGTATTTCTCTACATGCCCTCAATTGCTTGGTAACTAATGCTAGTCCTCCTGCATTCCTTTCCTGACCAAAAAACAAAATCAACAACAACAAAAAGATCTGGAGTCATCAGAGTTCTCTACTCTGCTTTGTAAAACAACATTAAGACAAAAAGGAAAAAACAAAACACACACACACACACACACACACACACACACACACACACACACACACACACAAAATCAACTAAATACCTAGTCCATGATTTAGAGCAGACAATGTGTAAAGTTTGTAGTTTCCTTCTGAAGAAACCACACCCTGTAAGAGATTCTTAAGGATATTTCTGAGTGCTTTTCTTAATTACAACTCTGGAGACCTAAAGCACTTTAGCATTAAAGAGTGAAAGACAGGCAGTCAGCCTGCTGGATAATTTTACATTAGCAATGACTTAGAAATGCCACTGAAAGACAGTATTACCCACTGGAACAGGCAATGCTATCGTTAAAATGCCCAATACAGTAGAAGTGGACATTGATAATAAATGGCTTATCGACTTTTACTGCTTATTTTACTAAAATGACATCGTGAATGTATGGACTCCAGCGATTGCTGGTGCCGGAGGTCTGTGAATCAATGACATATTTGTAATAAAAACAAGTGAACCATACATCCATTAAAGATTTATAATGGAAATTTGTTTAAAATTATATGTGTATATGAGTGTTCTAGCAATTTAAAGATGAAGTATTCTAATGTGTGTCTGCATTAAGAATCATTTTATACCGAGAGCACATTAAACATCATTAAGGCAAACAATCCATCCACTTAGGTCATGTTCATTATGAGATTATGAATAAATATTTCTCCAAAGAAAACTTTGCTTTGTCCTAAAAGAAATTAAATTTCTCTCTACCATCATCTTCAGTATCAACTCTTAATTTATTTACCTGTTGAAATAATTTATTTTGCCATGCTCTAGGCCAGAGAATACAAACCAATAGCTTTATAGTCAATCTTACCTTCAGAAAGATTTTAATTGGGTAAGGCAGTATGGGGTTACGCACACTTTTAAATATGAATTAGTGGTCATGTTTATAAAGCTCTGAATATACGTTAATGTTGAAATTTACTATATAGGCTCTTCTTCTGCCTTTAAATCTCTAGCACACTTATGCTAGTGTTACCATAGTTTAGAAGCCAGAAATGAGGAATACTGCCTCTCTAAAGTGAGCACTGGGGATTTAATCTGTCATACATTTTGCATCCTCATCATCTTATGTCCAGTTATCATAATTGTAATGAAAATGGAAGAGAATGGAAAAGGAATAAGGCCAGACCTTGATGGACAGCAGGCGAGGACTCATTATTCAGAAACAGCAACAGGCACAGACATTCCCACGAGATTGGAGATGGGGTTAGGGACTGGATTTGGGGGTAGGTTTATAAAGGGCTTAAGAAGGGAGCAAGAGGGGGATCGGCAGAAGATGGCAGCAGTTCAGGGTGAGACTTACTGAACCCCTGCCAAGATTCATGTACTGGTAGTGCAGGAGACAGTCCTCTAAGAAAAATTGATCCTAAGTAAGCTTTAGGACCACAGAGAACTCAGGCAGAGAGGGAAAAAAGATAAAAAAAAAAAAAAAGGAAGAACACCAATGCAAAAAGAGAGTGTGGAGCTCCGCCGCAGAGCAGCCAGGGAGACAAAGGCTCTTCTGAATCAGAGCAGAAAAAGTGCTCCACAGCAGCGCAGACCCGCAGACCCTAGCCAATATTAACATACCCACACTGAACCAAGAAGAACTATCCCAACTAAACAGGCCTATTTCAAGCACTGAAATAGAAATGGCAATAAGAGAACTTCCACCTAAGAAAAGCCCAGGGCCAGATGGATTCACAGCTGAATTCTATAAGGTCTTCAAAGCAGAGCTCACACCAATACTCCTCAAGCTCTTCAACGAAATTGAAAATGAAGGTTCTTTACCAAACTCATTCTATGAAGCCAGTATAACCTTCATCCCCAAACCGGACAGAGATTCATCAAAGAAAAAGAACTATAGACCTATTTCTTTGATGAACATCGATGTAAAACTTCTCAACAAAATACTGGCCAACCATCTACAACAATCCATCAAAAAAAATTATACACTATGATCAAACAGGTATCATCACAGGGAGGCAAAGCTGGTTCAACATACCCAAATAAATTAATATAATTCAACACATCAACAGGAGCAGGGACAAAAACCTCATGATTGTCTCAATAGATGCAGAAAAGGCATTTGACAAGATCCAACACCCCTTTATGTTAAAACCTCTGGAGAAACTAGGAATCCATGGAACATTCCTCAATATAATAAAGGCTGTGTATGACAAACCCACAGCTAGTATTATATTTAACAGCGAAAAGCTAAAGCCATTCCCTCTAAAATCAGGAACGAGACAAGGATATCCACTCTCTCCATTCCTCTTTAACATAGTATTAGGATGCCTAGCCAGTGCAATAAGGCAAGAAGCAAGCATAAATGGGATCCAAATAGGGAAAGAGGAAGTGAAACTATCCCTCTTTGCAGATGACATGATTCTGGATTTAAAGAATCCTATAGACTCTACTCCCAAGCTACTTGAGCTGATTCAAAACTTTGGAAGGGTAGCAGGGTATAAAATTAACCCTCAAAAATCAACTGCCTTCCTCTATGCCAACAGTGAGAGGAATGAGGCAACAATCAGGAAAGCAACTCCTTTTGCAATAGCCTCAAAGATAATAAACTACCTAGGAATTACCTTAACTAAGAATGTAAAGGAACTTTTTTGATGAAAACTTTAAAACCCTGAAAAAGGAAATTAAAGTAGCACTCAGGAAATGGAAAAACCTCCCATGCTCCTGGATTGGAAGAATCAATATTGTGAAAATGACAATCTTGCCAAGGGCTATCTAAGAATTCAACGCAATACCCATCAATATCCCAATGTCATTCTTTAAAGAAATAGAAGAGGCAATCCAAAATTTCATGTGGAATAATAAGAGACCCCGTATAGCAAAAACACTTACTAGAAAGAAAAGTGCAGGAAGAATTTCAATACAAAACTTTAGACTCTATTACAGAGTTATAATTATCAAAACAGCTTGGTACTGGCACAAGAACAGGCCTGAAGGCCAATGGAAAAGAACTGAAGACCCAGATACTAAACCACAGACCAATGGCCACAAATCTTTCACAAGGGAGCAAAAAATATAAAATGGAAGAAAGATAGCTTCTTCAACAAGTGGTGCTGGCAGAACTGGTTAAGCACCTGCAGAAAACTAAAGTTGGATACTTCTTGTCATCCTGCACTAGAATAAACTCCAAATGGATCAAAGACATGGAGGTAAAACCTGACACACTGAAAACTTTACAGTAAGGAATAGGAGATACACTAAACCTCCTTGGCACAGGTCGAAACTTTCTTAATAAGGACCAAGAATCACAACAAATCAGAGAAAGGCTGGATAAGTGGGACTGCATTAAACTTCAGAGCTTTTGTATGGCAAAGGACATAGCTAGTAAACTAATCAGGAAGCCTACAGAGTGGGAGAAGGTCTTCACCAACCATACAACGGACAAAGGCCTCATATCTAAAACATATCAACAGCTCAAAAAATTGAATCAATCCAAAACTAATCTCCAAAGTAACAACCATCCCATTAAAAGATGAGCCAAAGACTTAAAGAGATTCTTCTCTGAAGAAGAAACAAAAATGGCCTATAGACACATGAAGAAATGCTCAACATCTCTGGTCATAAAAGAAATGCAAATCAAAACAACTCTAAGATTCCACCTCACTCCTGTTAGAATGGCCAGGATCAAGAAAACGAATAATAACAGATGCTGGAGGGGATGTGGCCAGGAGGGATCACTACTGCACTGTTGGTAGGAGTGCAAACTCGTTCAACCACTATGGAAACACTATGGCAGTTCCTCAAAAGACTACACATAGACCTCCCCTATGACTCAGCAATTCCACTACTTGGCATTTACCCAATTATCCAGAAACAAGGACATACTAAATCCACCAGCACAACAATGTTCATTGCAGCACTATTTACCATAGCAAACATATGGAACCAACCTAGATGTCCCTCAGTTGATGAGTGGATCAACAAGATGTGGTATTTGTACACAATGGATTTCTATGCTGCTGTCAGAAAGAATGACATTATTGCTCCATTTGATAGGAAATGGAAAGACTTAGAAAAAATCATATTAAGTGAAGTAAGCCAGACTCAAAGGAACTTAGGCTCAATGGTTCCCCTCATTTGTCATAATCAGTAGAAACCTTGGGCTCTCCTAGCAGAGATTTGCAATAGAGCAAAACCTTGATACAAAAGGCCATATAGTATGATGCTAAATGAAAGGATCTGTAGGATATAGAAACGTAAGCCATAGTACATTAAGGACAACAATCATTCATTATATGTTGTCTCTCATCTCCTTTGCTGTCCCTTGGTTATCTCATATTGGTATAGTATCTCACTTTGTTATCTGATATATTGAATTTATTTGTATTTGGATATTTGAAATTTGATAGGGAAGGGGGGAAAACCAAGACGGGTGTGGGGTGTGTGTGGGGGGGAGGGAAATGGGTACCAAGACATGTGAAAGGGTATCAATGTATGTGAACTAATGCACCTTCTATCTGGCAAATATCATGTAACCCTTTTACTAATTACAATAAAAAAATAAAAAAAAGAAACATAAGCCATATAATGAATGATAGTTGTTCTTAAGGTACTATGTTATCTCTCATCTCTTTTGCTGTCCCTTGTTTTTCTCATATTGTTACAGTATCTCACTTTGTTACCTGATATATCAGATATATTTGTATTTGGTTATCTGAAATTGGATAGGGAAGGGGGGAAAACAAGATGAGGGGTGGGGGTGGCGGAGGCAAATGGGGACCAAGACATGGGAAAGGGTATCAATGTATGGGAATTAATGCACAATCTATCTGGCAAATATCATGTAACCCTTCTATTAATTACAATAAAAATATATGAAAAAAAGAACTACAGGAAAAAAAAAAGAAGGGAGCAAGATTAAAAGATGGGTATGGTCTCTTGGGCAGATGTTGTTGGCCAAGCCCACCATGGAATACTCCATCTGGGATGTGGGGACTATTATCCCCAGGGTACCAAGAGCAGAATGACCAGCCTGCAGACCATCACATGAGCATGTAGTTGGTGCTTTGCTTGACCCTGGAGAATAAGACAGGACTCAATCCATCATATTCCATCCTTAGATATGTAAAGAGATTGGGCCTAAAGGGAAGAGGTGGATCCTTCATATAGCGTCTTTGGATACATAAAAATGTTGAGCTGAGAGGGGAGTCAAGGGAGAGAGGTCAATGGCTGTCTTTCTAGCAACTTCCTGCTGACTCAGGGCATTGTTTTAGGGGATAGTCTTCCATCAGGTCATCCTGTTGAAGGATGTCTCTTCTCCACTGAGGGGCTGTTATCCTGTTACCATGAAGAACTCTATCTCTCTCTGGGAGGTGAAAGTACAGACCCATTCTGCTCTCCTCTGGATTTCCTTGAATAATGGCATATCCTGCTGTATAAGGGGAACATCTGTAAGAGAACTGCCATCCATGAAGCAGTCAGGGGCTCCTGGGATAGCCAGGTCTGAGATATGGGAGATCGGATTTAGGGAAAGATCTATGAACAAGAATGAACTGGAGTTTCAGATTCTTGGGTTGAGGCAGGCAAGAGTGTAGCAGGGTTTACAAGGGAGATATGTTCAAAGAATGAGGTGGGATCAAGGAGAAAGGCACGGAGGGTTTGGATTTGGGAAGGAGTTAAGGAGAGAAGTGGCTTAAGAGGTCCTTAAAGGAATGAACAGTAAGAATGAGAAGAGGACTGTGACAGGAAATCTTTTGGGCTTCTGTGATTATGAGTGTCTCAGCTGCCAGCATCTGGAGAAAAGGGAGCCACCCCAGTGTCCATATCCAATATGTTTGGATGAGTATGTGAAGGGATGCAAGGTGTCTCCTCCTTTTTGACAGAAAGTAGCTAAGGCCTGCCTTCTCTGGGTAAGAAAAGCAAAAAAAAAAAAAGTTTGTTAACTTCAGGGAAGGAGAGGGCAGAAGCCTTGGACGGAGAGAGTTTAATTTGACAGACCAGAGTTGAGGGAGAGTGAGAGGACAGGAGGGACACATGGAGGGACCCTTTACTAAGCATAGTATACAGGTTGGGCTATGAGAAAGAAGTTGGGGATCCATCTAGGGAAGTTGAAAAAGCCAAGAGGTCTCCTTTGGATTGGGGTGAAGGATAAGGGAGGAGCTCATGGAACCTATCAGAAGGTATCTCTCAGCCTTGTTAGGAAATGGTTAGTCCAAAATGTATAACTGATTTTTGTCATATTGAGCTTTGTCCTTGGAGGCCATGTAACCCCAAGAGGGGAGGGAGTTAAGAAGGAGGGTGAAGTATTTGGCATTGACATCAACAGAAGAGCTGCAGAGAAGGTGAACCACATATTGAAGGAAGAAACTTTGATGAGGAGATTTTATTGAAAGTATTAAAGAAATGATCTGGGCTGTCACCAAGTCCTTGGAGGAGGGCTGTCAAGTTAGTTGCTGGGCCTAAAGGGTATCTGGGTCTTCCCAGGTAAAGACAAAAAGTGGACTAGAAGAAGAGCTCACACCAATACTCCTCAAGCTCTTCAACCAAATTTAAAAAAAAGGCTCTTTGCCAAACTCATACTATGAAGCCACTATAACCCTCATCCCAAAACAAGACAGACTCATCAAAGAAAGAGAACTATAGACCCATTTCTTCCATGAATATTGATGCAAAACTTCTCACTAAAATACTGGCCAACCATCTTCAGCAGCTCATCAAAAAATTATACACTATGATCAAACAGGTTTCATCACAGGGAAGCAAAGCTGGTTGAACATATACACATCAATTCATATAATTCAACACATAAACAGAAACAAAGACAAGAATCATATGATTGTCTCAATAGATGCAGAAAAGGCATTTGACAAGATCCAACACCCCTTTATGCTAAAAGCTCTGGAGAAACTAGGAATCCATGGAACAATCCTCAGTATAATAAAGGCTGTGTATGACAAACCCACAGCTAGCATTATACTTAATTGTGAAAAGCTAAAGCCATTTCCTCTAAAATCAAGAACAAGACAAGAATGCCCACTCTCTCCTCTCCTCCTTATCAGAGTATTAGAATTCCAAGCCAGAGCAATAAGGCAAGTAACATGCATAAAGGGGATCCAAACAGGGAAAGAGGAAATAAAACTTTCCCTCTTTGCAGATGACATGATCTTGTATTTAAAGAACCCTATAGACTCCACTCCCAGGCTCCTTGAGCTGATTCAAAACTTTGGCAAGGTAGCAGGGTATAAAATTAGACCTCAAAAATCAACTGCCTTCCTATATGCCAACAATGGGAGGAATGAGGCAACAATCAGGAAAGCAACTCCTTTTGCAATAGCCTCAAAGAAAATAAAGTACCTAGGAGAATGTAAAGGACCTTTTTGATGAAAACTTTAAAACCCTGAAAAAGGAAATTAAAGCAGAATTGAGGAAATGGAAAAAAAAAAAAAACTCCATGCTCCTGGATTGAAAGAATTAACATCATGAAAATGGCAATCCTGCCAAGGGCTGTCTACAAATTCAATACAATATTCATCAACATTCCAGTGTCATTCTTGAAAGAAATAGAAGAGGCAATCCAAAATTTCATATGGAATAATAAAAGACCCTGTATAGCAAAAACACTTCTTAGCAGAAAGAAAAGTACAGGAGGAATTTCAATACCAAACTTTAGACTCTATTACAGAGCTATAATGACCAAAACACATTGGCACAAGAACAGGCCTGAAGACAAATGGAATAGAACTGAAGACCCAGATATTAAACCACAGACCTATGGCCACCTAATATTTGATAAGGGAGCCAAAAAAATAGAATGGAAGAAAGACAGCCTCTTCAACAAGTGGTTCTGGAAGAACTGGTTAAGCACATGCAGAAAACTAAAGTTGGATCCTTCTTTGTCTCCATGCACCAGGATTAACTCCAAATGGATCAAAGACCTCCAGGTAAAATCAGATACACTGAAAACTTTACAAGAAAAAATAGGAGATACACTTGGCACAGGTCGAAACTTTCTTAATAAGGACTAAGAATCACCACAAATCAGAGAGTGGCTGCATAAGTGGGATTACATTAAACTGCATAGCTTCTGTATGGCAAAGGACATAGCTAGCAAATTAACTAGAAAGCCTACAGATCGGGAGAAGATCTTCACCAACCATACAATGGACAAAGGCCTCATCTCTAAAACATATCAACAGCTCAAAAAATTCAATCACTCCAAAACTAATCTCCAAAGAAACAACCATCCCATTAAAAGATCGGCCAAAGACTTAAAGAAAGTCTTCTCTAAAGAAGGAAATAAGAATGGCCTATAGACACATGAAGAAATTCTCAACATCTCTGGCCATAAAAGAAATGCAAATCAAAACAACTCTAAGATTCCATCTCACTCCTGTTAGAATGGCCAGGATTAAGAAAACTAATAACAACAGATGCTGGTGGCGATTTAGCGAGGAGGGATCACTGCTAGACTGTTGGTGGGAGTGCAAACTTGTTCCATAACTGTGGAAAGCAGTATGGCAGTTCTTCAAAAGGCTAAACTATAGAGTTTCCCTATGACACAGCAACTCCACTACTTGGCATTTACCCAATCATCCAGAAACAAGGACATACTAAAGCCACTAGCATAACAATGTTCATTGCAGCACCATTTACCATAGCAAAGATATGGAACCAACCTAGATGTCCCTCAGTTGATGAGTGGATCAACAAGATGTGGTATTTGTACACAATGGAATTCTATGCTGCTGTCAGGAAGAATGACATTGCCCCATTTGTAAGGAAGTGGAAAGACTTAGAAAAAAATCATATTAAGTGAAGTAAGCCAGACTCAAAGGACATAGGCTCAATGGTTTCCCTCATTTGCCAGAATAAGTAGAAACTTGGACTCTTCTAGCAGAGATTTACAATAGAGCAAAAACCTAGATACAAAGGCCATACAGTATGACGCTAAATGAAAGGACCTCTAGGCTATAAAAACCAAAGCCATATAATGAGTGATTGTTGTCCTTAATGTACTATGTTATCTCTCATCTCTTTTGCTGTCCCTTGGTTATCTCATATTGTTACAGTATTTTACATTGTTATCTGATATACTGGATATATGCGTATTTGGTTATTTGAAACAGGATAGGGAAGTGGGGAAAACAAGAGGGGCGGGGGTAGAGGGAGGGAAATGGGGACCAAAACATGAGAAAGGGTATCAATATATGTGAAGTAACTCTCTATCTGATGAATATAATGTAATCCTTTTATTAATTACAATAAAAAATATATAGAAAAATATTGGCCTAGAAATATCGGGGTAGTGAGGAAAGTGTTTCTAGGTCATAAACTGATAAAAATGAGGAATTAGAGGGAACACAGGAGAGGAAGGTGATAAGGACAGGTCACAATAGAGAATGTTAACAATTGCTTGGTTATTTTTTGGAGGTCTTGAAGTAAGCGATAAGAGCCATTTGTTTTTTGGTTTTTGTTTTTTTTTTTTTTTTTTTTTTTTTTGATACCTTGGATTGGGGCAATGGGGGGAGAATGAATGGTAGTTAAAAAAGAAGCATTGGCCCTTGGCAGGTGGTGAGGGGAAGTGTTTACTGGTCGTATGGTATGAAAATCCTGGGATCTTTTAGAGATATAAAGGTAGGTTCCAGGTGAGACGCCACAACAGGACGTAAAGTGTCCCAAAATAGGAGATTAACTTCAGGAAGGAGGGCAGTGAAGGAAGAGGCTCGGGTTGGGGACGAGGTCTCATCTGAGCTTCATTTGGAGGAGGAAAATAGAATTTAAAGGGGGTTTATATAAAGAAACTTTAAATTTAGAAAGCAGATCTCTCCCTAATAAAAGTAACGAACACTGAGGCATGATTCGAAAGGAATGACTGAGAGTTAAATTTCCAAACCAACCGTCAGGGGATAGCAGGAGTGTGGAAGGGCTTAAAAGGGGTCATTTTCCCTTACAGAAACATTGATAGGGATAATGGGTGAAGAACTTAAGGGGATGGGAATGGGAGACCACATTTTGTACACCTCCCTTAGTTGTGTCCTTCCTTTTGTACTTCTAGAGAAGGAACCACTTGTCCTGAGGTAGGGCTATTATCTTATTAAAGAGAAACTTGAAAAAGGTGAGATTAAGGAAAAAGGCTGACAAGGTGGCAGGACTGATTGATATATAATGACAAAAGAAAACACAGCATGGCCACAAGCCAGAAAAGTTCCATTAGGAGTGTGAGCCCAAAACAGTCAGGAGCTAGGGCTGGGTTGTACTGGTTAAGGCCTGGTAAAAGGCCTTGATCATTTCCTGTAAATAGCAGGTAACAAAGGCAAGAATGTAAGTTCATGTCCAGTCAGAAGGTAGATAGGAAGCTGGGAGTAGTGGCTCACATCTGTAATCTTTGCTACTCAGAACTGTTTGCTTAAGTCAAATCAAGGTAACTCTATTTTCATTGGTTCAAGAGTTCTTACTCTCCATTCAGAAATCATATTACTTGCAGATATTTCCTATTTTTATTCTTTATATTTGCAACTTTCCATATACCAACAGCCTCATTCGATGTTTTCTATTTATTGCACAGATGGATATCCAATGTGCCATATTTTATATCACACTTCCACTTTTCTTCCCTCAGTCCTACCAGGATATATATATATATATATATATATATATATATATGTATTTTATTTATTTTTTTGCCAGTCCTTGGCTTTAGCTCAGGGCCTGAGCACTATCCTTGGACTTTCTCAAGGCTACAGCTCTACCACTTGAGCCTCAGCACCATTTCCAGCTTTTTTCTATGTATGTGGTATCGAGGAATCGAACCCAGGTCTTTGTGCACGCTAGGCAAGCACTCTACCACTAGGCCAAACTCCCAGCCCCCTACCAGGATATTTTTGATGAGAGTAGTACATTTTTCATGGAACTAAGGAAACATACAGAAAGAGCTCTTAGTAATACCTTCAGCCTATGAACAGGGCATATATTTCCTTTTGAATAAGAATTTTTTTCTGTCATCTAGTAAGAGACAGGTTACTGTTTATCATCTCAGATGCAAAGCTTACTACAAAAACTTATTTATGGTGGGTTCTTAGTCAACATATACCTCAGGTCTTTATCCTTCTCTTTATCTCTGTCACTCCTCTCTTTCAGTCCTTCCCTCTGTCCCTTCTTCCCTTAAGTTCTTCTTTCTTCTCCCCTATCTCTTCAACTCTCATAAACACACAGACACACACAGACACACACACACACACACACACACACACACACACAACACAGTCAGGAAGTAAGTGGAGAGAAAGTAAAAGCAAGAACTAGCCACCTAAATTAGGAAAGTTTTATAGGCAAAAAATATACAGCATTTAAAAAAATATAAGGGAATGAAATGAATTGCAATTTAGAGTAATGATCTGTAGCTACTGTAACTTAATTTTTTATTAAAAAGTTATCAATTCAAACTGAGAAAAACTACACATTTTTTCTTAATAAACTTAAGAATTAACATAAATTGAAGTGTATTATAAACAAAGATTGACGGAAAGGACAAAGAATTTTTTCAACAGCTTTCAAGCAAAACTAGACATCTCTCCTTCAGCTAGAAACAAGGCTCAAGTACTATTTTAAAGAGAATTCCACATAACATTGATATGTAAATTTTTATTGCCTCAGTTCAAATACTCTTCATTTGCATAAGCTAATTTAAAAATGGGCTGTTAACTCTCTTCTGCACTTGAGGAAGTGAAAAACCCCAAAGATGTCAATTGTAGGAGTTAATTGAAAAGTTATGGCAATTTGGGACAAGTTTACAAACATCCAGAGATACATTAGTCACAGCTTAGCCAAAATTCTCAGGGCAAGACATTTTGATCAAAGAGGATAAGCGCTTGACTTTTTTTTTTTGAATTAAAATATATTGAAATTTCATGTCATGGCTGCTTTTGTTAATACATGAATAATAATCATTTCTATGGTAACATACTTAAAAGCTACTTTTGCAGAAAATTGCTTCCTACTTACAGAAGGCCATGAATTACTAAAGGCTGGATACTGGCATCCTGCCTCTATTTTGTATTTAGACTTCTGAGCCATTTACTTTGAGGTCATCTTAGAAGTAATTGATTAAAAAAAAAGAGAGAGAGAGAGAGAGAGAAAGAGAAGAATCTTAATAGGGCTGGGTGCAGTGGCTCACACCTGTAATCTTAGCTACTTTGGAGGCTGAGATCTGAGGATCACAGCTCAAAGCCATCCTGAACACTAAAATGTCCATGAGATTCTTATCTCCAAGTAATCAAAAAAAAAAAAAAAAGGGAGTGGCACTGTGACTCAAGGGGTAGGGTGGTAGCCTTGAGTTGAAGAGCTCTATGACAATGCTCAGGCCCAGAGTTCAAGTCCCATTACCCACAACAACAACAACAACAACAACAAAAACAAAAAACTTAATAGAAAGTGTCTGAAACTTTACCCAAAGAAGAGGAGAGTCAAATACAGAACAGTTTCTTCGAACTCAGGAACTGCAGAAATGCATGAAGCAGGACTAATGGGCCCATGCTTACTTTGTGCCCTCTGCTCCTCATTCCTTGTCTATTTAAACCAACAGCTCTAATCTATACACTGAAGATAACTGAAGTCTGACTGAAGCACTTACTCTGTCTCTTCCCACAGCTGCCAATGCTATGTAATAAATCTCCTTAGTGTCCTTCACCATATTTCTTTATTTTCTATATAGAGATGTGAACAGGAACTGATTTGCAAAAGTTTAGAGTTTAAGTCTGGCATCTAAAGCTGGTTTCAGTATTTGTATATTTTTAGGCTTTCCTAGAATCAATAAGTCTGTATGGGAAGATATCTATAAGTACACATGTGAATAGTAGTGTGAGCAATAGAGAAACGGAATCATGTCTTAATGTTAAATTACTTACATTGATTGTTTTGCTTTTATTATATACTGTATGTTTGTGTGCTTTTCTACCTAAATACCTATTTATTTTCACTTTGTATAGAGCCTTAGAAGCTTGTTTATATTTAATATTATTGAAATTATCTTTTAAAATAATCCCAGTCATATGCTTTTTGTTAGCTTTGAATTTGAAACTAAAAGAGAGTAAGCATGCAGTAATAAAACCTGTTTCACCTTTACCATATTACCATATCCCGTCTATACAGAATTTAATTAGGAGAATCTGGCCAGCCAATTTAATAGCATATCCATCTGCGACCTGTCATTATTTCAAAAAGTTACCAAAGAAGAATTTATAATTTACATAGCACAAGAACAGTAAATCAAAGACCTTTAATATGTGTAGAAATTTCCTGTTAACATATTTGTTGGCTTCATCCTATATAAAGGTGATAGTATAAATCGTTGTTTTCTAGTAGTTGGGATGGTTTGGTAATCTGTTGGGTGTCCATACATATTAATATAATTGAATTAGAACAGATTACAGATCTGAATAGAGGACAGACTGAAGATCAAACAAGAATACAGGAAAATAAATACCACAGAGAGCCCAGTTTTAAAAGTTGTATGATGCAGTCTTGGCTTGTTAAAAAAAAGACAACAGATGTTAACACCTTCCACATATAATTAAGTTAAGGAATACTATTCCAGTGATAACATTTTGTGATTTTTGTCTGGAAATTTTAAATACTGAATCATATTTTTGTATATCAGTTATCTATAGTTGGTGCTAGGGATGTAGTTTAGTGGCATAAAGCTTGTCTAGTAAAATGAAAGGGTGCTGGATAATAAAGAGTAGGTACTTATTTACAATGGTTGAATGGTTAAATATGAATATTTAATTGTCATAAACTGCTGCTCCTCTGTATTTCATAACTTGAAATTCAGAAAAAAATATGATTTCTACTGAATTGACATTACTTTAATGCCAGATGAAACTATCAAATTTTATGTCAAATGTATAGATGGATTAGAATAGACACCCCTTCCCTAAAAAATAAAGCAACAACAACAACAAAAAAACCCTCTGTAGCTATGATCATCTGATTCTTGACAAAGTTGCCAAACACACACATTAGAAACAAAACACAATTTCTTCAGTAATGGATTGAGAAATGTCAATATTCACACATAGTGGAGTAAATAAAGTACCTCTTCCACAACACTTTTGTTTTGTTTTGTTTTTTTTTTTTTTTAGAAAACTCAAATCAGATCTTAATATGGGACCCAAAACTTTGAAACTACTATGGAAAAACAATTCATGATATAAGGAACAATTTTCTATTAAGGACTATCAAAGCTGAGGAAGCAGAGAAATATGGGCAAATAGGATCTGTGAAAAATTAAAACTTCATAACAAAAGAAAGAAGGAAAGAAATGTAGAAAAGAAGGAAGGGAGGAAGGAAAACAGAAGGCGGGAAAGAAGAAAGGTGGGAAGGAAGGAAGGAAGCGAGAGAGCAAATAAGTAACAACAGCAACAACAAAACCCCTAACAAACTGAAGGAAAAGTATAGGAAAAAAGCATAAATTATAGGAGAAAATCTTTACCAGATATTCATCTGATAGGGGACTAAACAATATTCAGAAATTATAAAGGAGCCAGAATAACAAATAATACCAACATAACAAATAATCCAATCAATCAGTAAATAATTTGAACAGTTTTCAATCAAACGATCAATACTTATAGTTAAAAATGTTCCACATCTAACCAATTAAGTTCATATAAAATATATCAGATAACAAGGTGAAATATTTGAAATTAGATCGGGAAGGGGGAAATCAAGATTAGCCGGGGGAGGGGAGAAGGGAAATGTGGACCATGTCATGAGAAAGGGTATCAATGTTTGTCAAGTAATGCACCTTCTATCTGGTGAATATAATGTAAACCTTCTATTAATAACAATAAAAAACAATAATAGGAGTAAAGAGAGACAAATTGAATTAGTGCATTCTAAGTATCATACAGTGTATATAAAAAGATAAAACTATGAAATAAAAGAGAACTTGAAAAGTGAAAAAAAAATGTTCCGCATCTTCCAACATCAAATAAATGCACATCAAAACTACACTGAGATTTCATGTCACCAAAGTCAAAATGCTTATTTTCAAGAAAAAGTATACAACAGCCAATACTGAGGAGTCAATGGAGAATTTAGAGTTAATGCATAAAATTATTTTAGCCATTTAAGGAAATCAGTTATGCAGGTTCTTTAAAATTTTAAGGTAGAACTATCATATGATCTTACACCACTTCTACATATACACGGGTAAGAATCAGGCAGCATGCAATGAAGACAAATGCATACCATGTATACTGGAGAAATAGTCACTATAGTCAAAATTATGCATTCAGTCTAGCAGGTCATCAGTGGATGAATGCAGTATGTAACCACAATGAGTATCCATTTTTGTCATAAAATGGATGAAACTAGAGGTCATCATGTTAAAAGACACAAGCCAAACTTAGCAATAAATTGAGTGTTTTTAGTCATATGTAGAATTTAGAGTTAAAAAAATAAAGACATAAAAGTGAAAGGAGGAGGAAGGACCAGTAAGAAGGAGAAGGAAGAGAAAAGCAGTAAAGGGGGATGAATATGATCAAGGTAAGTTATATAGTTATGAAAAAATACAGAAATCCATTCTTTTTACAATAATCTAGGAAAGCAAAATTTTATATGTGTATATATACTGCATGTAATAAATTGTTCCATTTAAAATATGAATTCATCATTTTCAGAGTATTAAAAACTATTTTCTTTCTATGATTGATAATACAGGTTTTGAAAATACAGGTTTATTTATTCCTCAAGATTGTCTCTCTTTGTGATTTTATGTAGTGATCCAAAGATGACTATATTTGCTTGAGATGAATTTATGCAATAAATCTGTGAACATTACCTTACAATTAAAAGATAAATAACCCAAGAGCTGAAGGAAAAATCTTATTTATCTTTAACAAGGAGTCATATTCAATGCTTTATCCAACTTGTGTAAGGGTCAACAGTGCCTAATATGAATAAAATGTACTGTTCCTCCTATATCCATGAATTCTATTTTCCATGAATTCTATAAATAAATATATGCAGCTGTACATAAAATGATGGATTCTGATTGATTCTTTGAAATATTACATTGTTCACTGATCACATAACTGACTTATAATTACATAAAGTTACTTTGCATTTTATAATGCTTAATGGTAAGTTGGTGAATACTTAAATTTTAGGAGTCTAAGGAATTACTGTATAATTTCCAATAGTTGCACTTGACTCAAAATCTAGGGCTGGAGAAATAAGCTAAAATCCTTCTTTAATCAAAAAGGAATATGTATAGCTACTCTTGTATCTGGTATTTACCTCAGGTCTACCAAAAGATGAGCTGACTTATGGAAAGACAACATATGTCATGCTGAATAATACTTCAGTGAAATATTTACCAGATTCTAACCACATCTGCATTTATACCCATACAAGCCATGCCCATAAAAACATACTGACAGTAGGAAACAGGAAAGCTCTATGAGCACCCCACTTATAATATTTATGGGGAGATATTTTAAAATTCCCTGGATTTAAAAAGCAATTATTTAACAGGGTAACTACCTACTTTGCCATCTCCCTAGATTAATGACCCATAAATTAGTAAGTTTATTATAACTTTAAAATGAAGCATTAGCCAACTTCTCAAAATCAATTAGCCTTATAAGAATAATAATTCTTAAATGACTGTATATTGTATTTTTCCCATACTTCTTGCTACTAATATCCCTATAGTCTCTTCCTAAACCAAAATATCTAAAATGTTTCTATATTATCCAGAAACTGAATCCAGAGGTACCAGGGGAAATTGAAGTAATCTGCATATCCGTTTTATTTTTATGCCCAAGGTCATTACACATATGCTTGCAGGAATATCTGAATTACTGTAAAAATAAAATGCAACACTTTCTAAGTGATAAACTTTAAATTTTCATTCCAAGGGACTCTAAATTATTTTAAATTAAAACTCTGGCACTTTCATTACGAATGGTATTGTTTTGTTCATTAATATCCTCTAGGATGCTTTCTCCCTCTAAATTCCATGTGTACATATACACATTAACAATAATAATAATAAAGTTATACCATAAAATAATCAGATAACCATATTTTTGCAAAGATAAATATGAAAAAGTATATTTGATATAGCTATAAAATATTTACTTCACAAAAATATTCTAGAAATGTCCTGGAAATCAAAATAAAAATGAACCTTCACCAAAATGGTACAGTTTACAGTAAATACATATTTAAGTAAAAATTTATATTTCTCTCCACATCAGTGCTATATACCTCAAATTGTACTCTACAGTTACTCTCAAGACTATTTTGATTTTGACACTCAAATTGCTGTGTTTAAAAGTAACTTGAAATCCAAACAATATATATATGCATATATAATTGTTATCAGTATGACTTTAAGATTAAAGATTAAATGAAGGAAGTGAAAAAAGCTATACATTTTGTTTTTTTGCCATTCATTGGCTTGAACTCGGGGCCTGAGCACTGACCCTGAACATTTTTGCTCAAGGCTAGAGCTCTACCACTTGTGCCACAGTGTTACTTCCAAGTTTTTCTGTTTATTTGGTACTAAGGAATAGAACCCAAGGCTTCATGCATGCTAGGCAAACACTCTACCACAATCCTGGACGTTATCCATCTTTTTAAATATAAAAAATATAGTGTGATTTAAATTTGTACCAATATATTACTGTTTGAAAAAATCATCAATGTTTAAATTGTCACATTATCAATCAAAAGATTCAAAAACTAACTAGCTTTAATCAAAAAACTTATCTTTTTAAAAATAGTTAGATTTAATTAATAAAGTCTGAATATCACTCAGTATCCTGAGAATAGTGTAGTGATTAATCCAGACAACATAGAGTTTCAAGTTTCTTAAGTATCTTACAATTCTAGATAAGGGTAGAACTTAGGATGTGCAAATTAAAGACATTCTTTAAATAATATGAAAAAATCTCAGTTTTTAGCTAGAAATTGGAATAGGATGATGTAAACATATTTCTCTGAGAAAGTGTCTCTTCACAAGTGACAGTGAATTTGAGGACTGCAGAGGAACTACAGAACTCCATGCACACATGTAAGAAGAAGCATCTAGTCAGAGCGAGTAGCTAATGTGTTTTCCTTCAACACATAGTTTGTTAGAAACAAAAAGAGAAGCAATGTGCTTGAAGTCTAAGGGATTAGAAGAGAGCAGGGTCAGCCACACCACTCCTGGACACCTACCCTGAGCATCATAACCCAGGATAGGATAAGTACACCTGCACAGCCATGTCCATTGTTACACTGAATTACCCAGAACTGTCGTTTACAATTTAAAAGTTGCAGGTACAGTACACTTTGAAGTTTAATCTTCATTAATAGAACTTTATCCAACATTTTATGTTGAGGTGATCAACAAAATATTAAATCAAATCTTATGTTGCAATGACTAAAAACTTCTATCTTGGAAATACTCCTTCCAAGGTTCATTTCAAGCTATCAATATGATTTCCTTGAATATGAGGTTGCGAAGAAATACAGAGAGGCATACTTACACTATACGCAAGATGCCTTGTACAACTACACTACAGCACGGGCAATAGAAAAATGAGGTCATATAATTAGAGGAAAACAGAGAAGAATTAGACAAGAATAAACAGGGGCATAGCTGTCATGGCTTTAAAAGGCAATGCTGCGAGTTTTTATTTTATTCAGAGAAGAAAGACACATCACTGGAGAGAAGAGAGGAGGGGGAGGGAGGAAAGGAGAGAGGGGAAGGCTAGAGAGAGGAGGGGGGAGGTTTTATTTCAGGGCTCCAAGGAATAGATTTCAAGAAGGTAAGAACAGAAGCAGTGGGACCAGCCAGAAGCTACTGGAAATAGTGCAAATGAGATCTAATGACAACTGAGAACAAGGATGCACTATTTACAGTAGCTTCTGCAATGGAGGGAGATTGAGGTGGGGCCAGCACAACCCTCAGATCAAAATATACCACAATATATCAGATTCAGTGAAATAGAGACACTTTCTAATTTCTGTATAGGTACTTTGAACATCTTCTGGCACCTCAAAAACCAAAAAGTCAGAGGAAGAGGAAGGAGGGGAGAGAAGAAAGGAAGGGATGGAGGAAAGGAGGAAGAAAGGGAGTGGGAAAGGGACTGGTTTGTTGCCAAACCAGTTCATGCCTTCCTGCCAAGCAGATCATTATTAACATAAGAGGTGCCAGACCTGCAACACAGGAATAGTTCAGTAATTGAGAAACATCTTTAAACTATCACTTGTATTGTTATGGGGTCAAGAGGAGGGGATTCCACATCCCTCCAGGTGGGGATTCCATGTCCCACCAGAGTCCACCACACAGAGACAGTCTCATATAAAAAGGTGAATTTACTGGGGAAGTAGGTGGTGAACTGACCAGCCAGGGGAAATAGATGGTGGTGAACTGACCGGCCAGGGACACAGTGCAGACTGGAGAGCTGAGGCTGTGACCCTGAGCAGCTCTCACGCAGGGTTTTTAAGGGCAAAACCCATGCGGTCGAACCTGGTCACATTGGTGGCCAATTGGATACTTACATACACAGAGGGACCATTACCAGCTCCGGCCACACGCAGGTAGCCAATAGGGTCACAGTCCAGTGTTTGAATTTACCTATCACCTTAGTTGGAATTGGCGCGCAAATTGCAAAGGTCTCCACACAAAGCCGGGCTCCTGCCCACCCAAGCAGATATCCATCCTCATGGGGGTGGGGAGAAGGTAAGGTTGCCCCTCCCTAGAAGGGCAAAGGTGGCTGAGCTGTACCACATATCCCTCCTCATTGGGGGTAGGGAGGTCAAGGTGGCTGGGCTGTACCATTGTTAACCTTCCACAATGGGGTGGGGGAACTCTTAGGCATTCTGGATGGCACCAGTCCCTGCTCCCCTCAACAGTATCTTTTACTTTTAACTAGGACTCAAAATATGCAGGTTAATACTTCTAGGCTCAAAAACAATTTTATGGGAAATGTTGAAGGAGGGAGAAATGGAAGACAGCAGAAGCTCCAAGGAAGATTTAAAGATTATGGATATTTTCAAGATGCTAAAAATCAACTTAAATATAACAAATATAAAATCATAGTCCAATAATAACTTTCAGAAGAATCATATAAATATAGTTTAAAACTTTTAAGTCTACTTTTGAAAAAGAGAGTAAAAGCAAGAAATGTCTTCCTATAGCTATTAACTCTTGGTGGTTTATCTTCAGATATATAGTCTGAAAATCCAGAAAAAGAAAACAAAAACTGGATTTTGTTATAAAGAAGTAACATCACAAATCACTGGAGAAAGCTCACATCACTTGCAATAAATATAGGAAGCAACCATTTCATGGAAAAAAGTATTACATATTTTCAACTCAGAATATAAAAAAGGTGGTTGACTTACTGAATTCTAAATGTGATTATAAATATTAAAAGTAAAATGTTTATGATATTGAAATAATTTCAGAAGAAATACAAGCAAGCCACAAATAATAACAGAGAACACAGAATATTCTCTCTCAATGACACATTTTTATGGAACATACCTAAAGGGAGACAGAGAGAAAAAAAAAGTTCTTTATGTAGTGAAAATTGTAAAGCCTTGTTTCCAAGAGCTAATATAAGTTAAAGAGATGAAGATGGAAACTAAGTAAAAATTAGGAGTTGTTTTATAGAAGGAGCTATTAGTATATATACATGGTCAATTAATAGTGAAAATAAAGGTAAACTCTGATTATCACAGAAATCCTAGATAAAATAATGAGATAGAAGTCATATCTCCCAAGCTTATTAAAGTCAGAAAAAAGGGACTTTGGTGAAGTTATAAAAAGCAATTCTTGTGTGTTGATGGCAAAAGTGAAAACTATCCCACAGAGCAATATGTCAATCCTTAGTGACAGTACATCTTCACATGGTCAACTTTTAAATATATTTCAAAGAACATAGGTAAACTGAGAGATTAAAAAAGACACATAAAATGATGTTTGACATACTGTGTTTGACATGAAGAGTTAGAAGCATCCAAAGAGGATAGGTAAAGTGTAAACATGTTCACAGGATGAACTAAGGTGAAAACACAAGATCATTAAAAACTAGAATGGTTTGGTAAAACATGAAGTATGGTGTCAGAATATGGAAAGCAATAGAATTCTCTCCATAATAGTATATAAAGTATTTAGAATCACTGAATACTTGTTAACAAGATGAACAAGGTCAATGACAGCACTCAGAGTGAAAAAGTGAATAAATGATATCAATAGCATAGTACCACCTGTGTATCCATACACAGTAAAACAAGAAATCTATTACCTGAAAATTACAGGTATACTTCAGAATGTATGACTAGAAGAACATGCAATAAATATACGAGACTCATGGGAAGAGAATAATCTTCAAAAAGGAGGCTGAAGAGACTTAACGTTTTTGATTGTGTGCTGTGGTAACTGACTGACACAAAGTAAAGTGATTTATTTTAGTATAAGTTTATATAGGTAAGAATTTTTTAATGCTTTGAATTTTATTGTAAAGGTAATGTACCATACATACATACGTACGTCAGGTAACGAGTACATTTTCTTTAGGAAGAGTATCACCCCTTCCCTTATTTTTTCCCACTTTTTTCCCTGTGATAATTTTTCTATGGTCTCACTGGGCTGTCGTGTACTAGTCAGGAGGTCTGAGTTACTGCCTGTAACATTTTAGTTTCTGTGCATCAGAAGCCAAACAATAGAAATAGGGTTTAGGGAATGATAGAGCTATGCAGTTATCAGTAGTGTCAGATAATGCTGAGATTGATTAAATTAAGGTAAGAATAAAGCAAGCAATCATTCAGTTTGGCAAAACTGAAAAGTTCAGTGACCTTAATAATAACAATATTACTTTAATGATTCATATGGATTGAGGAAAGAATATCGGGTGAGGGTACCACAAGAAAGGACAAAGTCACTACCATTGGATATACCTTTGTTATGCGAAAAAATTCCTTTCTGGTCTATATGAAGTGCCACAAAATAGAAAGCACATTAGCATAAAATATTCCAAATGTGGCAAACCCTTTCCAAGTCTAAAGTTTTCAGCATGTTCTTTAAAAAGAAAGAAAACTTTTCATCAAAAAGGTCCTTTACATTCTTAGTTAATTCCTACGTACTTTATTTTCTTTGAGGCTATTGCAAAAGGAGTTGCTTTCTTGATTGTTGCCTCATTCCTCACACTGTTGGCATAGAGGAAGGCAGTTGATTTTTGAGCGTTAATTTTATACCCTGCTACCTTGCCAAAGTTTTGAATCAGCTCAAGGAGCTTGAGAGTGGTGTCTATAGGGTTCTTTAAATACAGAATCATGTCATCTGCAAAGAGGGAAAGTTTTACTTCCTCTTTCCCTGTTTGGATCCCCTTTATGCTTGTTACTTGCCTTATTGCTCTGGCTTGGAATTCTAATACTCTGATAAGGAGGAGAGGAGAGAGTGGGCATTCTTGTCTTGTTCTTGATTTTAGAGGAAATGGCTTTAGCTTTTCACAATTAAGTATAATGCTAGCTGTGGGTTTGTCATACACAGCCTTTATTATACTGAGGATTGTTCCATGGATTCCTAGTTTCTCCAGAGCTTTTAGCATAAAGGGGTGTTGGATCTTGTCAAATGCCTTTTCTGCATCTATTGAGACAATCATATGATTCTTGTCTTTGTTTCTGTTTATGAGTTGAATTCTATGAATTGATTTGTATATGTTCAGCCAGCTTTGCCTCCCTGTGATGAAACCTGTTTGATCATAGTGTATAATTTTTTGATGAGCTGCTGAAGACGGTTGGCCAGTATTTTAGTGAGAAGTTTTACATCAATATTCATGAAAGAAATGGGTCTATAGGTCTCTTTATTTGATCGATCTCTGTCTGGTTTGGGGATGAGGGTTACACAGGCTTCGTAGAATGAGTTTGGCAAAGAGCCTTAATTTTCAATTTCGTTGAAGAGCTTGAGGAATATTGGCGTGAGCTCTGTTTTGAAGACTTTATAGAATTCAGCAGTGAATCCATCTGGCCGTGGGCTTTTTTTAGGTGGAAGTTCTCTTATTGCCATTTCTATTTCAGTGCTTGAAATGGGCCTGTTGAGTTGGTTTAGGTCTTCTTGGTTCAATGTGGGTATGTTAATATTGGCTAGAAATTCATCCATTTCTTCTAGATTCTGAAATTTGTTAGCATAAAGGTTTGAAAAGTATTCCTTCACGATCCTCTGGATTTTGGTAATTTCTGTCATGATATTACCATTGTCACCTGTGATTTTGTTTATTTCGGTATGCTCCCTTAGTTTTTTGGTAAGATCAGCTAAGGGCCTGTCAATTTTGTTAATTTTTTCAAAGAACCAACTCCTGGTTTTGTTTATTCTTTCTATAGTTTTTGGACTCTAATTCATTTAATTCTGCTTTGATTTTAAAATTTTGCTTCCTTCTACTGGGATTAGGGTTGGTTTATTGCTCTTCTTCCAGGTGCTTAAGGTGCCATGTTAAATTGTTGGTTTGCACTTTTTCCATTTGCTTATTGTAGACACTCAGAGCTATAAATTTTCCTCTGAATACTGCCTTTGCTGTGTCCCAAAGAAGCTGGTATTTTGTGTGCTCCTTTTTGTTGAATTTCATAAAATGTTGGATTTCTGTTCTAGGATCTCCTCAATGACCCATAAAAAGGAAATAAAAGCAGAGCTGAGAAAATGGAAAAACCTCCCATGCTCCTAGATTGGTAGAATCAACATTGTTTAAATGACAATCTTGCCAAGGGCTATCTACAAATTCAACACAATACCCATCAATATCCCAATGTCACTATTTAAAGAAATAAAAGAGGCAACCCAAAATTTCATATGGAATAATAAAAGACCCCGTATAGCAAAAACACGTCTTAGCAGAAAGAACAGCGCAGGAGGAATTTCAATACCAAACTTTAGACTCTATTACAGAGCTATAATTATCAAAACAGCTTGGTACTGGCATAAGAACAGGCCTGAAGACCAATGGAATAGACCTGAGGACCCAGATATTAAACCACAGACCTATGGCCACCTAAACTTTGACAATGGAGCCAAAAAAATAGAATGGGGGGTGGGAGTTTGGCCTAATGGTAGAGTGCTTGCCTAGCATGCACGAAGACCTGGGTTCGACCCCTTGGTACCACATACATAGAAAAAGGCAGAAGTGGTGCTGAGGCTGAAGTGGTTGAGTTCTAGCCTTGATAAAAATCCAAGGATACTCCTCAGGCCCTGAGCTTAAGACCAGGACTGGCAAAAAACAAAATAACAACAACAACAAAAAAAATAGAATGGAAGAAAGACAGCCTTTTCAGCAAGTGGTGCTGGCAGAACTCGTTAAGCACCTGCAGAAAACTAAAGTTGGACCCTTCTTTGTCTTCCTGCACTCCAAATGGATCAAAGACCTCCAGGTAAAAGCTGATACACTGAAAACTTTACAAGAAGGAATAGGAGACACACTCGGCCTCCTTGGGACAGGTCAAAACTCTCTCAATAAGGACCAAGAAACACAACAAATCAGAGAAAGGCTGGATAAGTGGGACTGCATTAAACTGCAGTGCTTCTGTATGGCAAAGGGCATAGCTAGTTAATTAGGAAGCCTACAGAATGGGAGAAGATCTTCACTAACCATACAACACACAAAGGCCTCATATCTAAAATATATCAACAGCTCAAAAAATTGAATCACTCCAAAACTAATCTCCAAAGACACAACCATCCCATGAAAAGATGGGCCAAATACTTAAAGAGAGCCTTCTCTGAAGAAGACATAAGAATGGCCTATAGACAAATGAAGAAATGCTCAACATCTGTGGTCATAAAAGAAATGCAAATCAAAACAGCTCTAAGATTCCACACCTCACTGAAGTTAGAATGGCAAGGATCAAGAAAACTAATAACAGATGCTAGTGGGGATGTTGCCAGGAGGGATCACTACTACACTACTGGTGGGAGTGCAAACTCCTTCAACCACTATGGAAAGCAGTATGGCAGTTCCTCAAAAGACTAAACATAGAGCTCCCCTATGACACAGCAATTCCACTACTTGGCATTTACCCAACTGTACAGAAACAAGGGCGTACTAAATCCACTAGCACAATGATGTTCATTGCAGCACTATTTACCATATCAAAGATATGGAACCAACCCAGATGTCCCTCAGTTGATAAGTGAATCAACAAGATGTGGTGTTTATACACAATGGAATTCTATGCTGCTGCCATAAAGAATGACATCTCCCCATTTGTATGGAAATGGAAAGACTTAGAAAAAATTATATTAAGTGAAGTAAGCCAGACTCAAAGAACAAAAGCTCAATGGTTTCCCTCATTTGCCAGAATCACTAGAAACCTTGGACTTTTCTAGCAGAGATTTGCAGAAGAGCAAAACCTAGATACATAAGTCCATACAGTATGACGTTAAATCAAAAGACCTCTAGGATATAGAAACAAAAGCCATATAATGTGTGATTTTTGTCCTTAATGTACTATGTTATCTCTCATCTTTTTTGCTGTCCCTTGGTTATCTTATACTGTTACAGTATTTCACTTTATCTAATATATTGGATATATGCATATTTGGTTATTTGAAATTGGATAGGAAAGGGGGATAAACAAGATGAGGTTGAGGTTGGAGGGAAGGAAATGGGGACCAAGACATGAGAAAGGGTATCAATGTATGTGAAGTAATGTACCTTCCATCTGGTGAATGTAATGTAACCCTTCTATTAATTACAATAAAAATATATGAAAAAAGTTGCAATGAAAAAAAAGAAAGGAAAGCACACACTAACTACTCATAAAGTTCATTATAAAGTCCATTACGAATACATAAAAAGATGGATATATGCATTTGTAATAGTTTTACATAAGTTTACATGTTATTGTTTTGTCTTTTTATGTTTTCTACATTAACCACAATTGCTAATTATAGGAATGTTTTAAAAACATTTTTTAGATATTTAGATATACAAAGATTCTTTGAAATTATTTTATTTGATCAGCTAAGACCAAAATATAATATTTTCCTTTAAAATTTGTATATGTATAGTAAACTACAAAATTTGAGGAAAAATGTGACTGGATGAATTAACTGAAGTTCATTCTAGTTATTATAAGAATGTTTCCTATAACCTCCAGGCTTTAACTTCTGCTGGCTGGATGATATGATCTTAAGTATTCCTTTTAGCCCAACCATTTATTTTACAGGACTATCCAGATTTAAATGGCATTCAGTTTTTTTTTATTTACATAAAAATTGATATTGGATTAAAAATGTATCCGACACAAAGAATCTTTACAACCAGTATTTAGAGTTTACAGGTATAGATAAATCTGCCTCAAGCCTACAGTATAGCACCACTAATACAATCATAGGCACATATAGGATAAAAATGGCTTCAAAAAGTCAACCACCTGGGCAAGTATATATTTGCAGAAGTATATGCTTCTTTACCTATTTAAGGCTTAATATTGCTTAGTTTGTTGCCTGTCTTTAGAGATAAAGACCCTTCTGGAAACTTTGGATAAGGAAGTAGTTCTCCTTTTAGCATAACAAGTCCCTCTGGAAATGTAGAGAGAAAATGCTCTCTAGGTAACCAAATTGAGTAGACTCCTTCTACCAATTTTTTGGGGGAGGTAAGGAAGGGAGTAGGTATGGAGAGCTACACATGAAAACAAATCATTTTGCTTGAAGAATTTTAGCACATTTTTTCTGGTTCTTTTTCTGTTTACTTTTTTCTAGTCATCAGCTTTCAAGGACTTAAAAAAAAGCATCCATAGGAAAAAGATCATAGGAAAAAAATTACAATGTCTGGCTATATGAGTCAACTACATGTGACTTGCCCAGCTCTTAAGAAAATAAATAAATAAATAAAACACTGCACTGGAAAACAGCATCTGTTCATCCCCGCTCTCCCCAACAGCCAGCTGTTTACAGTTATTCTCACCTGCTGGCCACTTTCTCTCAGGGATGAACTCTCACTAGGGGTGAAACAAATAAAGACAGCGAAGACTGAGTAATTGTGCTGTTTCAGTGCTTTTCTTGTGGCTGGGGTCATGAACTCCTTCTACCCATCTCGCTGGAGATCTTTCATTTCCCATAACTCTCCCAAGTGCTAGCTGTTTCTATGAACTTTGGAATGCCCCTCTTAGTCTGCTTCTGATAATTTTGTCCTTGCCATTTCTGTTCACCAACCTTCTGCATCATTACCTTCCCATGTCTCCAGCTGAATCATAACAACACTGAAAACAAAGAAGTCTTAATAGTTTATTTTTCACTGGGGGTAATTCATGTTCCCAGGGTCAAGTGAAATTAAGGTACACATTCTTTTCTATACCCAGGGATAATTCATTTTTCTCCTAATTAGTTCTAGTAATCAGTAAGTTTCTCCATATGCACTAACAAATATGTCTCTTTAGCAAGTCCAATAGATCATTAAGTTTGGGTTCACGTGGAAGCACAATGATTTTAAGTACAAAGTATACCACATCCTCGAATATTCCACCTAAAATTTGTCTACATATAACCCAGTTTGGAGGAATACAGGTAATAATTCTATTGTCTAAAACATACAGCAATCTGTGATTCCTTGAAGAAAGTTACTTTACTTAGGTCAGCTCTTGTAGTTTAAAATGCAGTATGGACACAGAGACGTTAGACTTTGAGGATAAATATTCTGGGTTTATAGCTTTATCTGCTATTGCTTTAGACATGTAACTTAATCTCTTTATGCTTCATTTTTTTATTTGACTAACAGATACTAACGATGACCACACCATAAGAAATTTATATTTCATTCATCATAGTATTTCTTTCCTCAGCTATAAGCTATTTGGGGAAGAAATCCCTTGAGGTATTTGAATGCAAACCTGTATTTCAAAATAATTATAGCTAACTCATAAATATGAGTAGTTTGAAAAACCAGAAAAAAATGTCATGGAACTTTTTGACAAAAGGATGAAAAAAATCATTTTGTCAGTAGCATACAAGAGTCTGGGGCCAAAGAACAAAGGAAAGGATCCCCCCCCAAAAAAAACAAAAGATAATTCAAGTCTCATTCAATAGTGTCAATTTGTAGCCACTGAACAAAGAGATAGTGAAACTAGTAAGGACAGTAATTATGAAATGACATAGAAATGCACATACTCCTCAAAAAAAGAATGGTCTAAGGTAGTTGCTGAGGAATTTTAGGAATCAAATCAAACCTCATACATTCCAGTCCATAAATGACAATGGAGAGGTTCAGGGATCTAAATCAGTCATATGACCTGTGGCTTGTAAGGAGGTGAGAACAAGAAATCTATCACTGACTTGACAGTGATTCCATTTGCCAAGTCACAACAGTATTATATATTTAAGATCTTAAGTTGAAATTGCCTATGGGTGCATGTTCAAATCCTACAACACACAGACATTTTTTCTTGTGTGTGTGAATAAAACCCTGCTAGAACATAAGATTTAATCCTATGCCTTAACTGACCGAAAGATTCTTCACCTATAATAAATTTTCTCAGCCTTCTTGCTCATGTGCTTATTCTTTTGTTTTAAAATTGGTAGTTTTTTTCCCTCTAATTAAGTCTGCATGCAGAGTAGAGAGATTATGCTCTCTACCTCATCCTTCGATTGCAAATCCCCCTTTTTTTCCCTTAACACTCCGTGTTTTTTCTATCTAGAGAAACGGAGGCAAAGACGTTGAAAATAATCCAGTCCTCCTTTTCCAACTGAGCCTTCATTTCATACTTCACTACAGTTCCTCTAATTCCCACTTTCTGTTTGGGTTGCACCATTCGCCAAAAGCACAGCAGGTTCTAAATCTCTCGTGATCCCATGAGATGCTACATAGTGCGTGACAGGGTTTGGCAAGCATGTGTGTTGAGACCTTTAAAAAAACACAGAAATAAACGTAGCCTGTATTACCAACAGTTTTACTTGGTATTGGAGGCCACTAAATCTCACTGCTGCCTCCAGGGGCCCCTTCATCTAGAAGGCTTCATCCTAATTGGGTACTGACCAAACAGCTGGATTTACAAAGAAGCATTAAACATCAGCTGAGTTCTTTACACACACACACACACACACACACACACACACACACATGTACAGACACACACACACATCCTGCAGATTTACAAATGAGTGTTTGAAGACTCATTTCTCACTATGCCCCCTGGGGGGGGGTCAATGATATCAGAGAAACTATTTCTGAAAAGAGCTCTACAATGGGAGGGACCAACAGGATCCACAATAATGAGGAGTGCTTGAAGGTCACAGCTGTTGAGCAGCTAATTGTGACTTGCAAAGCAAGTCTCAAGTTATTAATGATCTTCCTGATAAAGTTTTCTTTTTCTTTTCCCCCTCTGCCACACCAAGTCACACAAGCTTTTATTTTCACTTTGGAGATAAAGAAAATAGCTGTCCCAGCTGTAAATGCAAAAGTTTTCCTGTCTGGATGCAATCATGCTCAGCTGAATGCTCTGGTTTTCTGGCTCTTTGGCACTCTGGTTTCTCTCTCTCTCTCTCTCTCTCTCTCTCTCTCTCTCTCTCTCTCTCTCTCTCTCTCTCTCTCTCTCTCTCTCTCTCTCTCTTTCTCTCTCTCCCTCCCTCCCTCCCTCCCCCCCTCTCTCTGCCTCCTCTCCCTCTTTCTCTCTAGTTCTCTCTCTGTCTCTTTCGCTCTCTGTCTCTCTCTCATGAGTGCGTGTGCGCGCACGTGATTGTGTGTGTGTGTGTGTGAGTGTGTGTGTGTGTGTGTGTGTGTGTGTACGTGTGTGTGTGACCCAATAACTTTTGAATGAACAGAGGCATGGCTTCTGATTCCAAGATCAGTTATAAGAGAAGTGGTCAGCATTTCTGATAAATATATTGTTTTAGCTTGTTAACTGCATACTACTTCTAACCTAAGTGAAATCAAATAGTACTTAACTCAGAGGAGAAAGATCTGTTCCATATGCTTCTAATATAGCACATCACCTTTATTTGAAACATAAGACAATCTCTTCCCTACTCATGAACTTACAGAATATGGAAATAATATTTTCACAGGCTAACAAAAGCCTATTTGGTGGTAAAAATGACTTCCTGATATGCTCAAGAATAACAAAGAACAAGATAATACAGATAAGTTAGATAACATGTCCCTTATCCCTTCAGCGGTAGTGTAAATCAGTATGACTCTTCTTGGGGTGGTGTGCGTGTGCGTGTGTGTGTGTGTGTGTGTGTGTGTGTGTGTGTGCGTGTTTATTTTTGCCTGTTGGTTTGCAATTTCTATAGAAGGTTAAATCTTCAGGCTTCTCTCATTTTTCAACAGATAGGATTTATTTACTCAGAATATAGGTCTCTAGCAAATGCTAGCTGGATGAAGGAAATAACATCCTTTAATTTTCATTCCACCTGAAAGGTGGATTGTGGTGCTCATGTAGCAAGCCACTGAGGTTCCTGAATGAGCCCTTGAGACCTCCACCGAATGATGCAAGACAGCCTTCCTCCCCCACCTTCTCCCACTACTGCCCCCAGGGAAGAGTGAGCAGATTCCATAAAGCCTAGATACAAACAACTGGAATCAGAATGCAGCCTGTTAAGACTCTAATGCAAGTGACACAAGAAAAACATGTTGCCTATAGGGTACAGTTGGGAGAAAAGCATCTCATTATTTTATTGAGATTCAGGGCTGTAGAAAAACAAAGTATGTAATCAAACATACACGCTTTACTTTTCTTTGTCAAACAGGCTCATACATTTGTGCCAATATCACTATGCCAACACTTTTTCAGTAATATTATGCTTTCATAAGTAGTGGTCTCTAGAACACAGACATTTTGATATACACATAGCAATTAATAAGGAAGCATTTATGAATTTAATACCATGAGCTCTGGATAATCCTAAGAAATCTACCAAACATGATAAATAAGGCACATATTCTCATTATAAGCACTTTACAATGATGTAAGTTATAAATATATACATATAACTCAAGACCTGTAAGTTGCTTACTGAATTTACATGTACATATAGTTATCCATTTTTTTAAAACTCCTGCCAACTTCCAGTAATATATACACTTATATGAATAAGAAATTTTCCCTATGTCCAATTCATTTAATCTTAACCTTTTGTATCTCCTGACAATTTAAAAATTATTGGGACACTACAGAGAGCTGATACTACAAGGAGTTCTCACTTAAACAGAAATGCAAGGAATCTCGAGTACTGAGGCAATGTGCTGTCTCATTAAAAACAGCAACACAAATTTTTTTTAAAAAAAGCAAAATCTATCTCCCCATGATTTCAAGCTGAGCTATGGAATTTTTCAGATATAAAACCTGAAATAATCAATACACATTGAATAACCACAGACAAAAGAATAGAATCTCTTCTTTTTTCCTTTGTTTTTTGAAGAAAACGTAAACTCAATAAATATATGGTAAAATTTTGTTGGTGGGGTGTGTGTGTGTGTGTGTGTGTGTGTGTGTGTAATATTGGGCACAAACACCAGGACCTTGTGCAGGCTGACAGTCACTCTGTCATTTAAATCTTTCCCTGTGGAAAGATTTAGTTTTGATTGGGTCCTAGGGAACAACTAATCAATAATTATAGTCAGAGATGTCATACATGAAATCATGTTATTCCTGATTTCTTTACTACACGTCTCTACCTCTAGTAATGATTTGGGGATAATTCATGAATCGTTGTGGGGTATTTTTTGGTCCCTTTTTGCAGATGGTATCTAAATTAGTAGCTAAAAATGATTTAATTTAATTCTCATTATTTTCAAAATCTCTACAAACCTGGCTCAGAAATACCTGTAGTTATGTCTGTCTGAAAACTAAAAGCACCAATTTCCTCAGAAACTAGAATCGTTTGCCAACCCTTTAATTCAATGTACAGAAGAGTACAGGTTGAATTCACAGCCAAGAAGTATTCATAAAAATCTAATGTTGATGATTTCAAATCCTTTTATTTAATATACAACATTAAAAATAATAAGAAAAGTACTTTCACTTTTCAATTTTAAGATATGTGTTCACACTGGCTGAAACATTTTGCTATAAAGATAAACTAAAATGCCACTTTTTCACATTTCAATGCAGTCAATGCATATACTTATGTAAAACTATCTTTGCGTCTATTTTACAAGTTAACTTCTCTTTAAGGTAGTAGCCACAAATAGTCTAGTCAATTCATTATTATAAAAAATGAGATCTTATATAATTTCATAAATTGATGGAGTTTTTGACTAGGAGAGACATTGTATTATAACTGTGTGTACTCTAAAAATTATTACTCTTGGGCCAGGAGTTAAGCCTAGTGGCAGAGTGCTTGTCTAGCATGCATGAAGACCCAGGTTCAATTCCTCAGTATCATGTACATAGAAAAAGGTAGAAGTGGTTCTGTGGCTCAAGTGGTAGAGCTCTAGCCTTGAGAAAACCCAAGGATAGTGCTCAAGCCTTGAGTTCAAGCAGCAGGACTGACAAAAAAGAAAAAAAAATATTATTCCTTTAGGACATATTCGAAGGTTGAAAAGAACACTATTAAGGATGATTACAAGATAACCACATCCTTGGGACTCTCTAGACAAAATAGGATATAGGGTTAGCCTAAATGTAACACCTGCAGAGTGTGCATACTGTTTCCATTGAGAATATTCAACCTGCCCCAGAAGACAAGAAACAAAAGTAATAGATAAAACCTGCATTCTAAATTGCACAAATTGCAGGCAATTAGCAGGGGTATCATAGGCAGAATCAATAAGCTGAATTGAGAGTCAGTAGGAAGGGGTGGCTAAGAATGTAACACTGTGGTAGCGCATCTGTCTATCACAGGTGAATCAAAACCAAGGGGTTTTGATCTCCAGGGCCACAAAGACAAAAATCTAACAACAGGAGCAGAGAGGAGGTAAGTAAGCAATGGAAATTTCATAGATTAACTGAAGCACATATCTTCTGAACACCAGTAAGAAGGATGCAACACTTTGCCTCAGTACTTGAGATTCCTTATATTTCTGTTTAGGTGAGATCTCCTCATAGTATCAGCTCTCTGTAGGTCACTGAGTCAGTAATTTATCAGTGAAAATCAAAACAACTCTCACTTTCCCATCCATTTAACTTACACTGTCATCATCCTATTCCGTATGTATGCACTTTCTCTAGATTAGCATTAGCAAAAGTGGCTAGAGGGGAAGAGATAGGAAAAGTTTGGGATGTCATTTCAATTAATCAGTTGTATCAACTATGATTTAGTTGCTTTCAATGTTTTTCCCCTTCTCTAAATGTGACTCCTGTTCTTTGCTTAGGCCATCTAAATCCACTCCAATGGCCTCTGCCAAAAATCTCACCCCCCAACCTTTTATCACTAATAGTAACTTTTTCTCTTGATAGAGACACAAGCTCTGTTTATGCCTCCCACTTGTACCTCTAACTCAAGATTTCTAGGACAAAAGTCATCATTTATTTCTGAAAAGCTAAAAAGCTTCCTCTTAATGTCCTAATTCAGTGAATGGTACTACCCACCCACCTATGCACATTTGATGCTTCTTGGAACCCTACCTCTTCCATTCAATTACTAGCCCAGTCTTCCAGGTTCAAATACTCCATTTTTACACCATTCTTCTTCCTTCCATTATCACTGCTAGCTCCCCAGTTCAGACACTCATTATCTTCTGTGTTACAGCAGCAACCTCACTCATCTCTCCACTTTTGAGTTTTTCCTCTTTTGGAGCTTTTCTCACAGAATTTTGGCAGGATCTAATCTATATCTCTCATCAAGAACTTTTTTTTTTTGCCAGTTATGGAGCTTCAACTCAGGGCCTGAGCACTGTCCTTGGGCTTTTCTGGAGGCTAGAGCTCTACCACTTGAACCATAGCACCACTTCCAGCTTTTTTCTATATATGTGGTACCGAGGAATTGAATCCAGGTCTTCGTGCATGTTAGGTAAGCACTCTACCACTAAGTCAAACTCCTGGCCCTCTAATCAAGAACTTTTGAAGAATTCCCACCACAGGCAAAATTATGTACTTCATCTCACTGTAGCATATGAAACCCCCAAGAAAATGACTACAACCTATCTTTCAACCCTTCCTGCTACAAACATGACAAATAATGTTTTCTATGAACAATATTACTCATCCTTTCCAATTTGACTTTGGGTTAATGCTTCTACAAATACAGTGGAAGTCTTCTATATGTGCCAACACAAAATTGTTTGAATTAGAGGAAAGAGTAGATAAAGAGATTTCCAAGTAACTGATTAATCATGCAAAGTACTTCTCATTGCTACTCTAAAATCTGCTCCTTCAGAATATTTAGACAGGTAGGTAGGTAGATTGATAGATAGATAGATAGATAGATAGATAGATAGATAGATAGATAGATAGATAGATAGGTGTCAGATGTAAAACAAATGACAAATGTAAAACATTTTGATTAAATTATAGATATAAAATATTGCATGGAGTTTTCATTATTCATAACTTTTGCCATAAATTATCATTTTCTTGAACATTTTCAAGTGACAGTTATGCTTTCATATGGAGATGAAAGATGTCAATAGAAATGGAAGTTTATTACCTTTTCCTGGACATACATGAGGAGCAAGCATAAAATATCTTAATCATAATTGGACCCATTATTCAAATATTTGCACTATTTGAACAAGACCCCCCAAATTTTTCTTGAAATCATATTTATGGCCACAAAGTGTTTTGTTTAAGCCTTAACACCTCACCAAGTTTTTAACAAGCCTTTTACTCTTCTATGAACATAAAAATATAATTTGACCCAAGGTATTCATAAGAATTCTGAAGAATGGTATGTAAAGAACTTATTTTGCACATCAATTATACCAGAAATCAACTGGCCAACTACCCTTCAAGACACAGATAAATGTGAACAGGGACTTTATTTAAAATAATATTATAGTGTCATATAAAACAAGAAAGCTAACACAGCATTTTGAAGGCCACATTATATTATTCTCCTGCAATAAGAGTTCCATCCAAAAGGCTGAGCTTGTAAAACAGAGGGTTTTTGTTGCTGTAGCAACATTAATCTCTGTTCTTGTTACAATTTCTTTCATCTCCTTCCCTCTTGACCAATTTCTAGACTTCACCTATACACTTCAGACTGTAATGCAATAACAAAAATAGAACCAGCTTTAAAAAGAAAAAAATAACCTTAGGAGTATGGAGAGTAAGAGTATGAGGGCATGCCAGAAGGATAAATCATTGTCAATATAAACAACAGTAGTAAAGACATATCAATAGCAACAAAGTTTCAGATTTTCCAATAATTATGAATTATCAATTACATAAAATCATAGGAGCCAGATAGAAATAGAAATCTTTATCCCTCAGATTCATGCACTCTCTCTCTGTCTCTTCCTCTATCTGTCTCTGTCTCTGTCTCTCTGTCTCTGTCTCTGTCTCTGTCTCTGTCTCTGTCTCTCTCTGTTTCTCTCTCTCTCTCACACAGACCCACTAATTTTAGATCATTCTATTCAAATGTAGAAGACGGGGAGCTCTTTTCAGAATAGAGCTAGACATGCAGAAATGAAGAAGAAAAACACTTCGATCTAATCTTCTACCAATTTTTTTCTAAACATAAAAGGAGCTAATGATATTGGCTATTCTAACCAACAAATGTCTTTTCTGCCAAAGGAAGAGGAGAAGGGGTTATGGTTTGTCTAATAAATGGATGAAATTCATTGATCTGTTCGTGACTACTTATTACTTGTCTGTCCCATAGCAGTTTAGATGCCCTTTTACACCTAAATACATTTCTCTGACCCACTAAGACAGGTGCCCATGTTAGTGAAGTATGAGTGGTTTGAGGATAGTGATTTGTGATAAGAAAATAAGCTGAGCACTAACCTTCTATCCATATCACTGAATGTAAGAATCATGGCATTCTTAGATTATAAAGCATTCTACAAATCCTCCTTTCAGTATTTTCACTTATTTTAGTGTCTCTATTTTGCTCTCTCAAGGCAATGAAACAAGGTTAAAAAAAAAGAAACTGACTGCCCATTCTCAAATCATACCACATGGCATCTAACAAATGACCTTGTGTTCACCTGTGTCCTAGCTATATTGTTTATGTAGTTCTGTATGCATCTATGTACTTATTTAATTATTTTGCCAGCCCTGCTGCTTGAACCCATGGCCTGGTAACTGTCCTTGGGCCTCTTTTTGCTCAAGGCTAGTACTCTCTCACTTGAGCTGCAGTGGCCCTTCCAGATTTTTTTTTGTTTAAGTGATCCTGAGGATCACTCATACATGCTAGGGAAGCACTCTACCACTCAGCCACATTCCAAGACTCCTTTATTATTTATTTTAATACTTGATATGGAAAATTGGATGGCATTTGAAATGATGTTCTTGGATCAGTAACTTAGGAAGTTCTGCCTTTTTTGAGTATAGATTTTAGTTGTGAGACTTTTAACCAACAAGCATACTATCCACTTCCAAAAGATAAAGCATCATTTTACACTATCATCAAGGGATAGACTCTTTTAATAATCAGTTTTAATTAGGCAAGAGATTAATCACAGTTCATTTCTGAGGCACTCTCCAAAGGCACAAGGAGATTACTTTTGTTGTTTTTTATTGAAGTGTGTTCTATCTTCCGTTGTTAATGAAAGCAAATATGAGCAGAGGCGTCTCCTGATTATTTCCAAATTTTGACATAAAACATTTTACAAGGGATTGAATAAATATAAAATATGTCTAGGACTGAGGAGACAGAAAAGCTCAAAATTATGATCTAATCTGGACTGCATTGTATCCCTGTCAGGTATTAATGGGAAGTAAAGGAAAGGTTGAGTGAACCCAAGCAGATGTTTTGATGTTTTAGAGTATTTTATCACACTCAGGCAAAAAAGGTTACAAAAATGAATGAAAATAATACTACCTACCTTTCTTTTTTTTTAATGAGAATAACTTATATTCAATAACAAACAGCATTTTTGTACCAGTCTTGGAGCTTGAACTCAGAGCCTGGTCACTGTCCCTAAGCTTTCTTGCTCAAGGCTAGACCTCTATTACTTTTGCTACATACCTACTTTGTTTTTTGTGGTGTTTGGAGATCTGTTGGGCATACGAGTCTTATGGATTTCTTGACCAGGAAGACTTCAAATCATGATTTTCAGATTTCAGCCTACTGTGTGGCTATAATTACAAGAAGCATGAGTCACTGGCACCTAGCAAATAACAGCACTTCACTTGTAATTATCTTTTCTTTCAGAATTTTATATTAGATTTGAGCATAGGTCTTTAATTTAGGGCCAAAATACTGGATTAATTCATTCCATGGCTCATTGTTTGGTTAATGTTTCAAGAACTCCTTGCTTACATTATCATTTCTGCAGTCCCTCTTAACTCAGTAAGCCTTCATCATTTAGTCTCTTAAAGCTGAAGCCTGGTTTTCCTCCTGTTTATACTTTTCTCTCCTGATTTACAGATAGGCATGTTTACCACAACTATTTGAAAAGGACAGCTTAGTAGTGATTGAATTTAGAGCTTAGGGAATGCTAACAAGAGGTTCTACTGCTGAACGGAATCCCCATTTCCATCATCTTCACAATTGTCACTCATTGAGTCACAACCATCAATATAATAACCATCACATATCGCTATATCAGGTTATATGAGTGACCCAATTCATACATGGAGTCAGAGCTACCAATATATCAACTTTATTTGAATCAATGTAACAAACTTTCCTTAGCCCCAGCACCAGGATTTGAATTCAAGGCTTTCTTATATTCTGGTTGGCTCATTCAGTTTGTTTGTTTTTTTTTTTTTTGGTCACTTGTGGGGCTTGAACTCTAGGCTTGGCTGCTGTCCCTGGGCTCTTCAGCTAAAAGGTAGTGCCCTACCGTTGAACCACAGCTCTACTTCTGGTTTTCTAGTGATTAATTGGTGGTAAGAATCTCAAAGTCTTTAGTGTCTGGGCTGGATTTGAATGTTGTTCCTCAGACCTCAGCTTCCCAAATAGCTAGAATTATAGGTGTGAGCCACGGGGCACTCAGCTCAACTAGTTCTTTACAACTGGAGCTGCACATCTAGCACAGATTTTCACTTTATTGGGAATGAGTCTATTCAGGCTCTATAGATCTTAGCCTTCTGAATAACTAGAATTTCAGAAGTGAGTCACTGGCACCCAGTTCATACCCTTGTTATCTTTTTCATTAGAAATTTCATACAATGTATTTTGAACAAGTTCTTCCCCTCAACTAATCTTTCTTAGCCTACCCCTTCTCAATCATCAACTTTAACAGTTTATAGTTGGTATTGTTACTCTGCTTCCATACGTATATAATGTAATTCAGTCATAGTCATCCTGACTTTCCTCTTATCCCTCCAAAGTAGTCTCCATCAGATCTTGAAACCTATACAGTAGTTCACTCTCCCTTGCTTAATTCCTGTAAAATCAATTCAAATTTTCCTATAATGCTATCAGACAAATGTCAAACTTCTCAATGCCATATCATGCTCTTCCTGATCAGAGGTCTTGACCAACTCTCCAGGCCATTTCCAAGCTAAAACGAGAAAATTATCCTTTAAATTTTTATGCATCAGTCACATTGAACTAAGCCTGTGTGATGCTAACTGCTCTGTCTATAGCAGTACATTTCTTTATCGATCTTTGTGCTGAGTTAACTGCTTGTGTGTAAGGTTACTGCTTAAATGCCACTATTTCTTCAAAAGCACCTCCTTCAACCAACCTAGTCTGGGCAATGTACTGCTATACAACACAGATGCTACTTTATTTCCCCCAGCCTATTCCAACACAGATGCTACTGTATGTTTCCCAGCCCGTTCCAAGGCCATGGAAATCCCAGTGGCAGCGTAGAATCCACCTACTGGGGATGAAACTTCTTGGAAGTCTGAACTAAGAGTTAAGACATGGTCTTTCATGCTTGGTTCAGTAACAGAGGGGACTGAGGTATAACTTGAAAGGATGATCACTGATACAAAGAGCAAAGGGAACAAAGAACAACAGAATAACTAGTAATGAAGGAAAAAAATTCTACCAGAATTTCCTGATCACTTCATTCCATTAAATTTGTGCATTATTAAAATCATCCAAACATTCACACACACACATGAATGCACACACAAATGCACACAAATGAGCTCTTCTTAAGTACTATTTTTTTGTTGTTGTTAAGAAGCCATTTCTTAGCTGGGAATCAGTCATTGGCTCATGCCTGAAATCCTAGCTACTCAGGAGGCTAAGATCTGAAGAGTACCAATCAAAACCAGCCCAAGCAGGAAAGCCTATGATATGCTGATAAGCATATCCAATTAACCACCAAAACAACCCAAAAGTAGATCTGTGGATCAAGTGGCAGAATACCAACATTGAGCAGAAAAGCTCAGGGACAGCATGCAGGCCCTGAGTTCAAGTCACAGGGCCAGCAACAAAGAGGACAATATGTGTGTGTGTTTGTGTGTGTGTGTGTGTGTGTGTGTGTGTGTGTGTGTGTGTGTGTATTACAGAGAAAGAAATGCAAGGAAAAAAAATAAAAGAAAAGAAGAAACGGAACAAAAATAAAATAGAACAAAGAAAATACAAGAAAAAGCTAACTGGGTATTTAACACAATGTACTTGTTGTCAATAAAACAACAGATTCCTGGAGACATGCAGGTAATATTCTCCGCTGCGGATATCCTGATATTTTGTGAAATTCCTAGCATATAGTTCACTCAAATCACTGTTGTTGGAAAGTAAATAAATACATGTTGTTAGAATAAATAAAGAGATGAGAGTAAGAATTAGTGGCACATGACTGTAATCCCAATATTTCAGTAAATCAGAAGTGGATGGGAGAATTTTGGTCTATGAAAAGCCTGGGCAAAACCATAAAGCCTTAAGGAAAAGTAAAAAGAAAAAAAAAATAAAGCAAAATGGGATATGGGAATGGCTCTACCAGTAGGATCCTTGAGTTTAATTTCTAGTACTAGGGAGCAGGGAGAATGAATGATGGAATTATCTAAAAGCCAGCCATATGCACATACTAATTTTAAAGAATGGATTTTATTTCAAATAATATCAAAAAAAAACAAATGGAGTTTGCTCCTAGCTTATCATTATCACAGAAATATTCCTTGCTACAAACATTGAAACGGAAGAATCTGAAGAAGGGAAATAAGTTACCATAGAGAGAGATGTGAGTCTCCACAAAACAATGGAAGAATGGATAAGCCTTCTGTAAAAGCATATTGGATGCTCCAAAAATGAACTCTGAGTATAGGGTAATTTTTCAGAGTTATTGTCAAGAAATTCTTCTTTACATATTTCCCAAGAGAAAATGTGTATGCACTTGTCTCACAGTATGTGTAGTTTGTTGTTTGTAAAACTTTCAATGAACTTCTATACAACCCCATGAAGATCATATATAAGGCAAAGAAAGAATTAGAGAAAAAATACTTAACATTCCTTTAGCTTCTAGGGAAGTTTCTCTCCTTTTTTCTTTTTCTTTTTTTCTTAATCTATTCTTTAGCTGGAAAATCTGCCCTAATACTTCTTATTGGTAATATAATCAGAGAAACCTCATTTTGGAGATGATTTTATACGATTTGTTACTATACCATGAAGTCTTTATTTCCACATGTTCTTTAACTTGTACATGCTATTAACTGTTAAGATTCAAAAGTATTCAAGGGGAAAATTTGGCAAAATATTTTATAAATATATGAAAAGAATTTTTCATTATTATTGTGACTGTATATATTCTAATACTTGATTGGTTGGATATCTATATAAAAAGATAGATTAGCCAGGGAGTTTGGCCTAATGGTAGAGTGCTTGCCTAGCATGCACAAAGACTCGGTTCAATTCCTTGGTACCACATACATGGCAAAAAGCCAGAAGTGGTGCTGTGGCTCAAGTGGTAGAGCCCTAGCCTTGAGAAAATCCAGGGACAGTGCTCAGGCCCTGAGCCCAAGCCCAGCACTGGTACCAAAAAAAAAAAAAAAAAAAGATGGATTAACATTTGAAGGTAATATTCACATTACATTCATTCAAAGGCTTATTTTATTAATATCAGCTTCTGCTATTTATCTTTGATTCTGAGTGTTATATTTTTATAGTGTCTTCATGCCATAACATACTGTGCTTCTTATTTTGAGAAACAAGGCAGTTGAAGGAAAGAGGAATTGAGTTCGTTGACATTTTCTTGTTTGAATTTCTCCATGTCTTTCCAACTTAAAGAGCTCAGGATAATGTGAATCTCTTATTTCAATTTCATTTTTAATACCTTTCCAAGAAATCTACCTGTATCCTCCCTATTTCTAACACATTAGAGAAGACATTATGCCCTCGTAATATTTACTTATTTCTCTTTATTATTTCTGTGGGGAAAAGTCTCAAATGACCTTCAGTAACTAGCTCACTGAAAATTTACTTTTGTAGAAAAGCAACTTTCTAAAAGTATCACCTTGCCACAGAAGATTACCATGACTCTCTAAGCTCCTTCACATCCCCTGGCATTTGCTTTAGTCTCCATTTATGAGTTTTTATGAAATTTGCCTTGCATTTTTACTTCTGTCTAACATAGAAGCTGATTTTCCTTTTTTTCTGCCGTGTTTTTCTGCTGTGGTTCATTAAACAAATGATTTGGAGTGGAACAGTAGCCAATTATTTAGTAAGAGTTACGTAAGAAATACAATACCTTGACATTATGAATTTTTGAAAGAAGATAAATTTGCTAGTAAATTAGTATGTGATAAATTTCCAAGAGTGTATATGCATGTGCCTTTGTGTATCTGTGTTGATTTTGATATGTATAAGAAGTTTTCAGAAAACTATTGTGTAGATCAGTGGTCTGTGTTTTGGCAAAAGTCTTATCATTCAGTTTCCAGTTTTTGGTTTTTTTAATGTTGTGCCACAGAAGGAAAAATTTAAGTGTTATACTTTGAAGAATGGTAAAAGTACAAGTGCCTGTTTGTGGTCTTGTTAGAAAAAGCAAAAGAATAAAATATGTGGTTTCAATGTTATGCCAGAAATTCAAATATGCAGTATCAGGAGAATATTGTTTTTTTTCAGGGAAAAACTTATATATAATATATAATGTTCCATATTGGAGTTTCAAGGGCTGAGCATCACTCAATGTAATTTCCAGCTGCACAAGCAGAATTGTTAAGCACTCCCCAATCTTCTCATGAGGATGTTAGCTTGCTTGTGTAACTAGAGCTTCTCTATTAGGCTTATTGCTATGCAGAATTCCTAACTAAAATGTTTCCATCATAATCTTTTCAAATTCTTGTTTTCCATTGATGAGGTTTTTTTTTTAATACAAGCAGATGGTCAGAAACATAAAGGTTATCTTTACAATATTAGACATTTTTACAGCAGATGAAATTTTCAGTTCAAAAAACGAGGTTATTTTAAATTTCCTACAATAACTTGAAAACATTTCTAATGGAAACCATAAGTCTTAATTTAGATCTTTCTAAATAAGGATGGGGCTCCAACACAGAGCAGGCATTCGTTGTTAAAGCATCTGTCTAGGTCAACACTTGCCACTATGGCTGCAGATAGAAGACATAATTGGGGTTCAGCCTCCCAGCTGCCCCTTCCCAGCCCTCCCAGCCCCCTCCTCCCCCAACCTCCCCATTGGCCGCACCTTGGGCTGAAATCTGTGCTCCTTGGGCACCTGGACCACGAACTCCTCTGGCAGCTCCACGAGGTCCTGGTCCACGATGGGGTGTGGCTCGTTCTGCAGCTGGCTGCTGGAGGAGGTGTCTGGGAGGTAGAGCGCCTCCTGGGCTGCGCTCAGCATGTCGCAGTGAAGCAGCAAGGGATGGATGTCTCTCGTTGTGCTTGCCACCTGCGGGGACCGCAGGGCGCACCATCAGACCCCCACTCAGCTCAGGCCCACCTCACAGGAGCCCTGGGAAGAGGCCATTCCCAAGGCAGCTCTTTGCTGCGGTCACCCCAGGCCCACTCAGCCCTGGATCCGAAGGGATTGAACCTCCTGGACCCTAAGTGCTTTATAAAGTCTACTGAATTACTAACCGGGCAGTCATACTCATCCTGATCCCAACAGAGATCAGAAGATTGGACATCATTACTGACAGTAGAATAAACCAGCTGCCTGAAAAAAAAGACAAATGTGTCTTATGCTTTAATAGATTCACAACATTTTAATATCAATTTGGGGAATTAATAGCTACATAAGTGTAAATGAAAGTATTGGTTTCTGAACTCAATGATAACACCAATATTCAAGCTTGGTAAAGTAATGACTGAAGCTTTCTTCACTCAGAACGGTTTTTGATTTGTTTGCTTCTTTTTTTTGTTTGGTCACCAGGTACACTGATACAATTTGTTCTGATATTTATGTGTTCAGGTTAACATTTGTTAACATTTTATGAAAGATATTATACTGAGAGTTGGGGTAGAGATTACTGTAGAAAGGGTACACACATATTTTTTTTTCATTTACATACACAGTGATTTCACTGACAAATGGTATATCTTACAGAGATCAAGAACTATGGAAGACCAAGACAGTAATGAGAAAATAAAATTGTACACATATGATTTTTAAATAATGGACAAAACAGTCATATATTACATGACATGAGACATTGAGCCATATAAGTACAGCTTTTTTTCCTCCTAGTGATTTCATACATGGCAATCCATTTATCTCCACTAATTGCAATTAGTTTAATATGAAGGAATGGTCATAAAAATGCACCTGTCAATAGAAAGTAAAATTTTATACATGACTTTCTACATCAATTTTAACATATTATACATGCATGCTTAAAATACATTAATGATACCATGCAGCTAACATTAAACAGGAGAAAAATATAAAACTATCATTCTTTTTCTAAGAGTTTACACAGAGGTGCTCTAATGTCCTTATATATAATATTTACAAATTAAGAATAAAATTATATTGTTTGAAATAATATGAAATATACAACCCTTACAGCAAAAGTACATCAAATTAAGAGTTAAATACTCTACCTATAATGAAAAATGCATCTGAGATACTGCTGTAAAACACTTCTTAAATTTAGCCCCATCATACTACACATACATAGCTATGGAAATACTATCCACATGGTATTTGATTAACTTAGATGCACAAAGAAAGTGTCAAAAAAAAAAACCCAACCACTTTTTAAAACACTTTTATACCAAGAGATCTAAAAATTCATTTTTTGATGTTTCATTCTAGTAGTTTGTTTTCCATATTTTTTTTTGTTTCTAAAATGTCCCTCTCTACAAGGGACAACATGCATATACGACTATAACATCTTTATAGCTACCTAGGGAAGAAAATTTGTAAGAATGTATTAGGATATATTAGGCTATAGCTTCAGATACACAGCTGAAGTTCCCCCCCCCTTGGCAAAGTTAACAGATAAGCAACATTGGCGTAATGGAACATATATATCATAAACATATATATATATATATGTATATACACATACTTTTCACTCATTTAAAAGGAATTGTCTTCCTATGAGGAAGACAAGTTCCATGTGTCTTAGTGTTGATAAATAATTATTTCTTTTAAGTCTCTTGTTTTATGAATTTATGCAACATTTTTCATGCACTTTTATTAGCTAAGAGTTTAAAGTATATTTTAATAAAGCTATGATTCGAACTTACATTTCAACTTTGTGTTTCACTGCTATCTCTTGGATGAAAACATGCTTAGGCCTGCATGCATACTGACTAGACTCTTACTAGTCAGTATGTCTCCCCAATCTCACTATTTCTAAGTATCCCTGTCCTCACAATTATTCCAAGCCCATTTTTCACTACATTTCTGAACACATTTCACAATATTTCTCTTCCACTTTCTACGAAGGTTTTCTTGAAATCCTTACTCCTGATTTTCAGGATTGAACCAAAAATAATACTTGCTTTCTTCATGAAATTTTAAATTTGAGTTTTAATTATAATCCAGTTCATGTTATGTTTAAATCATAGCTCTACAGATTACTAAGTATATGATTTTGTAAAAAAAACAATGACTAAGGAATAAGCCATAGATGATAAAGTGGTGTTGGTTTTGAATTTCTTTTCAAAAAACTATGTGAAAAATGTCATCACATCATTAGACTGATAGGTATGAGCCCATTTTTTTATCCTTAAAAATGCCAACAATGTTAACTATAATTTATTGCATTTTTCCAAGTATCCCTGGAACTATTGTAAATAAAACTACTTACTTCACAATGTTTGTGAAGTTATGCACCTTCTATCTGGTGAATATAATGTAACCCTTCTATTAATCACAATAAAAAATAGTTAAAAAAGAAAGTGCATGAAAATCATAGGATTTATACTGAAATAGCTATAACATGGATAACCAATAGACTTTAAATAAATAATCTGTATTTAGTATATATATATATATTTGACAGACTATTGCTTTAGTGTCCTTTTTTTAAAATAAATTTCCATTTTCCTGTTTTGCTTCCTTCTGTATAATTGAAGGGATTCATGTTCTACCATAGATTTCATGTTGGACATATAAAAGAATGTATGCTTACAGACTTCTCTCTAAGTGTATATATTAGCAGCATAACTTCTTTATAGGCTGAGTAGTTACTTTAACAATAATCATAAAAGTTTTAAGTCAAGCACCTAAGGATGTTACTGGATAGAAATCTCAACATGGAGGAAGTTCTATCATAGAGAAATCAGTTCTAATTTTGAGTCTTATAACAAAATAGCTCAGTGGTGATCAATTGAATGCATGTGTATATTGAAGCAACTCTCATGATATGCCTGAATATTTTTCAATTCAACTCAATAGACTCCTTCTCTGAATTATTTCATGAAGTGATACTCCATACTTAGTTATGCATTTTGCCCTAAGTTCCTTACTCTTTTTCTCCACATCAATATAAAACAAATAAATAAAACAATCTTGCCAGAAGAATAAATAATGAAGTTACACAAGCTACAAAAGATGTAATAAGACCAAAGGAACAGTCTAATGCTTGATTGTAAATACTTCTACAAACAAAATTAATTTGTGTATGTTTAACATCAATAAAAAGCTCTGAAATATTTCAATCTGATTGGCTTGTAATCTGTTATTTTATATCTAAAAATAGAGGGAAACATTGACTCACTTATTATAATGGCTGCATTTACTGTAATCCTATCATGTGAACATTTCAAACACTTGTGAAAATGAGTAAGCAGAGAGATATGTTAATGATTTTTTCTTGGCTTTTGACTACAAGGTAGATTTATTTTCATTCAAATTATATAAAATGCAAGTTACATATCTTGCTCACCAAAGGAATGACAAACTTTACATTTTTTCTAACTAAAAACAGCTGATACTTTACAAACATAACACAAACAGATTCGTGGAAATGGAATTACAACATTGGAATTCATTCTTCCTGTAATACTGCCTTTCCTCTAGTACCCTCTTCAGGAAAATTAATTTTCTAATGTTGTGTAAGTTGTGCTTTCAGAATGTTATAGTAAATCCTTCCTTTAAGAATCTTTACAACTATGGTAATGGGATACTCTTCCTTAATCACACTGACAATTATATTTGATGTGTGGGCAAAGTGAACAAAACTGATGTGTATTTTGACAGAGATCTGTCTTGTTAGTGAGTTCTGTCTCCCTGTGCTAAGTTAATCATAACTGACATTTCTGTAGATTGTTGAAAGAATGAGAATTTCTTTCCTATTTTTTTCCTCAGAACATTATGAAATTTCTACCATCCGTTTCCAACTCCAAATACAAAATGAATGCTTAAATACTGGTTGACAACATGGCAGATGCATTAGCAAGTGAAAATGTCAAGATAATCGATTATGTTGGTGGTGTATACATAGTGTGATCATTATTGGACACGTGTATTTAAAAATTGACATGGTTTTCTTTTTCAAATTTGTTTTGTATCTGTTTGCAAAGGCATAGTACAAGCTATCCAACAACAGGCTGTAATCTACAGTTGGACTATCATGGCTTTTCCCACCCAACTATTTTGTCTAATCTAAGACCTCTTTTTAAGCCATTTTGAAGCAGTTCCTGGAGGGAGACCATCACCTCAGCCTTTAAATTTTACGCATTATTTACTTTCATTGTGAAATCATATGTCCTTATTGCTTGCCTGGTTTCACCAAGTTCACTATCAAAAGGAAAGAGAAAGAAGAAACAGGCATCGTTATTCAGTAGTTGGCCTCATTGTTGATTTGTATTGAGAACTACAGTAACCAATAGTTCTTTTCCAAGTCAGATAATGTTTATGATTGCTGCTTCTGAGGTATCTCTAACAGCTTGGAAAGAATCTGCAATGTGTGAAAGCAGACTGTTTGTTCTTTTTATAAATACAAAGGGTTTTTCTTTTTTTTTTCACCTACATGATCTAATCATATCAGGATCTTTTTTTTTCCTCATGGCATCTGTTATTCTAGAATGCAACAACAAAATCAATCTGTTTTAAAGACATCTGGGTCCAAGTAAAAGAGTTAAATGTTATTTTAATTTTGCACATTATTTATGTCTTCCTATTCTATCATTACCATGATCATCACCCTTTTAAAATTACATAAAACTACTGAGATCAAAGAAGGGTAAGTCTGTCACTCAATCTGCAGTTTCTTCAAAGTGAGGAAGAATACTGAAGGCAGGACATTTATTGGAACTACAGTCTAATTAGAAGTCACAGACTACCTATCTGAATAGATTCTCAACACCCTTTAGCATTTCTGTTTCTTGAATTCTGATTTAAGCTTAAGATGTTCATTAGCCAGCCTTTAAAACCTTGTTACAGATCAGTGAGAGTCCTGTGTATAATGACAGAATGAATGTGTGTACAAATGCGTATACTCTTAATTAAAGAAACTGTCACATTTGGGATTATGAATATACAATGAAAGTATTTGAAGGCACTAGAAGAGGGAAATGACCTCAAGATGGTGGGATATTTTCAGTTTTGCTGACAATCCAGGTATTTTTGTCTCTTAGTTCTAATTCCTAATGGTATGTTTTAATGACTTTGTGCTGCCAGGATTAAATATAGGAAGGTGTGTTGCAAATATTCCATATCTTATTTTATTTAATCCTCATAGCATAACAAAGATGTTTGTTTAATTACCTGTTTAGATTAAAAAAGGAAACTGATTTAAGTTGATTAACTTCATATAGATTTGAATTACAGAATGGAAATTGCACTGTAAAGCAAGAGTTCTACTAAATATTATGTTACAAATTTGAGTCCTACAATAGTTTAGATAATATTATACACTTTAATTTCTGGGCTTCACATAAACAATGCATCATATTAAATATACTCAAGTGTCTTCCATGGTTCCTTAATAATGCAGGAACTGCCTACTGTCAATATTTAGAAATCATCTTTCGTCTGCTATTCTCTCATCCAAATGTTTTTTTTTTTCTTTTTCTTTTATGAACCAAGCACAACATGCTGGGGTAGTACAAAGTTTCTGAGATCCTGAGCATGGAATGCTCCCTGCAGGTTCATGTGCTGAAAGTTTGCTTCCTAACACTTGATGGGATTTGGTTGAAAGTAGTAGACAAGGTGTAACTGAAGGAAATGGTGCTGCCCTGAGAAATATACTGTATACATGGCATGGTGATGCCTCCCTGTCTTTCCTCAACTCTTCATCTCTGTCTTTTCTCCCTCTCTGTCTCTCTGCATCTGTCTCTGTTTCTGTCTCTGTCTGTCTCTCTCTAGTGAACAATCTCTGACACATGATCCTGCCACTAACTATACTGCCTTACCACAAGTCCAAAGCAGCAGGTTTGTACTAAATCCTCTGAAATCATGAATCAGAACATGTTTTTCCTTTTTTTCCCTCATTGTTTATCCCAGGTATTTGTCCCAGAGACAACAACCAAGGAACACAGGAACTTGCCCGAGAAAACTAGTCAGTGGAAATAAAATTATTAACTCAGCATTTAAATAACTTGGAAAATTAATAGTTAAATTCAGATCTGAAATACAACTGAAAGAATTTAAGAGATCCAGAAGAACAAGAGCATCAACAACATGAACAGCAAAATCTTTTCTCTTTTCTTTTTTGGGGGCCAGTTCTGGAACTTGAACTCTGGTTCTCTTCCTGAGTGTCTTTTGTTCAAGTCTAGTATTCAACCATTTGAGCCACAGCATCACTGGCTTTTGCTCAGTAGTCTGTTGGAATTAAGTCTCACAGATTTTTCTGTCTAGGCTGGCTTCAAACGGTGATCTCCATATCTCAACTTCCTGAGTAGCTAGGATTACAGGTGTAAGATACCAACACCTGGTTAACAACAAAATCTCTTTTGGTTATCATGATTAATGTTCCATGTTCTTCATTATTTTCTTATAAAAGAGAAACTGGAAATGAACAACTAGAATCCAGTGAAGTCTAGTGCTATTTTTGTATGATTCACCTGCTACAAGTATACCTGACACTTCTCTTCTTCTGCCATGCAAATCGGATATACTTCGGTCAGAATGAAGACTCAATAATTGCCAAATTTGCATCATAATAAAACATAAATTAATGAATTACTGTTAGCAATAAAACGTATAAGTAAAGGAGGAACTACAATTATAATACAGGTAAGAATTGAGTGTATGATTGAGTGATTCCAAGCAAAATTCTCCCTTAATAATAAAGTCTAAAGTAGTCTACAATCTGAGTATTCTTAATAATAATATTCTCTGGACTTTATTTAAAACAGCTGATTATCTACAATACCTTTAGAGATCAATGTAGGAAAATAAAAAAATAATATTCCATAGTTTTATAATATTTTACAGCACACATACACGAATGGGTGCTGGTGGCTCATGCCTATAATCCTAGATACTCAAGAGGCTGATACTTGGGGATTGCAATTCAAAGGCAGCCCGGTGTGGAAAATACCTGAGACCTGTATCTCCAATTAACCATCAGAAAAGCCAAAGTGGAGCTGTGGCTCAAGTGGTCTCTAGCCTTGAACACAATAGGTCCAGCTCCCAAGAACCTGAGTTTAAGTGCCAGGACCAGCACATACATCTATCAACAAAAATAAATTTGAATCCTACCCCATTGCTTCTTGAGGTGAATGTTTTATTTTTCTGAAGGGTAATTTATATTGTTAGACAAATAAGCAGAAATCATAGTGCAATTTTCAAGGACCTTACTATTACAAATAATGAATTTGCCAAATCAGGGGTTTTAATTTTAATTAATGTATATTAATATATGTTATATATAATTTTTAATTGAGTATCTTTCGACAATGCTTTTATCACATTGAAATATCTATGTATCCAATATATATGTGAAAATTCTTTCCTAAGTTTTTAGAAATTATCACACTGATATTTGAAAACAATTGTGTATAACTCTATAAAGAATAGTTTGATAATTTAGCATATCTGGTTGTTGCATGAAACAATATGGCATACATGTAGGTCATCTTACATAACTACTAGTGAAGTTTAAGAATTTTCTTCTTACAAGTTTCTTATGTTTCTTGTTATATCTCAATCTCAACACATGAATTCTTTTGCTCATATAACTGAAATCTAATATGGGATCATGTTAATTCTTAAAAATACTGCTTTTGGAGTTCTCTGCACAAGTTTATCAGTGCAAATAATTTTACTATTAAATTATATATTCTTCTTATTTATTTTTTTGTTCATTTTCAACTTCTGCAATAGTTTCAGAGAAATTGTCATTAGTGATAAAAGTCAAGGTTGTACTTGATCATATATCATCATTCTTTTAAGATCTTTGTTGACTTATAAAAAGGTTAGAGACAAGCAGAATTCACTTGATATCATTTTTCTGCAAATGGCTATAAATAATGATAAAAACTACCAAACATCATATGATAAAGCATAATGGTTTTTGTTTTGCTTTGTTTTTGGTTGGTCAGGGGCCTGAAGTCTGGGCCTGAATGCTGTCTTTGAGCTCTTTAGCGAAGGGCTATTTTTATCACTGTGAGCCAAAACACCATTTCCTATTTTTTTTTAATTAAATGCTGATTTAAAGTAAAAGACACAAATATACCTAATATTATATTTCTTTTTAAACATATGAACATAAACATGACTGCAACAGAAACCTAAAAATTTCATCACTGCATCGTGGGAGTATTGGATTATTGCTTTTTGGCTTAAATTTGCACAATAAAACACTCAGAGCTACACAAGTGGCACCATGAGTGCCTATTTTGTGTGAAGACTAGTATCTACTACTTTTAAAAATGAAGTTAATAGGGCCAGGAGGTTGGCCTCGTGGTAGAGTGTTTGCCTAGCATGCACGAAGTCCCAGGTTCGATTCCTCGGTACTACATACATGGAAAAATGCCGAAAATGGTGCTGAGGTTCCAGTGGTAGAGAAAGCCCAAAGACAGTACTCAGGCCCTGAGTTCAAGCGCAAGGCTGGAAAAAAAAAAAGCAACCCCCCCCCCAAAAAAAAACCCAAAACTTAATTGGACCTTAGATGTTTGGTATGGTTCCTTGGATCTGAAGAAAATTATCTGTATTTAAAGTATCCCTGCTATTATAGCAAAATATAAAGAAAATAGAGATTTAAAAAAAGAATTCGGGCCGGGAGTTTGGCCTTATGGTAGAGTGCTTGCCTAGCACGTACGAAGTTCCGGGTTCGAGGTACTACATATATAGTTTAAGCTGGAAATAGTGCTGAGGCTGAAAATGGTAAAGCTCTAACCTTGAGAAAGTCCAAGGGCAGTGCTCAGGGCCTGAGCTTAGGCCCAGGACTGGCAAAAAAAAAAGAAAAAAAAAAGAAATCAATTATCAAGAAAATTACCTCTTACCAACTGAAAACATTAAAAGTAGAACAAATTAGCCCTTATTTCAAACAAATCAACATTATTCTAAACTATCATATTAAAGTAGATAATACATATAGTTCTGTATTTTCAAAGATAAATCCATGACTGTTTCTAGTTGTATCAATTTTTGCATAGATGAATTAGCCAATCAAAATGAAAGCAACAGATGAATTAGCCAATCAAAATGAAAGCAACAACTACAAAGACAGCATACTTGGACTACGTCTATAAGGTTATAAGTATGAAGTGATAGCATATTTATACCAAAATTAAATAGACACTTGAAAAGGGAAGCAATCATATGTCATATAATAAAATATTTGATAATTCAATATTTGAAATTCAGTAATGACAAATTCATTAAATGTATAACAATACCATCTTCAATCACAATCCATAACAACCTGAAATAGTTTTAAAATAGCATAAATTTTAGCTTCCTAAAATCTTCTGAAAAGTAAAACCTGAACCTAAGGAAGTGCTATTTTACTCTCAGCATGCTTATCAGAGTATCACTACAACAAAGTCACAAATAACATGTTGGCTAAAAGAACATATATATTTTCCAACTGTCAACATGCACACTAGATATTTGAAACTTCTGCAAACAAATTCTTCCAAAGGGTTGTTATCAGCTGCTTTATTGTTGGTTTTCAAAATCTGTCTTATTGAAATTCACTATTGGCTGGCTAACCCGATGGCTTGGAGTGTGTTAGCAATTATGTTATATACATTGCCTGCACAATGCACTTCACTATAATGTTGTATTGTTGTAGTCATTACAAATTACTTAATCTGGCCAATATAAAAACTTCAAGGATAGCAAAGTTCATCACTGCATAGATACCAATCTGATTTTATTACAACTAATAAAACATGATTACACAGGAAGAACTGTCAGGAAAATATATAGGAAGAAGTAATTTTGGATTTTTTCCAAACTTTGTATCTTGTTAGTAATTAAAAATATGTACATTAAAATACTGACAAATCAGTATTCTAATATTATTATAGTGTTACAAATATAAAAATGAAAGCATATCAAAAAGATTGATATTAAATATATGTACATCTCATCATTGTTCTGTTTGTACCATGGACTGCATACTAAGTAACTCATGGACTATTTAAATAAAAAAAAAAAGATTAGACTGTAGTGTCCAAGAATATGTGAATGTAGAAGTATTTACTTAAAAAACAATGAATATTTTCATGGAGCAAAGCATTATTAAAAGGAGCATCTAGAATTGTTTAAGACATTCTGTTTTTCTGGGAAGAAGAGATAAAATTACTGTTTCTTGTTCATGGTACATTCTAATAATCCCATTTTCTAACTTTTGAGTTGTGAAAGTAGTTGATTTCTGAATAAACTCTGAAGTAGGGTAAATATCTGAACGCTACTTATCTTCTCAATTTCCCTAGCTTTGGGCAGGTAGGAGAAACTGCATGCCAGAACCAAATCTCCTGGACCAAGGTCCCACATTGAAATAGATATTCCATTACTGCCATTTGAACAGGCCCCAGAAGCAAGCAGAAGTTGAGGAAATCAGTAACCTCAGAACTTGGGTGGAGAAGAGGGAGATGAGGAAATTTCAAGGAAAATTATTTTCAAACAAAATTTGTAAAATGGATGGCAATATGCTACGAGGTTTATCATGCATGAGGCTTTAGGTGGTATTTCTAGACCCTAAGTTGTACCTCAGCAACCCAACAAATGCTTGGATATAGCTCTTCCATTTTCTTCTTTTCCTTCTCTTTACCACATTAATGAATTGACAATAAAAACAACATTTTACTTTCATGCTACACTGAAGTAGTGCAAAGTAAAAAACTGGCCATTGCTTAGCTGCTGCTACTCTGATAGTTCTCAGTGCATTATAGATAGGGAAGGTGACAGAATCATGGAAAACAAAACAAAAAGAGAAATACAGAGGTACATAGACATGTATAGTATGGACAGATAAACATAGAACCAGAGACACTGACTTTTTATATTAAATGCATGTATAATAATGTTTATCTTGTTTATGCCTGAAAAATATTGGTCAGATTTTCTGAGGTAGTGTTGATAGAATTAATTAGCTAATATGAACAATATAAGAATTAGTTCTTTAACTTAGCTTACAATTTTATCCATATAGAGATCATGAAAAAATATTACTTGGCAATTACATGATACCAATTTTATTTACATATGATCTATTTATTTAAGAATCCTTATAGTTCGGTAAAACTTTACTTGAATATTATTCATATTGAAATATTTCTATACTAGCTTTTAGACATTTCTGATAAAAATTGAATAATAAAGTACAAGGGAATAAAAAGAATTTTTTTAAGTCCCAAAGTGAGAATAAAGATAAGTTTATGCATCATGTTTACCTATTGCTTAGAGGGTTTACCTTGAGGTAAATTTGCAGAATTTGTAGAATAAACAATGGAGGATTTATCAACTGCCAGGTTCTATGTTAGAAGTGATACACATATTATTCTATCCATTGCTAAAAATATGCCTGCAAGAATTTTAATCTTATGGATGAAAAATAGGGTCATTAAAAATTTAAGGTAGGCTAAGCACCTTGAAGGAAGAAATAGAAATCCTTTGTTCATTACCAAAACCTTAACATCAAGCCGACTCACTCAGTTTTCTGGATTTAGCTAATATTAATTAACTAGCTGATTAAAACAGAGTTACTAAGCTAGTGAGGTGGCCAATTTGGAATTTTAACGCATATCAGTGAAACTTGAAAACCAATCAAAGTAGAAATACAAAATTCTCAGTACTTGTAGCTCAATTAAACTGACAATTAAATCTGAGATGCAATTCTATGTAAAGAAAAATGACCTTGATCGGAATTACCTATGTATTGGTAGCCTGAGACAAACTTAAGAATCTAGGTCCATGTTTTTTAAATACTCTTTGAATCAGCTGACTTACTATAACCAAGTACTTTCACACTAAGAAACTTGATATTTATAGGAGTAAAATATGTGTGACAATAATAACTAGTATCAATAAAGAAACGTGATTGCTTTGAGTTTCAACACACACACAAATAGTTTATGGTTATAAAACCAATAGTTGTCATTATTATCTGTTGATTAAGAAAGGACAGCTATTCAAGTCACTGTTCAGCAAAATTGATTCTCCATAGTCAGGAATGCATATAAAGCTGGCTATCTATCTCAAGAGTACACAGGAGGATGTTATCTGAGGATGTTTTGGAGAAAAAAGTACTTACATAATGGATATTCATTTTGAGGCAGCCATCTGAGTTATGTGAGTTTCAGTATTTCTCCAAGCCAGGATTGGCAGGAACTGTAAAAAGTTCTAACCTGTTCTACGTTGGCATTCAATCAAAGGAACATTCTTCTATGTATGAGCAAGTTAGGTTCCAAAAGTCTGCTCATAAAGACCTTTACTGAAAAGTTAGAAAATAACATCACCAAGGCTAAAGAGAAGACTTTCCATAGTAGGCAGAAAGCCAACTAGCATTTTCTCAATATAAACTTTTTAAAGTTTCAAGGAAGGTAATAAGGATAAAGTTTCTTAGTAGAAACTATACTGTTTAAGTGGCTAAGTCAAGATAATAAGAGGTCCAAATTAAATGGAATAGATTACTTTAGAAACCAGGTCAATCTTTCACATACTTTGTCACTATAGTAGAGCTTGTTTTTAAGTTATTGCTACAATTTTTAGGGAAACCTTGGCATAGTCCATGTGTATAAGAGGTCAATGATGATAACAATCCCTAAACTAAGACCTATGTCCTATGCGTGGCTAGGCCATATATTTCTAAGATGATAATCCTAATTATCACTATTTCTGCTCTATGTTGTTCAGTGCTGTGTGCGTGCGTGCGTGCGTGCGTGTGTGTGTGTGTGTGTGTGTGTGTGTGTGTGTGTTCTTGTCCTTGATCTTGAATTCAGGGCCCGAGTGCTATCCTCTGAGCCTAACACTCTACCACTTGAGCCACAGCTCTGTCTTCAGCATTTTGGTAAATTATTGGAGAAGACAGTAACACAGACTTTCCAGTCTGGCGCTTGCTTCTAATTGAGATTCTCAAATCTCAGATTCCTGAGTTGCTAGGATTATAGGCATAAATGATCAGCAATTGATTATCCCTGCTGTTTATAACTAACCTTCCTCTAACCATTATAAATGGATTTTTGAATATAAATTGGTTAATTTTATGTATATACCAATATGAAAATTAGGTATATTATACAGTTTTTTTTAGTATCAATGCCAAATGAAAGAGCAATCTTAGCCAGCTAATAATGATGATTGTAATTTACTGATGTAAGATAAGCTTGAGGGACAGCCAGTACCATGAAGGAAATTAATATGTTTAAAGACACATTCACTATACTAGATTCTTTATATATATATACTAAGTGTTCAAAATAACCTTATGAGGGTACATTTATTTTACTCTTCTAATAAAAATCTAATTTCAATCACCTTAAGTTATAAATAATAGGAAACTAATATGCTTAAAATTAGTTTTATATTATAAAATATTACATGTGTCCATGTATGTGATTGTACTTAAGCAGATATCACATTAAATATTAATCATTAATATATATAACTGTTTAGATCATGACAGTTATAGAAAGATTATTCTCTAATGTTTAAAATACCTTCTACTTTAACTAGTTATTTTTCAGATGAATATATTAGAAGAACTTTAGAGGAAAATTACAAAGAAGACAAAAGTTATTTTAATTTAATGAGAATGTTGTGGCATATTTATAGTGACAACAGAATGCAATTCATGTTGAGCTTTAGAAACGTAGACCAAGTTCAGGATCTCAGTAGTCTAATGGACTACTGAGGGGTTTGGCAGGTGAATAGGTACTTAAATTGAACTAAAAATTAAAAAAATAATTTGAGTTGCTTGCTCTGCTATCATAAACCCTCATAATTTACTCATTCATTGCTATATCCCATGTTATACCATTTTTTTTCTTAGTAAAAAATCAGTAATAATTGAAAGAAAATATTAAATTGTAATAAAGGAGCATAAAGACAAATTTCTCAATTTTTAGAGAATTCAGTGGAAAATTTGCTACATTATGCATGCTTTTATATTTAGTGAAAATTACATATTTGTAGAAATTTTAAATGGGCATGCTTTTATTATAATGCAGAGAAGTCTAAAGGAAGGAAGGTAATGCAAAGTATATTACTGTATTTCAACAGAGTTCTGGAAAGTTGCCTTTCTGTAAAAAGTAAAAATATATATTTGCATTAGGATTTTCTAGTTGAGTTCCCTTTTTTTTCTTCTTTGTACTACAAAATACATAGCCAAAACTAACTCCCTTTAAGGACAGATGACTGTATATATTCTGTGTAACAAAAGTTTCGTAGTATACTAAATACTCAAAACTTTAATTGGCATAGGAGACCAAATTTTCTTCCATTATCTTTCAAATAATCATGATAGCTTCATAAAATGTAATTTTTAATTACAAAAATATACAAGACAAAAATTCACAATAAATAATAAAATTAACAACCCAGATCATTTCTATAAGTGTGGCAAAAATTGCAGGAATTCTTTTTAAAAATTAGGGGAACAACCCTTGCATTTAAGTGCACATTTCAGTATCTACATTAATTAATTCAGCTGAAAAGTTGTAATTCTTTACAGTTTAAAATACAGGGTATGGTATGCATATTAATATACAGTAAACAACACTACAAAATGCCAGAGACAAAGTTTTTAAGAAAAGGCAATATGAATAAGTGAATGAATATTAAGCACAAAAATCTAATTAAATGTCTTACCATGAACTCGTGGTGCTAAGAGCATCATGAAGATCAGGAGCTGTGATGGCCGCATGTCTGTGCGATGGGCTGTGAATTCCTCAACTATGAGTGTTTCAAATGTGAAACAAAATAGTTCTGGTTTCTCTTCTGTAGTCCAAGAGCAATGACTTGAAGTTTTTTTTTTTTTTTTAAGTCTCAGGAAGAGAAAGAAAATATCCTCAAAATAAACACCAGTGTCCCAAATCTGAAGCCTGTAAGGGAGAAAACAGAAAACAAAAAGGAAAAGAAAAGTAATTTGGATTTATCAAATGAAGATATTCTAATTTATATTCCATTAGTTTCTGAATAAAACTTCACATTTCCCTTTCTTCATTTTAATGAGCATGAACATGCTACATAAATAAGCAATCAAAAATATAATATTTATGCATATACTACCATACTATTTATTACCTGAAACCAACAGAAATGACTGTCACCCATGGGAGAGTTAATGTAAAATATACTCATTTAGTTACATATGTATAAAAGAAGAGGGCTTGTTTTTATAATGAGTAAGTTAAAGTAATGGGTTATTATTATAACATTGGCATAGTACAATTATTGTGTTTAGTATAAATATTTCCCAAAAATAAATTTTAAGTAATTTATAAATAGTAAAATATTTTATTTTCTCACAAATTCTTTTGAAAACATCACCAAAGGAAGACATACATGTGCATCTTAATTCCAGTTTAAGTTCCAGTACTGATTCAGAAATACTGTACATATTAATTACACCATTTCCTAAGCACTACTCTGTGAACCATATTCAGAGCATTGTGTTAGGAAAGATGTTAATCTTTATGACTGATGGTGTAAAAACTTAATACTAAACTTATAGGAAAATGATTACCTAAATCACTACCTATGGAATTTTTTATTAAAAATGGTGCTCCCTTTGTCTTATTCTAAACAGCTTATTTTTAATAACAACAAAAAATATATCTAAAACCAAGCTGAATTGGAATGTCATTTAATGCTTATCTCATTCAATAAAGGTTTATTAATTGTGCATGTACATACAAAGCAAAGGCTAGTAACTTTGGGGAAATCACTTAATATGCTCTTCTTGATCATAGAATATTAATTGAGTTGGATGCGATATTCATTGAACATGAGCAAAATAAATTTTAAAGGAGTTTGAAACAAACAAAATACTCAGTTTTTAAAATACATGGAAGGATAATTCACAAATGTTCAGCCTACAAAATTCTTGTCTTTTACTTTTTTCTTGTTTTTCACTGAAAGTATTTACGTGTGTGTATGTGTGTGGCTCTGCACTGCAATGGAATGGAATCGAGTGTATAATGTAATGTAGTGTGGTGTGGTATAGTGTAGTGTAGTGCTGTGGTGTGGTGTGGTGTGGTGTGGATTGCAGTGGAGTTGAGTGGAATAGCATGGAATGGGATAGAGTGGAGTGGTATGGAATGGAATCGAGAGGAGTGTGATAAGAGTAGAGTGGAAAAAAAGCGTAGTGCAGAGTTAGATGGAATGTGACAGAATGAGAGGGGAATAGATGAATTAAACATGTTTGGGATCTCCTATGGCTCAGACTAGTTTTCCAAAAATGAGACCTTTTCTCAAAACAACTTATCTGTAAACTCGGAAATGACTGCAAAGTTCAAAGATCATTCGTTTATTTGAGACCAGCTTATGCAATAAGTATCTAATGTACATCCATTGAGACAGAATAGAAAAAAGTTTTGAAAGGAACACAAAGAAAAGTTCATGAAAGCCAGGAGGCTGTGATGGCTCATACTTGTAATCCTAGCTGATCAGGAGGCTGAGATCTGAGGTCTGTTCCAAGACAGCCCTCACACCGAAGTCCATGAAACACTTATCTCTAATTAACTACCAAAAAAAAAAAAAGAAAAAAGAAAAAAAAAGAAAGAAACAAAGAGAGAAAGAAAAGGAATAGCTGGAAGTGGCTCAGTGGCTCAAATGGCAGTTATAGCCTTGAGCAAAAGTAAAGTGCTCAGTGACAATTCCCAGGTTCTCAAGCCCCAGGACTAAAACAAAAAAAGAAAAAGAAAAGATAATTCAAATTGATTAAAGCCCAGTGTACATTTTGTAACACATGATGATACATAATACCTGAACGCATATAATCTGTCGCAAATTTTATTAAATACATAGGTAAAATATGTATTACCGCCTTCCAAATCTGTAGATGTATATTGTTCCTAAACATTTAAATTTTCATTTCCTTGAGTTAAATTTATATTATATACCTATTATTTGTTTTCAAGGAACTGGAATTAATGTAAATTTTAACAGAAATTGAGGTATTAAATGAATCATCATATTAATAACCTAACTAGTATTTATATGGCATTGAGCATTACCACACAGAAAACATGTTGCTTTTGCAATTTAAAAACACGATATTTCTGCCATAGTTCCAAGCATGCATCAAAATACAGAGTGAATATTAAGGTATGTATGATCCATTATTTAAACACTTATTCTATAGATTTAACAATTGAAGATAAAATAATATTGCAATACATTTGAGAGTAATCAATTGATAAATACATATTTTTATGAAACATTCAAGTCACATACAATATGATCTATAGTATGTATTTCCATTGACCAATCAGGAAATACACACACAAACGCAACCTAATATTAGTGTACTTCATTTTAGTTTGGCAAAATGTCCCTGTTTATCTGTTATCTCATATAAAATATAGATAAATTGCTATAAGAAGCAGCAGGAATAGACAAAGAGTGAGCTCTGGAGAGAGAAAAGACCTCACCTGTATTTGAGATGTCAGTGCAATGACCACACAAAGATTATCTAAACCCTAATATTTACATCTGAATTTAATTCTATTTGGCCAAGTAGTTTAAGGCTTAAAAAAGTAACACACACACACACACACACACACACACACACACACACACACACACACACACAAAGATTTACTGGCAAGTGCTGGAATTTAATGCAAAAATTGTTCAATGATGGGATTTATATTCAGAATAGGTTTATAAATTGCAACAGCTATCATTGCTATTGACATCATTTTATCAAGGAAACGTAAATCAGTAGGGAAAAACAGAAGGACAAACAAGATGGATCCAGAAGACAGTAAAGATAATTTTACTGGGAGTGGAGAGAAGCCAAGAATAAAGCAGACTTTGGGCTAGAACATTCTTCTTCATTCTTCTCTTGGTTCCTCCCCTGATAAGCCTGGACACTGTTCCTAAACCTCTCAGTGATTAAAGCTAGTGCTCTACCACATGAGCCACAGCACTGCCTCCAGTTTTTTTGTGAATGTGGCACCAAGGATTTGAACTTTGTACATGCTAGGCAATCACTCTACCACTAGGCCACACTCCCAGCCAACCCTCATAAGGTTTAAAGAGAGCATAGCAAGACAGATGATTCCTAGTCAGTGAATACTAGACTGACATTTTATTTGCATTCAATGAATTTCAAGGGTAATCTTAATTTTAGGGTGATTTAAAGTATGTTTTGGGCAATGATACAATTAACTTCTATATATCTACAACACTAAACCCTAGCAATGTTCTTTGAAATACAGTAGAGATTATTTTGCATGCTTCTCAAAATATAAAATAAAAATAATTATTATCTGTCATTTTCTGAGTTAAATTCAAACTGCAAATTGGTAAGCGATAAGATAAATTAATTTTAAATGTTCTAAATATTTATTGGAATTTTATTAACTATGGAGCATGTATAACTGGGCTGCTCTACATTAAGTTTTACTTGGGGCAATTTTGTAATTTTCTTGGTACTTCATAATTATCAACAGTGATACTTTATCTGGAGTCAATATGAATCATAGTGTTACTCTACGTTTTGATTTAAAATCAACATAATCATATTTTTCTCTAATGAACTAATAAATAATGTTATGTCCACTGCAAGTGATATTACCAGCCAAATAGGCGAAAGTTATTTCCATTGCTAGATACAATGAACTTCAACTGTATGTTTAGATACCAAGAAAAATATCTAAACACTGAATGGATCTGGGCAATAAAACTAAGACAAACATTTCATTCCTTAACATTAGTTCTCTGGAAATAATATCAGATCTTAACTGAATTAATGAGAAAGCTAGAACAGAGGAAGGAGAGAATTTGGTAACAATGCAAAATTCATTCTATTACATGTGGCAGACAAGGAAAGCAAGTTTGCTCACACTTTTCTTGTAGACTTTTTATGTGTTTCATGAGATTCATTACTGTATCTTATTTTCCTTGTAGCTTACATAACATGTGAGATCAATCCTTTCCTTTCCCTTTCCTTTTCCCTTTCTCATTTCCTTTCCCTTTTCCTTTCCCTTTCCCTTTCCCTTTCTTTTCCTTTCCTTTCCTTTCCTTTCCCTTTTCCTTTCCTTTCCCTTTCCTTTCCCTTTCCTTTTCCTTTTCTCTTTCTTTTCCCTTTCCTTTCCCTTTCCTTTCCTTATGAGAAAAGGATTGAAGGCTCAAATCTAGTGCTCTACTACATTGAACCACACCACCACTTTCAGTCTTCTGGTTCTTAATTGGAGATAATAGTCTCATAGGGTTTTCTGCATGGGCTGACTTTGAACCATAGTTCTCAAATCTCACTCTCAAGATTAGCTAGGATTACAGGAATGAAAGACCTGAACCTGGTCCATCTATCATTTCCATAGAAACAATTTGCTTTTAAATATTTGGTATTTGTGAATTTTGTTTAGTTCATTTTTTTCCAAAAAGACATTAATCTAAAACAGTGAGGATTTGCTGTTTTTGTTGCTTTTAGTATAAAAAGAAGATAATATCTTTAGAATCTCCTTACCTAAGAATATCTCGGGAATATGTTTGAAATCTTCTGTTCTGTAGATTATGAAATGAGTGCTCTGTGATTCATGAACAATAACAATATAGACTTCATCTATTCCATTTACTTCAGTGAAAGTGCAGGTAACAACCAGGCAGCATAGAAAATATACATGTTTTGAAATTACCTCACGATAGTAAGGTGCATCTGGATAGGTCTCAAATTAAACACCTTTCTTAATGGCCTATTATGAAGTATCAGTGCCTAAAATTCCCAAAGGGAGTCAAGGACCATTACTGCCAAGGGAGAGTATCTAAGGTTGTGCTTTATGATGCAATACTTATGCTGTCACTTTAGCCCGACTAGAAGCTCATTTAAATACATATTTATGGTGAGGAAACTCAGGTTTAAAAAGACATAGTTTGAAAATGGAAGGATCTAAACATGTTATCATTAATTGATAATTAGCACTTGTAAGTGGTTCATAAATTATAATAAAATGGACTCATTTTCAAAACATAGCTTTTGGGGCCTGGAATTTGGCCTAGTGGTTAAAGTGCTTGCCTAGCATGCACGAAGACCCGGGTTCGATTCCTTGGTACCACATATATAGAAAAAGCCGGAAGTGGTGCTGAGGCTCAAGTGGTAGAGTTCTAGCCTTGAGAAAGTCCAAGGACAGTGCTCAGGCCTTGAGCTCAAGCCGAGGACTGGCAAAAAAAAAAAAAAAAAAAAAACAAAACAAAAAAAAAAAAAAAAAAACCCATAGCTTTTAAGATAACTGCCTGAATTTCTCACTATAAAAGAGGGGAAAGAAAATAATAACAAAATTTAAATACTTAAGATATTATAAGTACTGAGCTATTCATTTATAAGAACAGTTAAAAAAAAGAACAGTTAACAGATACATATAACTTTGTAGATACAGTAATCATCATAAAGGACTCTCTATGCTTTATTTTAAATATAACATATTCAAATATATTCAAAGAGTAAAATTCCTGTTATGCTCTTGAAAATATTCCACCTTATTTTATTTTTTGTTGGTTCTGGGGCTTGAACTCAGGGTCTACGGGCGGACCCTGAGCTCTTTGCTCAAGGTTAGCGCTATGCCACTCTGAACCATACCGCAGCTTCTGGTTTTTGAATGGTAAGTTAGAGATAAGAGTATCAGGGGAATTTTTCTGTGTTGGCTAGCTACAATGTTCAGGTCTCAGTCTCCTGAATAGCTATGATTACAAGTTTGACCAGCACCCAGCTTCGTCACCTATTCAAAATGTTATTTAGGATTTTAATTTTTTAAAGGGAGGGAGTGTAGAAAGATGTCAGAATAAAACCATGCATTTTCCCCCATTAATCAAGATAGAAGTTGACCTAGAGAAGCAATAAAACTAACAAGAAGAAGTACAAAGCACCAATGAGTTTACAGAACGTTGTAAGGAAGAAAAAGGACAAAGGAAAAAAGAAAATATTTAGAAATTTTCAAGTTTTAGGTTATGACTGGAAAAGAATCCACTCTAATGTCTTGGGTAATATACTTAAACCTGAGAGAGAGTTTAGTTAATAGAAGAATTGCAATTAACTAAACAACAAAAAAAGAAAGATTCATCTCATCTGCAGGTCATTGCTCCACATATTTTGATTATCCATACATTCATTACAGAAAATACAATGCTGGAAATTTCAATATGCTCTTCTTATTAGTTTGCAGCAATTACTATTCTGAAAGAGGAGTATTTCTTACTACCTATTAGCTTACTAGATATACTTTATTTTTGGATTTAAGTTAAATTTGATTTAATTAAGGTCAAGTGATAACCCGTTTTGAATGGGTTATGCAACTAAACTGAAGAAAAGCATAAAAGAAGCTGCTAAAATAGCTCATGCCGAAGCTTTTTTAAAGACAAAGCCTATAAGAAATTCTCTCTCAAAGTTTCATCTTGTTAGTTATTGAGACATTTCCTAAATTAAATTTCTGGCTTCTTTTAATTTAAAGACATTACTGGTTATCTTTAGACCCTCTTATCTTTTACTAAAATTATCATTGAGTTATGGGGTTTAAAAAATATACATTGAGCCAGGAGCCGGTGGCTCACGCCTATAATCCTAGTTACTCAGGAGGCTGAGCATGAGGATGGTGGTTCAAAGCCAGCCAGGGCATCCAAGACTCTTATCTCCAATTAAGCACCAAAAAAACAAAAGTGAAGCAGTGGCTCAAGTGGTAGAGTGCTAGCATTGAGCTGAAGAGCTCAGGGATAATGTCAGGACCAGAGCTCAAGCCCCACAACAGACCAAAAACAAAACAAAACAAAACAAAAAAACTAAACCAAACAGCAACAAAAAAAAAGAACATGATGTTTCAGGAAATAAATCATTTCTTTTTTCAGTTCTCTGAGCTATTTGCTTTCATTATTCATAAGCACAATGCAAGAACCCTTAATTCAAAATTAAGTCAACTGATAAATTGCACAGAAAGATAGTGTCACTGTTTAACACTAGGGTCCAGCTTAAAATAAAGAAGCACAGATAGAGTGCGAAGGAAAACCCAACAGTTGCAATCAAATTGTCAATTTATTATAAATATGCTATCCAGGTTCTGAAAGGCTTGTATTTAAATAGTCACATAACTGATTTCAGAGTGATGGCAGAAAAGAGACCCAAATAAATCATTTCCTACCATTAAAAAACTGCAACATCAGTAGATGAAAATATTGTGAAAGTCAGTGACTACACTTGTCCCAAATTTTTGAGAGTTGACAATTTCCTGATTTAGAATAATCAGAAAGTTTTCCATAATCAGCTTTTGACCAAACAATTATCTCTGTGTCTGGGTTTGCTTTTACTACCATTTCTGAATTACTAAGCAAGATATTGTGTCTGAAAGCAACAAAACATTAGTTCCTACTTCCATTTTAGACACTGATACATTTTCTAGTGATATTTTTACAGTAAGATGTCTCCTGAGTTCTCAGGACAGTTGCATTCAGGAAGAAAACATATTCTTGCTTTTATTTAAGAAAACATATAGGCACAATTTCTACTAGAAAAACAAATGTTATATAAGAAGACTGATACTCTAATCACAAAGGTTAGCTCTCTACTTTTTTTCTGTGAAAGACATTAGGCAACATTTAAAATAGAATACATTTTCCCTGCCTCATGAATGTTTACACCATTTTTTAAAGGGGGAGTATTCTCATTTGATGTTTAAAAATGAAACACTGAAATTATACTTTGTCTCAAGTGTCCACAAATTCTGATTTTTCATTTAAATGCTCAATCACTTCTTAAGATGCATGTTCCAACAGACTTATTTCATTTAGTGGCTCTTAACATTTATCATGAAAATTGTTGGTCTCAGCAAATGGCAGTATTTCAACCACAATAAAGACATGTATGATTGTGGTGAATTTTATCTGCCCTGTAGAATTGGATAATTCTGAGTTTTATTTCTATCCAGCACTCTTAGGACATATTTACGTTTTCAGAGAGAAGTGAATTATAAATTTCTGCATACACTATTCATAAAAGACCACCTTTCCTTTCTATATTATATTTCCCCCCTTACTCATCTGTATGTCTATTGTGTGGGGGAAAAACAACTTTTGTAGCTAAGTAATTTTGGACAGAACAAAGAGATGAATAAAATGCCTCTACTAATTCCTATCCTTGAGATTAATTAGGCCATTGTGATAATTAAGTCATTGATGATTATACAGTTTCAGACCACAGGTGCTTGAAATAAATGAATGTTCAGGGTTACAACTATTAAATTACTATAGTTATGTTAGATATTGTTTAATAGTTTTAAAGAAGACACCAAATGCATCAATATGAGCTGTCCAGTAAACCAGTCAGCATTCTTTATCCTACTTCATCTTAATTCAAAATGAAGAATTCTGGAATGCTTGTAATCCTAGCTACTTGGGAGACAGAGATAGGAAGATTGCAGTTTGAGGCCATTGAAGGGATACACATGACATTCTATTCAAAAAATAACTAAAGTCATAAGTTTAGGAGACATGGTTCAAATTGTATAGGGCTTGCATAAGTGAAAGTTCGTGCTCCTGAGTTCAAGATACCTGAACCGCCATTCTCTGATGAGGTGTGACAATGAAAACTTCTTATATAGATATGTAGACATATATGGACACTTCTATATTTTCTTTTGAAAATTATCAATGGAGGATCTTGTTCACGTTTTAATCAATTTTATTTTTCTTGGATTTTTCTATTAAATTCAATGAGATCTTTTTATGTAATTTGAAGATTAATGAATTGATGAGCAAAAGGTGGATATATATGCAATGAAACATCATCCACTGAAATAAAGCAATGTTCTAGCAAAGATAAGGCTCTTAATTCATTTAAGTTATTGCCAAAAAAATAAAAGAAAAATTCCTTATGTACCTGAACAAAACATGTACACAAATATTTTTCATACAAGTGGTACCTTACGACAAATCAACAGCTAATGGAAAATTTACTAAAAATAACATTAAATCATAAAATATTTTCATATTTCAGATGAAAGACATATAATTATGATCCTCTTCATGTAAAAGAGTCAAATATCCTCATACTTTCTTTCCCCAAACTTTTAGCATACAGCCCTAACCAAAGAAAACGGTGACTGGTGATGTAGAGAAGAAGATGGTGTTCCTGGATGTTATATAGTTAGCCTCGTGAAAAAATTTTCTTGAAATAAAGGAACATTAAAAAATACATTTCAGATATCACTAATGCAAAAACACACAGGAGCTACTCTCAGACACGGCTCCTCTCAGTTTCCATTTTTTTTTCCTACCTCTTACTTGGATGCTTCATAATATCCAGACAAGAGAACACTAATATGACTGCCAGAGTCTTGACATAGCAAGAGATATATTTTGAACAAACTATATTCAATGTGAGATTGTGATTGTTAAGGCCAGAAAATTCCAAATGGTCCAGAAAGAAGTCTCACATGGAATTTTCTAGCATAGCAGTACATCCTTAAATAGATACTCATTAAAATTATTGTGACATTCATCAACATTTTATTGGCTATGGGCGATTCTGTGGCAAATGAAAATGATTATTGTTTTATGTTCTAGTCTTCATCCAAATTTATTTGGAAATAAAAATGAAACATGTGATGAGATTATTTTATGGGGAACTTAACTAAAAGAGTTGAAGGTGCTTAAAAAGTACGAAGTTCATATTTAGATAATTATGATATGTGAGAAGGAACAAAAAATTCTCATTATCTTCTATTCAAGACTCTTGAAAGAGAAGATATATAATTATTTAATCACTAACTATTAACTAGTGATCCCATCAGCTCTCAAAAATACTTACATATATATATAGTTTATCACAATAATTTAATTTTTTAAATAATATTCAGTCCAGACATACTAACACCAAACCATAAATGCACCATATTGTACAATTTTCATTTCAGACAGCCTTTCAATCTCTTTAGGCACATAACTAGGAGATAATCTTATATAGTATCATATTTCTATACATCATCCAAATACATACACATCTACTACTGATCCACATTACATGTCTGAGAAAATTGAAGAAAATACAAGTTTGGGAAGTATACAAAGCAAGAAAGTAACTTTCATAATTATTTATAAGTGTACATTACAAATTCTTGATTCCTTAATAAATTTATCATAAGTATTTTGATTGATATTTAAGTGTTTTGTGGCCCATTAAAATCTTTATGAAGGGAATAATGTGCAGTCATTTGTTCACTTTTTGTGTGTTGGTGGATTGTATCACTATTTTAACTAAACGCGCAAAATCTTCTTGAATGCTTGTTTGTTAAACATGTCATTATAAATATGATATAAAAATCAATGTTAATAAATTATTTAATGAAATAAGTAAATAAATAAATTACCCAAAGTAAAAGTTTAGTAATAATAAAATTATAAAAAAGTAAAAAAAGTTGAAAAGTAAGTGCAATTACAGTTTAATAAAAGTGAAATAACAAAAATGGCAATTACCACTAAAGCCTGACCACACTGTTAAAAGGAAACCTGAATTTAATAGCCTCACATTAAAAAATCTTGCATGTCGAATAGCAATTTCTTTGTATAACTACATAAGATGTAAAAATATAATTTTTAGCTGGACACTGATGGCTCTTGAAAGCATAGCTACTCAGAAGGTTGAGATCTGAGGACGGTAGTTCAAGGCTAGCCAGGGCAGGAAAATCTGTGAGACTCTTATCTCCAATTAAGCAAGAGAAAGCTGAATGTGGAACTATGGCTCAAGGGGTACAAGGTGAACCTTGAGCAAAAGAATTGAAGGATAGCTCCTTGGCCTTGAGTTCAAGGCCCAGGACTGAAAAACAAACATATATATATATATATACATATATATATATTATTTTTTTAAAGGGAAATGTCGTTGATTTCATCTGGTGCAGTTGATTTTTTGAATGTGTGTAGTTTGCGTGGACACATAAAGTATGGTTGAACTTATACTGAGACATAATGAATCAAATTTTTACTGAAAATCAGTGATTGTGTGGATTCTTAAAAATTAAGAATAAGATAAACTTCTGAAGGATACTTTATACAATATATTTTTATTTATTCCAGCATATCTCTATTATTTTCCTGTTCACAAAATTTGAGATTTTTCAGGAAGGGAAAGAACCTGGGAGTAAAGAAGAAAGGAAGAAAATAAGGAAAAAGGGAAGGGGAAAGGGAGGAAAAGGGAAAGGGAAAGAAAAAGGGAGTGAATGGAAGAAAAGGAAAGAGGGAAGGAGGAAGAGGTATAGGGAGAGAGATAGGGAGAAAGAGGAGTAGAAAGACCCTTAGATCTCTATAACTGTTGTGCAAGAGAAAATCTGATTCAAAATGCATTGACAACTCTAAGAAGACTTATTATCTAAAACGCCCTTGAAACAAGACAGACTACAATGTTGCTCACCTACTCATATTTGTTGAGAAGCTGTTTTATCATTTTAGACTAAAGCCTATATTCTTAATTAAAATGCACAAGAACAAGGCCCTTGTGACCTTAAATACCATCACTTTCCCCCCATTGGTATATGATCTATAGATCCACTACACAATTAATAAGACAATGTCTACAGGTTTCATTACAAAATGCACATATGTGCTCATTAAATATACTGAGGAAAGAGAATTTAGAAGTATCATTTGTTACTGATTGAACTGCAGTTTAAATCCCTGAAATAAATTCCAAGACTTCTAAGAAATCTGTATAATCTTAGTAGTTAATACAATATTTTGGCAGGTATTTTGACAAAACAAAGAATAAGTAAGATATATTTTATGAATATTAAACAAGACCTCTACTTGCTAGTCATTATTCATCATTGCTTTTAAAAATGAAAATGGCTTTGCATACACATTCCCAAATCCACCTTTAAAATGTAAGTCTATAGAAAATACCTTGCTATTTGCACTTTTTTTTAATACTTCAAGAAAGATGAAGTGCCATTGGGATTGACAGGAAAGAAGTCATAAATCTCTGACAGACTTTCAGAGATGAGCTCTGGATTCAACAAGAGTGAAATATTTCCCTTCTCTCTGGCTGAGCTAACATAACAGTTTTGACTTTTTTTTTTTTTTTGCCAGTCCTGGGCTTGGGCTCAGGGTTTGAGCACTGTCCTTGGACTTTCTCAAGGCTAACACTCTACCACTTGAGCCTCAGTGCCACTTCCGGCTTTTTGCTATGTATGTGGAGTACCGAGGAATCAAACCCGGGTCTTCATGCATGCTAGGCAAGCACTGTACCACTAGGCCAAATTCCCAGCCCCAATAGTTTTGACTTTTATCTTGACTTGTATCATCATCATGTACCAATAGGATATGTATAAAATGGAGTGTTTCAAATAAATATTATTGTTTCTTTATAAAACAAATTAAGAGACTATAAGGCATGGCTGTGCACTCAAATATGACTTCAGAACAAATCAATGATTCCCAAAGAATAATTTGAAAATTTGCAGCTAGAAAAAAATCTATGCAGCATGTTCAACCAGTGTTCAGTATAAAATATTGGCTTCACATTTCACCTTCATGTTCTATGATGGCTTGCTAAATAAGCTCAAAATAATGTAATAGATTGTTATGAATTGCAGATTACTTAGTGAGAGATTAATCACATTGATAATGTAGCTGTGGGATTAGAAAGTAGTAATTTAAGGAGAGTAGGATAGTAATTTATATTAATTTAACCAGTAACTTTAAAAGTCTTGTGAAGAAAAATGATTTAGATTAGGAAGTAATAAAGTATATTTAGATAAATAGATGAAATATAGCATTACTCAAATTTATTTGTTTTGGATAGTAGACAGCTACTAATTCCTTTGTGCTAAGCTTTGATACATGTAGGCTTTTTTTCCTTAGTAAAATCTACCATGATGCTGATGAAGTTAACATACTTTTTTAAAGGATGGAAAGATACTACTGAAAAACAAACATGTAGAGAATATTTCTCCAGTTTTCTTTTTGCCCAGTTGTAGTATTCTGTATTCTTTATTTTTACATGAAATATTACATGTTCTCTTTTAAAATGACAAAACAGGTGGTTGTATCAGCAAATCTAGTTATTCAGGCGGTAGAGATCTGTAAGTTCCAAGCCCACATGGGAAGGGAAGGAAATATAGGATATATCATCTCACTGGAAAAAAGAAAAATGATGTGGTGGTATTCATCTATCATTCCAGCAAAGCTGAAATTATATGAAAATCATAGTCCAAGCGGGCTGTCCTGGGCAATAAGCAAGAAAGAAAACTTTATTAAGAAAATAATAAGCACAGGGATTCATAACCATATTATGTTTTACAGGTCAAGGCCAACTGAAACTATTATTTAAATTTTACCTGGGATCAACCTTTTTTTTCCTATGTATTAGGGGAGGTGAAATTAAATTTCTCCTCTACAAAAAATAAAATATTTGCATGAGAATAAAAAAAATAAGAAGAACCCAGGAAGCCAAAGATACAGGGATGACTGTTTAAAGCCAACCCAGAAAGGAAAGTCCCTGAAGATATTATCTCCAGTTAGAACCAAGTCCTGGGCGTGGCACAAAGAAATGAAAAAGGCAGCAGGGCAAAATGACAAATCAAATTGAAGAAAGGGAGTATCGCTCATGTAATTTAGACTGCCTTGTCTTGGAAGCATGGGGCCTTGAGTTCAGATTCCAATACTGCAAGAAGAAAAAAATTAAGACCCAATTTTTAAGGACGCCATTGCATGGTTCTATCCATAATAGTACTGTACTGCCACACAACCCACAGAAAATCTGGAAGAATTTGCTGTGTCATGAGTTTACCTTCTAGAATCTCATATGAAGCCTAGGGTTGGATCTTCACATTCTTGTCTTTTCCCTGTTTAGAAGTTACTCAGTTGGGAAGATACTTACATGCTAATGCCAAGAGTGCATTCTTACTATTTCAGAGGAATTTTGGTCATGTAATTCTTATATTTACATAGTACACTAAAACACACTTTTCTAAAAGGCAATGTGTGCCACAAAAGCAGTGGCTCAAACCCCTGTGATCTCTCTTTTCATCACAAAACAATCCTCATTTCTGTAATTGGCATGGGTGTTTTCCTGACACTTCCTTAAAGTGACTGCACACAATTGTATCACAGAGCCTAACATGTTTTATCACTCTGATCTGTGCACGTGTGCATAACTCCTCCTAGGTAATAAGGCCCCAAAGACAAGTTAATGTTTTATTCATCTTTATGTCAGCTACAACTAGCACAGAGCTTGGCATCTATTAGATGGTCAATACATGTCTACTTCACTAAGTTGCAATAAAGCACACAAATAGTTCAGGATCTGGGTCTCAGAGAAAGAAGCGTTAGCTAATATAAAAAAAAAAGCTGAAAAAAACTTTAATAAGTATAGCAGATAGTAATCGGAGCTTATTTCTACTAAGCATTTAGTGTATCATCTGTCCTGATACAAATGCTGTATATGGTTGAGGTTCTATTTGATTCTTCTCTGTATATATTATTGACTGAAGTTATACTTATTCTGAGTCACAAAACCTCTCAGAAATTTGATCCATCACCATTCATCAAGTGAAGAAGTGTTGATTCCCTGATGCTTTGTACATAGTCCCAGCCAAGAACATTGCCCTATTTATTTATCCATTGATTTCAGTTTCAAATGGTAACAACTCTTCTTATTTTTTAACTGTATTTCACAATCAGGGTGATATATAGAGGGGTTACTGTTACATTTGTAAAGAAGTGAGCATACTACTTTTTCATGTTACTCCTTCCCATGATTTTCTTCCACTCCCCCCCATGTCCTTCCCAGTTGAAAAGTTCATTTCCATCATATTGTCTTGTGAACATTGCCCTTTGTTATATCGGTTCACCCTTGGTTCTTTGTTGCATCATCTTGTAAAAACTATTTTCTTGAACGTATAAACCCTATCTGTGTTTAATTTGCTTTTAGTCACTGGGAAGGTACTTGGGGGTACAAATTCAAATAAAACTGAGGCATTTCTATACTTCTGTTTTCCCTGTGACATGTCACAAAAACTTTTCTCCCCTTTCAAAGCACACAGGCATACAGATTCGCAACCACTCTCCCACTTCCCCACCCTGCATACTCAGATATTTCTTTCCCTTTGCTATCAAAATTCTCACTTTCAAAACCAAGGAATGAATGAAGCCATGGGCTAAAGTCATGGGCTTACTGCCTTGACATTGCTTTTCTCAAACACAGCTGTGCAAATCTGATGAAAACAGAAAGCTGGTGCCAGGAGTGATGTCATTTCTGTGTTTGAACATAATCATTTGATTCTTTATTTTTTTATTGTAAAGGTGATTTACAGAGGGGTTACAGTTGCATAAGTCACCTAATGACTTATTAAGGTCACCACATCCCTCATTTCCCCATAGATTTTTCCCTCCCAGTCTTCCTCCCCCATTAGTTGTATAGTTCATTTTCAACATAGCGTCTAGTTTATATCACCACTGCATTTGTTCACACTTTGTTCCTTCATTTCTTGGCTTAAGCCTGGTTTCAACTAGTGTGTGCGAGAATTTTGCAAGAGTTTGGAGATGGAGGCTTGAAATAGAATTGCTAGTGTCATAAAGGACAGTTCTGGTGGGACTTAAGGCCAAAATGACCACAGGACTGAATAGTGAAGTCCACACTCATGAGATTTAGAATGGGAAAGAGGACTTTATTGAAAATTGGACTCGAAGCTATACTTGTTACAATCTGGTAAAGATTTTTTTCTACATTTTGTTAGTGTCCCAGTACATTTGAGAGAGGCTGAATTCCAACCTAACAATCAAATTAATTTGGTGTAGAAAAGTTGAAGACAACAGAGCATTCAGACTATGGCATGGTTATTGCTATCTACTTTTAGCGGGATTACAGGGAGAATTGAAAACCAAAATCAGAACGAAAAATCTGAAAAAAAAAACCCCTTCATTCTGGCTAGAAAAGCAGCAAGTAGAAAGTGGTAGACTATGAAGATGCGGTTCTTAATAAATAAGCAAATTAATCCTTTGAAGAGAAAGCAAGAACTTCACAATGGGACTTTATAGAAGAGGCCCTCAGGACAATTTAGGAGTTGTTGACACTGCCTATCTTTGAAGCTAAGGTATTGAGTTGTTAAACTCTTTGGTAATACTTTCTCTGAAGAAGAGAGAGCCTTGAGGAAACTGCTTGAGGCAGGCTCCACAGGCAACTTCTTTTCTGTATTGGGATACTCAGGATCTCAGAAATCTCTGCACGCTCATCCTAGCAGCTGAATACTACTCAAGCTTACAGGAGATCTTGGCATAACTTAGATGATGTTGGCTTGGTATGAATGTGGAATGAAAGAATGCAAGAGTACTGGGGTGAGGAGTCTTTTACTGAAATTTTAAAAGAAGATCTTAGTGATAGGCAGGATTTAGACAGCACCCAAAAGGGAATTATATGTACAGGCGTGGAATTCATGCACTGTAGTGGTGTCCTCAAGATGTTCAGAGAGGGAAGTAAAGATAAGCCATGGAAAGCTTTAGGTTATACGTAAAGCTGTCCCGAGCCAGAGGTCATACGTGTTGGAAACAGCAAGGCACTAACTAGGGTTTCTTTCCCAAGCAGGCCACCAGGTGCTCCAGACATCAGACTCAGAAGTAGGATTTAATGTGTGTCCAGTGGGTTTCTGTCTTGCTTTGATAGTTTCCTTCCACTCTATCCTATCATTTTTTCTTTTTGGGGGAATGAGAATGTATACTGAATGTCGTATCTTAGAAGTGTCTATCATGTTTTAATTATTTATTTTTTAATTTCTCTAGGCATAGGTGGCTAACAATTGTGTGACTTTTATAGTAACAATTGTGTGACTTTTGCATCTTCCTACTTTAAACTTTTTTTTAAAGAATTTATTAACGTTGATTTTTACAACATATTTTAAATGACAACTTTAACATACAAGTGTTCAAGGAGGGAATCTCTAGTTACATCATTTTCAGCAAATGTCAAAAGGGCTAAACTCAAAATCTGAAAGTAGGTTTTAAACTTAAAACAACAGCAATAATGAAACTGCTAAGCTCCCCTCCCTACAAAGCTATTTTTTAATGTTAAGCTACAAAATTGGGAGTTACAGGAAGTGCTATCTAAATCTGCCTTCTTGAAATGGTGAAAACTGGGACATTATCCTCCTTGGACCTAAACAGACAGAGTGAAATGTATGTCTCACCAAAGGAAGTATTGAAAATTACATGTTTGGGGTGGGTCTTGTTCATTTAACCCATCGAGAACCTTAGTCTAATTGTTGGAAGTTGCTGGTCTGAGAAGACCCAGCTCAGAAAGAATAAAAGCTACAGTTTGGAGTCTTTAACTCCCATTTTTTGTGTGGAAAGCAGGAAATGTTTTACTCTCTTTTGCATTTCTTCCTATTTTAATTCTGTTGCACTAAAATAAATCCCTCAAAAATGGCCTAAAATCCGGGAGTTTGGCCTAGTGGTAGAGTGCTTGCCGAGCATCCACGAAGACCCGGGTTCGATTCCTTGGTACCACATACTTAGAAAAAGCCAGAAGTGGTGCTGAGGCACAAGTGGTAGAGTTCTAGCCTTGAGAAAAATCCAAAGGCAGTGCGCAGGCCCTGAGCTTAAGCCCAGGACTGGAAAAAAAAAAATGGCCCAAAATGTGTTTTATGAATGGATCTCAAGGACCCATGACTTTTCATGGAAGCTCATAATTGAGGCGAATCCTCTGCTATAGTCTCTATAGGAGACTTTGAACTTGGGCTTTTGAATGATATGGACATTCATAAGATTATCTGTACTATTAACATTGGCATGAATTCATTGGGCATTAAAACATGGATCTGGGGTGTTGGGAGCTGGGTAGGATGTTCTCTACAATGTAGACACTCACATCAATTGAAAAGATCAGTTTCCAGATCCTAACCATAACATTGTCTGCTTTTATAAATAAGCTCAAAGACAGTTTACGATCACTGGTTTTACCTACAACCCCTTTCAAAGTCAGAGCTGTATTTTTGTTGTTTGTTTTGCTTTTTATTTTAGATTTACCTCACCTATATAAAATTTCAGGGATGTGCACAGCATAAAGCTTTTAATCATGACATTCAATACCACTATAATCACACAAAAACATGAATCTAGAATCTGTCTGGAAAGGAAAGAATTGAAAAGTCTGTTTTTATTCCATCATTTTTTTTGCTCCCTTATCAAAGATTAGGTGTCCATAGATCTGTGGGTTGATTTTTGGAAGAATTTGACCTGTCTTAAATAATGGACGGATAGAAGATTTCTAGGTCCTATAACAGTTTAATATAAGCTTTCTTTAAACCAGGTATGAGTGGCTGTAAACATAGCCACTCCAAAGGGGCAGGTGTGAGGATACCAATTTCAAACCCAGCTCAGGCAGACAAGTCTATGAGACTCTTATATCCAATCGATCACCTAAAATTCAAAAGTGGAGCTGTAGCTCAAATGATAGTGGAGGAGAGTACCCAGGCCCTGAGTTTTAGCCCAATGACCTGCACAAATAAAAGAAGAAAAAAAAGAAGTTACCGTAAAGGAAAGTACTGCTTAACAGAATGAAAGCCAGCCAAATGCTTATTGCCATAAAAGAAATATTCAGACGTATTTATGGGACTGCTCAGTATAGACTTCAGAAATATGTTATGAAGATCTAAAATTTGCTGGAAGGCATTTCAAACTTTTATACATTTATTATAATTTTGCTAATGTTTAACATGCTTTTAGAATTGACTTAAAATATCCAACTAATTAAAAAAAAGAAAGGAAAAGAAAAATGTAAATTAGCCTACACATATGGGGTAACACAGAACTAAAATCAGAACATACTGATGCCAGAAAGCACACCTAATACTTTGTAAATTATTTTTCTCTCTTTTGTTTTGGTTTTCATATCCAACAACACCCAATGAAAGTGTTTATCCAGGAATTCAATTCTGATACAAACACATTCCCTTTCTTTATCTTCTTAGGCATATGAACTTAGGGATTTACATGTGAAGTACCTCAATCAACAACTGTAACTTCAGCGATTTTCCCATATTACATATTCCCTTTGCACTTAGATTTCTGGGCAATCTTCTTACACTGACAAATAGTGTGGTCTTGAAAATATGTAAAACTTAAAAACCTAAAAATACATAGAGCTAAATCTATTTACATTTTTGTATTTGTTAGGAGAATAATTAAAACTACTTCACAACAAAGAATATGATGCTATTCCTATGATATGAAGCACGTAATCCTAACTACTCAAGAGGCTGAGATCTGAGGATCAAGATTCAGAGCCAGCCTGGGCAGGAAAGTCCAGGAGACACTTGTCTCCAATTAATCTCCAAAAAGCCAGAGGTGGCACTATGAGTCAAAGTGGTAAAGCACTAGTCTTGAGCTTCGGGACAGCACCCAGATGGAGAGTTCAAGACTCATGGCTGGCCAAAGGGGAAAAAAAAAGATGATCTGAAATCCAGTATTTGTATTATAATAGAGTTTGAAATGTATGATCAAAGCATAGGCCTGGAGAGATTTGAAAAGTACTGAAGGGCACAACAGGATTCCTAAACAATAGAAATCTATGCATATTTGGAAAGACTTATTTGTGTGAGCACCTACTATGTGCTCATCCCTGTTAAAATCACCCTGGCAAACAAAAATGTGCCTTATATTCATGTAATTTTTGTCATTATTTTCTATTCATAGCATCTCCTTTGCAAATGCGAATGCCAAAGCAAAGAACAGTAAGTAATTTCCCAGGAAAGTCTCTCTGTTTGCAAAGTAAGGATAGAAGAAAAGTGAATGACACCAGGCAGGATGGTGCCCTTCTAAGATCTGATCGCTGAGTAGGAGTCAATTAAGTGTAATAGTAACTTGGCTTTCATTGAGGACATGGAAAAATCCAATGCAAATGGTCCCTGGAGTAGGGTCAGAATTACAAAACTAAGCACAGTCATGGAGAACATACAGCCCAAGTCTTCTTCTGGTTCAAGGGACACAGAAAAAAAAGGAAGAGTTTAATTATAGTGTTCCTCATATTTTATTAATCCATTCTAATGTCCTTCAGTTTACCTATTGCTTGAAAACTGAGAAGCTCTGTAACTACAAAGAGAAGTTGTGTTGCTACTAAAATAGGTAAGTTAGATGCCCTTTTCTCTCCTGGCTGAGTTTACATTATAGGCTCAGACAAATACCATTCAGGTGCTCTGTGACAGCCAAGGTAACAGTCTTTTGTAAAGCCCATACAGGAAGAAACAATGATAGCTCACAACTGTTAATTATTTTCCTGCTTTTCCAGAGTCCACTGTAAGAATCTCAGTTCTCTCTTCATTCTTTGCAACATGCAGATGATTACTTTGGACAAAGAGAACTTTTTATTCAGTTAAGTTTGAACAAAGTGAATCTTGTGCAAACTGCAATCACCCTGCATATTATACATTATGTAGGACATTCTAAAAAGGACTTTCAAAGAGAAATGTTCTCTTTCAGGGGTGATTTGACAAAAGAAGACCTGTTTGAAATGACTGTATTTAGAAAAGTTTTTTTTAATCTCTTTCAATATTTAGTAGAAGCATCAAATTCAAGGTAGATATTGTTCTTCAATAAATTTTATCTTCTGCATTACAGTGCTATCATTTTTATTTTAAAAAGGAAGTAATTACCACTTGGTGACAGTTTATGTGCATCTAAGTCACTTTTTAGTTATGTGTAATGAAATCTTTGAAAAGATTTAATATCTTTCATGTCTTCAGCAATTTATTTGAACTTTTTAAAGAATTGATTCAGTCTCATCTTTATTGTTGTTGGTTGGGGAGCTTGAATTCAGGGCCTGATGCTGGGACTAAGGTTAAAAGCTCAAGGTTGGCATTTACTACATGGAGAAATTGTGTAACTTCTGGTTTTTCTCGTGGTTAATTGGAGATAGAAGTCAAATGAACTTTCTTTCCTGGGCTGGCTTTGAATTTATAAGTATTATATGATGAGCCTCATCATATAAGCAAAGAGCTTTGTACCTTTTAAAAAATTCGTTAAAATATGTTTATGTAAATGGCAGTCTGTTAAGTGCATTTTATATCCAGCATTAAAAAATGTTTGCAATTATTTTTATTTTTTTGTTTTTATTTTTATTATTGTTCTTTTTTTATATTTGTGGGTCGTGGGGCTTTAACTCGACCTGGGCATTGTCCCTGAGCTTTTCAGCTACCCTTGAGCCAAGCTCCACTTCCCATTTTCTAGAGGTTAAGTGCAGATAAGACTCTCAGGTCCTTTTGTGCCTGGCCTGGCTTTGAATCTTGATCCTCAGATCTCAGCCTCCTGAGGAGCTAGGATTAGAGGTGTGAGCCATTGCACCCACCTTAAATTGTTATTTTTAAGTAGTTGTACAAAGGAAGTGCACTTTAAGAATACAGTGTATTTATGTTCTTGCCCTTTTCTGAATATATCTTGATTAAATGTCACTATGTTCAATATTCTCATGCATTCCTCCTTTACACATCCTTAATCATTTTTTTTAAATTTGTAGGATATACCTTGGATTATTGTCTGCATTTTCCCCCTTTTTCTTCCTTCTTGGACCCCATTCCCCTCAACCCTTTCGAGTACCCTCTTCCTGGCAGCAATATAAAAACTACCTCCTTCAGTTTTAAAAATCTCTTATATTTATTTTTTAAAATGTATGATCTGAAATAACATTAAAAAGCAAACTTACCAGTATGACATAGAAAACAAGTAATGGTTCTCTTCCCAATGCTTTAAAGGTAGCATATTAAACTAAAGTTGACCCTGCTATGCAAAGAGACTAGAACAAAATTTCTGAATTCATGTTTAGTTCGATATCTTAATATTTATGACTTGAATATAAGCAATGAGAAAACTGTAGTAAAATTACTTGAACATTTTTTTTTCCTTCTTGACTACAATTCCTAGAGAATTCCTGTCCAGTTCAATCCAGTTAGATTCCCAGGATCTAACTGGAACTTGGTGTGATATTTATGTTTATGAGTAAATCAATACATTCAAAGTAATTTTACATAGTTGAATTTTCAAGATATATGTCCATAGTTTGATCATTTCACTAATGGTCTCAAACCCATTTCTTATTTTTTCTTTACAATATCTTCATAAATTAGTTATTCTTGTATACTTTTTATTATGATGGTTACAAATATATATTTTTTACATTTTGGCAGGCAGACATTTTCAGTTCAGGAGACATAGCTGTAACTAAAGTGGGAAGCCTGTGACTCTACATTCATGGAGTGTCACACTCTAGTAAAGATACTTGATCATATTTTTCCCCTGATCCACTAAAGAAATTATAAAATGGATACTGTATTTTAGGTATCCATATGAAATACTAAAAGTATAAAATGTCACAGCTATTGGAAAGTATTTTTAAATTTATTATCAACTTTAAAATCTTCTCAAGCGTAGATATATATGCAAATATATGTGTAACTATATATTTGAGTTGATTTGGCTATACAACAAATGTGTATGGATACATGATATGGGCATATATATGAAACTTTCAGATTTGCTTATGTGAGAATTTTATAGGCAAGAAACCTTAAAGGTTTATAGACCTATGGATAACTGTCATGTGATCTGTTATTAATAAATCTCTATTGAAGAGCAAAACCTTGATACAAAAGGCCATATAGTAGGATGCTAAATGAAAGGATCTCTAGGATATAGAAACATAAGCCATATAATGAATGATTGTTGTTCTTAAGGTACTATGTTATCTCTCATCTCTTTTGCTGTCCCTTGGTTATCTCATATTGTTACAGTATCTCACTTTGTTACCTGATATATTCGATATATTTGTATTGAAATTGGATAGGGAACGGGGGAAAACAAGATGAGGTGTGGGGGTGGGGGGGAGGGAAATGGGGACCAAGACATGTTAAAGGGTATCAATGTATGGGAATTAATGCACCATCTATCTGGCAAATATCATGTAACCCTTCTATTAATTACAACAAAAAATATATGAAAAAAATAAATCTCTATTGAGATTTGTTTAACAGGTAGGTTATACACACACACACACACACACACACACACACACACACACAAACACACACACACACCCATTCATGTTATCTTTAGTTGCTTTCATGCCTAGAAAGTGGAGCTAAGAAGTTATAATAGAAATTATATCAGGACCTTTAGAAAAATATGTTTTCTTTTTACTGGATGAACAGGAAAACGTGCACTTGTATGTATCAGCCTGCAGAGAAATACACAAAATGCACAAACACACTCTCAAATAACACTTATTGGCAATCTTGTCTACACTTAATGTTTAAATTTTCTATTTAATTTCACTTCTTTGTGACAATAATTCACACGTCAAATTTTGTCTTTTTCACAGTAAAATGTACCACATTTAATGAAATCATTTTTCTTTCTTTTTAAAAAGTATTTCTGAATTTGTAAATACTCTGTGCCTAGAATAAGAGCAAAGAGGTTAGTATCTAAAAAAGTGTAGGTTGTTCAATGGAATTTGGTTTGCAGAGCAAAAATATAAAACGTTAATTGTATAAGTAGTACTCAAGTAGTATAGGGAATCGAGACTCCTTTGACCATAAATAGGACAGAGAAAAATTATGCCTGCATCTCTGGTCAGTTTTTTTTTTCTGTATTACCTTTACTGTAACTATTTTACCTTCATTAAAATTTAGCTCTGTAACTGGGACTTTTGTTTTTGTAGCTGAGTGAACTATGGAAACCATTTGGACGATGCTCCAAAATTGCCAATCTTTAATCTCTTCGTTGAAGGGATTGTATTATTTAGCTGTGGCAGACTAACTTTTGCCAAGAATCAGGCACTGTACAGCCTTTATTCTCACAGAACAATGGTTGTTTATCCTTAGTAACATTACCACACCTGGCTAGACTGCTTGAGACTGTCTGACCAAAGCACTTGGCCAAGTCCAAACCAGAAAATTAAATGTGGACTTTCATCTTCTTTTTCTGTATTGTTTCCCTAAAATACATTTTCTAACCTCTTAAGTGATATTGAAGGGATAGTGTGTCAAGACACAATTAAACCTGGAATCATTGTATCATTTGCTTAGGATGTTTTAGTATAGACATGAATTTCTACTGATTTTTGTAGAGTGGAACAAACTTGGTCCATGTATCCAACAAAAGTCCACAGCCAGGCCCCCGCTCCCCCCTCCCCCCCCCCCCCCCCCCCCCGTTCATGTGTGATTGACTCCAATTTCATATTCCCTTCCCTTCCGAGTTACCTTGTGTAAATATCTCACTCCTTCTTACCTTCCATATTTGATAACCAATGGAATAATCTCTTGTACTAAAGTAAAAAGTTCCCTGTGGCTTACCTGTTATCCTTTCCCAAAGCATCCATATTTTATTAAAAGCTAGGGATATATATATATATATATATATCTTATTGTAGATTAAAAGTAAAAAAAATGTCAGAGATTAGTGAATATAGGGATACATTCCTATATCTTTTTTAAAATATATTTTTATTGTAATTAATAAAAGGGTTACATGATATTTGCCAGATAGAAGGTGTATTAATTCACATACATTGATACCCTTTCACATGTCTTAGTACCCATTACACTCCTATATCTTTTTAAACAGTCAATAGAGATAACCAGGTTCCAAAAGTCCTAATAAACTGAAAGGTCAAGATTATATTTTATATCAAAAGATTGTTTAATGATCACATAAATAATTTTTTCTTGTATAGCTAGTAATAAATGCTTATGGCATTGCACTCTTCTGTGGGTCTAGAATTTTTAATTACTCTTTTATTTAATTAGGTAAAAGGTAACCTTGGGGCAGATGAATAAGAAAAAAATAGTAATGTCCTTCAGAGATGACTTATTCAAAAAGGATAGATACCACTAGCTGTCATCTTGAAGGAATTCATTGACTTGTCTGGATCTTTTTGTTATGTGATGGTGTTTACACAGTCCCAACTCAACATAATAACTGATAGATTGTGCATCTAACTTTGAATTATGACATGATTCAAATCATAATGATTGTAAAAATCATTTCTGGTTCTGAACACATTTGCCTAATGATTTAGTATCAACAAAATAGAAATTGATTGAAAATTTGAAGACTGTATTTGCATCTTTAATAAGTATTATGATAATTTTATGATGACAATTCACAGAGCCAAAAAATATTCATAACATGTATTAAAAAGATAAATTAGAATTTGTAATATATCAATTCATTTAAAAAGTATACATTTAATAACAGTATATACTTAATAAGTGCACATTTTTAACTAGCCTACAAAAGCCTTTGAGTCTTACTTTCTTATCTAATACTTCTAATGGAAGATATTTTATTTCTAATTTATGCTTGTATTATCTGTCCCTTTAACTAGAATAACAGGAAAGCAGAAAAAGTATTATGTTTTTGGTTTCATGCATAAACCAGAAACTTACAAATATGTGTGGTAAATAAAATACTAAATGAATGAAATGTCAAGGGCATTTTACAATACAGCTTCTGTATTTAAAATATATTTCATTTAAAACACACATTGGATAAATTTAGTATATGTTTTTACCATACTAATTGTTTAGTAGAAGTTCCTAATTATTTAATAGATGTTCTGTTTTTATCCTAATTATTGAAAATATATTCAATTTTTGTCATTGTTATTATTTAACAAAATATGATAAGGTCCAGTCTTAAAATATTATTATCCTATTTAATATTCAAGAGAACTCTAAGAAAATGTTAACAGTCATATGTCAGAATTTTTTTTTGGCCAGTTCTGGGAATTGAACTCAGGGCCTGGGAACTGTCCTTGGACAGTTTGCTCAAGGCTAATGATTTGCCAACTTAGCCACAGTGTCACTTCCAGGTTTGTGTGTGTGTGTGTGTGTGTGTGTGTGTGTGTGTGTGTGTGGTATCAAGGAATTGATCCAGGGCATTGTGCATGCCAATCAAGCACTCTACCCCTAGGCCATGCTTTCAACCAACCAAGATATTTTTGAGCAAATACATTATTTGTGAAACGGCCATCCCATTTCCTCCGAAGGTATAGGCAAGAGGAGCATGAATTCAGTGTCAATGTAGGATGGGAGGGTTCAAAATTGTGTAGATACTATATGACAACAAAAGAGTTGAGAATGTGTCTCCAAGTGTTTGGAACACTTGCTTTATTGCTTGGTATGCACAGGCTCTAGCATAGACAGAGAGGGAGGGAGAAAGGGAGGGAGAGAGAGAAAGAAAGAGAGAGATGAAAGGGAGAGAGGAAGTGAGTGAGAGAAAGAGACAGAGAGAGACTGAGAAATTGACCAAAACAGAAAAGGTAAAAAAGTTAGAAAAATAAATGTAATTGAAATTTTATTATCCTAGCATCATGTAGACCATTGCAATTTCAGTACTTTAAAATCAAATAGCAAGCACTAAGAGAAAATAAAGTGCAAATGCAATATGGCCAAGCAGAATTGCTTTTTTGAATTTAAAAGAAATACAGATTCTCCAATACTTCTTTGCTGAAATAGTTGGTGCTAATGTATCTGCAAACATTAATTCATAACCAAAGCATCCCAGAAAGTTGGTGACAAGAAAGTGTCTCACAATTTCTAAAGACTTCCAAACAGATAGATAGCTTCTGGCTTGAAAAAGATCTTAAATATGAAAGGATGTTTATTTAGTTTTCCACATTAGAAATCCCAGGTAAAAAGGCAGAATAAACACACACACACACACACACACACACACACACACACAACACACACACAGGATTTGAGGATATTATGATATTATTCAGGTGCACAGACATACAGGAATAGCTGACTATAAAACTAAAATATTGTTCAGTGAAATTATTTTATGAGAGTAAGCGATGGAAAATAAGTTCCCTATATTTTAAGAGTACGGGAGCCCTCTTAAAAGAAAAAACAGAAATTGTAATTTATAGTTTGTTTTCATTATAGAATGCACTGAATGTGATCTATCAGCAAGAAAAAAAGCAAGTCAAAAAGGATTTAAAATGCAAATCAATGACCCATTAATTTGATTAAATTCCCATTATTCAACAGTAGGCAATTTGCATTTTAACAGAGGTTTTTCTAAGTAGGATATTGCAGAATCTAACTGTTACATGATTTAAGCCAAATGTCTTTCTAGTAAAACTGTAGTCACAGATAAGGATAATTTAACACATTTTTTCATAATTTAAAATTTCTCTACAGTTTTTATGTAGTCAATGAAAAGACAAGCCATCTCCAAAAATAATTGTATTACTTTATAGTAACTGATTAATCAAAATTGATTAATTTCTCATAATTTTCAAGTTAAATACTATGACTTCCAGGGGCCAGCTCACAAATATTTCAAAAAACACTGATACAATCTTGTGAACTAATTTTTATAAATACTAGATAAATATTTTACATCTGGATAAAATCAGTACAAACTTGGAGGACTATAAACATCAAGTCACAGTTTAAAAAGGAGAATTTTATAACAAGTTGAATAGAAACACAGTAGAATAGAAGTAGATTCATAGTCTGAGAAACATAGAAGGTCATGAAAAAGCCTCATAATAAATGCATGCATGTACTACTCTCTGTACTTTACCCAAAGTGAGGAAAAACACATTAGTAAACATTTTTTAAAAGACCTAAAAGCATTATAACAAAACATGTATCCCTGATTATCAGTAATGGGAAAAACATCATGATTACACAGAAGTACAAAACAAAAACAAAAACCAAAATAGAGAATTTTCATATGAATTTTCCCTGGATAAATATTAATATACAAAGGTTCTGTGTTTATATATGTGTTTTGGGTGTGTGTTATATATGTAGAGAAGAGAATAAGCATATGTAGACATATGTACAAATACAAAAATATATACACTTAATTCCACACACAATCCATAAATGACCACTTGTTCAGCCCGTTGCCCTTGGGCCACATGCAAAATCAGGAATTCTAAAATTCAGAAGTAGCTCACTATTATAATTTATGATTTATCCTGATTAACTACCCAGAGTTATAAATCAACATTATCACAGTACTACCTATGGTAACAATGCATCATATTTCACACCAAAAAGTCATACTTGCATATAGTTGCACTGTTTGTATTAAAATAAGTCTTTATTTGGAAGTACATTTAAAACACAGGGTATTTACCACAGTCTAAGTTTATTATTATCCTCAAAAAATGTAGAAATGAAAAAAATCAGAAAGAAATGAACAAAAGCACTTTCCTTTATTTGATAATACAATTCTTGTTGGCTAGTTCCAGGGCTTGAACTCAGGGCCTGAGCACTGTTCTTAGGCGTTCTCAAGGCTATCGCTCTGCCATTTGCGCCATAGCACCATTTTCGGCTTTTTCTATGTATGTGGTACAGGGGAATCAAACTAGGGTCTTTGTGCATGCTAAGCAAGCATTGTACCACTAGGCCAAACTCCCGTCCCTGACTTTCCTTTATTTGAAAAACATGAATTTCTTTTCTCATTGAAGCTTGAACTCAGAATGTAGGATAGGTTTCTTGACTTCTTTCTTAAGATCACCACTAAGTTAAAATGCAGGAGAAATGAGACCTTCTTTTAGTTGGGCCCTTTAAAAATGCCAGTTTGTTTAGCATATACATCTTCACAGGTTGTAACTCAGTATTCCTAATGTGCTATAGAAAGATCAAATGACCCACATTAGAAGGGACTTGTCCAAGTCTTCTCATCATGTCCCTGCCAAAGCCAGGAGAAAACGGCCTCGTTGCATCTCTACTCTTCACCTTGCACTTCACTCCCTTCTGATTCTTACCATGAATTGCCAAGTATACCAAACTCCATTTCAAGGATATATCCTGCCTTAATTGTCTTCATCTTTAAAATTGCTGTTTAGGAAAGGGTTTCTAGTTCTTTTGAGAGCAAAGCACTTGTTTTTTTTTTTTTTTCTGCACACACAAAAAGTATGTCAAAATGACTTTTTTTAATACCACAAATACCCCAAACAGTTACAGGTCTATGTATGTGAAACTGGCATACCAAGTATAAGAAGAACGACATTTTTGTTTTACTTTATTTTATTTTATTTATCGTTGGTTGTGGGACTTGATCCTTGGGCCTCGGTGCTTTCCCTGACCTCTTCAGCTCAAGGCCCTACCACTGGAGCCACAGCACCATCTCCAAGACATTGTTTTTATGAGATGTTTTTAATACTTGAAATAGTTTCATGACAATTTTAGTAATTCTGAATCATAGAACTGTTGAATAATTTTATTAAAATTCTAAAATTTTGTACTTTGTCTTACTGACTAAAACAGTATATAGTTTTAGATCTAAAATTTAATTGATCTTTAAGAAAAAAATAAAACTTACAAGCAATTGGGTTGCAATTGGATTTTAAATGAAGATAATGTAAATAGTCATACCAAGTCCACTTTTGTCTCCAAATTTGTCCCTTTCCCATCTCCCTGGTACCACAATCAGAATAGATGACACAAAGGGCCTGGGTAGAATAAAACCAAGTCATTTTATATGCTGATATATTTATTCCAACATTAAAAATTACATAAATGTACGGTCACTTGCCTACTCTAGTAACAAAAAAGAAAAGAAAAAGTATTATTATCCAATTTTACATGTCACAAATGCTTCCGCTTCATAACAGATTGTGGACATATCATATTCATCATAGCTATGCAGACAATTTTAGTGAGAATGAAGAGAAAACAGGATTGGAGTTATCTGTTTCATGCTTTAAAATACTATTAATGGATGACAAGATGCTACGGATGCTTTTCAAGACCATTCCAGGAACATTTAAAAGATTCTCACACGTTACTACCACAAGTTCAACAAAGTATAACAATTTGCCATCTTATTTCACAAATCAGCAGAAACTTGGACAACAAGATATGTATGTGCCTAGAATCACAAATCAGGTTCTTTGGGCATCATACTCTGAACCTATGTATTGCTGAAAAATGAGCCAAGGAGAAAGATGTAGAAGTATGAAGGGAAGATTGAACTAGGATTCAAGTTGGACCTTTAGAATGATGTATAACAGGCTTGGATCTCGATATCCTACAATTGAGCACTAATTGGAGTATGATAAAAAAAAATAATCTTGAGCAAGGCAACGACTTGGCTAAGGGATATTCATTCAGAGGAATTAATAGAAACCCAAGCTGGTCATAATCTACTCGCTTATTCGAATCGGCTATAAGGAGAAAAGCAATCTGGCAATATCCGCAACATCATCATGACTATTTGAAGATAAAATGACATAAAACAAAGGTCAGTAGGGAGTAATATTACTCAACTGCAGCAGAAGACATTTTAGTAGATTTTCCTGCAAGTATGATTTCTTGTTATTTTAGGAAATTGACTTGCTACTTTAAACAAAATAAAGAGGACAGGGTGAGTTGTAGCCAGTTGCAGCCAGTTTTTAGGTATGGTATTTTTATGGATGAAGGTTAGAAGATATTTATTAGAATTACCTGACATGTTATCAAAGAATAGTACACAAATACTCCAAGCCTTTTTTATATGTATTTGGTTCTACTGTTTTATCAATCAGGGATATTAATTATACTGGGATAGGTTACTGTATTACCTCTTAATCTAAAGATTTGGCTACTTTTATACCATATTTATACTTTACTTAGAGAATGGCAATATATAATGATAATAAGTGAGGCATATTTTTGGTCACCTGGCTTTTTGCTGACTTGAACAGACCTCTAGAATCCAATCAAAGGTAAAATGGGCATACCCAATACTTCTATTGAAAACATTTATTACATATACTTAATGGCCACTCTAGTATCACCATCAAGCCCACTTAGCAAACACATTGCAAAATATAACACATCATTTTCCCAAGCATAATGGCTATCAGAAATATTGTAATATTCTACCAATCCCAAATAATGTTAGCTATAATTTTAGGGGTTATAAATAAAAAAGTGTAGTGGTGATAAACGAGAATGCTACAGGCTCATAACCTAAACATGTATCCACATTTTCTGAGGGACATGGGAATAGAATGTCATTCTGTCAAAGGTTGTACTGAATAAACATGGTTTAATTGGTAGTATCCTGTGGGTTTTGGCACTTTGCTTTCAAGCAGTACTGAGGATTAAACTCAAAATCCTATTCATTGCTAGGCAAGCAATCTATCACTCGAATACCTTCAGTCCTTTGTTACTTGGTTGTTTTTGGATAAAGTCTTGCTAACCTTTTGCCTGTAATGGCCTCAAAACACATTTTTTTTCTGTTAGCACAATGAATAGCTGGGATTATAAGAAGGACCCCACAGTAATAGTAACTAGGCAATTACTTTTGGTTGCTATACTTGTTTAGTCTTCACATATAAAAACTGTTCATTTTAATATGGCATTTAAAGTACTTCACACTATAAGACCAAAATTACTTCTGCACTAGTGGAATTATAAATTCTTTGTACGACTATTGTAAATTGCTAATTGATCACAGCAAAGATGATAATAATATAATGATTACCTTTTAAAGAATAAATTCTTGGGGAAGTGTTTTTCTTATATTATCATTTTTTTATTAATTTAAGATTAAGAAGTTTCCAAAATTACAAAATTTTCACTAAATTAAATATACCAAGAATATAAAAGCATGTATTTCTATCACTATAGGAAAGCTATAAAATATTATAGTAAATATTAATTTGTATTGATTGAAATGAGTAGTTAAGACAATAATAATACAAATAAATAATAGCTCATTGTGTTTTAACTATGTCCAGTATTATCTTTAATTCAATATACATTGTGATTTTTAGGGTAATAATCACTTTCTTTTATAATTTGAGAAACCAAAGTGGAAAGCAAATTTACAGGCACTAATTCATAAATCAGAATTTGAATCACAGCAGCATTATAGAAAATGGCTGGATTTACTCCCCACAGATATTTATATTTTAGTTAAAGGAAATTATACAGTTAATAAAAATTCAGATTTTAAATAAGCATGCTTTCATATTTTGAATGTATAACTAGATTATTTGTTCTCCTTTTATGCTAACAAACTGTGTGTGAATGAGCTCTATTTTCACCAACTCCTCAAAAAACGGATTTTCTTTACCATACTGTTTACTATCTTTATAATCTAAAGAAATAAAAGCTAATCTTAACTTCCAAGTGTACATTACCCTGCTGAATTCTAGTGACAATGAAAAGTTGTGCAGCCCATTTGTATTTGTTTAAAATAATGAAAGGAGAGTAGTAGTGAAATGTCTATGGAGAGTTTTTCCTGATGAATTTAATGATGAGTGTAAGGCTTTTCTGTATTCTTTTTAAAGTATCACTGCACTATAATTCTATCTGCTATTCAACAACTCAAGGGAACAACACATTATATTATCTAATACTTAGAGTCATTTGTACATTAAATAAAAGTCAGAAAATTGTTCTATGCTGCTGTTGGCCCTATAATATAGTTTTCATTCTGAAAAATACTCACTCTGCAAACTCAGCCTCAAATTTACTAATGCATATGACTTCAGAAGTGAAAGCAAGTTTAGGTTCAGGCTTATCTCCTTCTGTGGCTTATTATGGCAAATATACTGTGAATCTGTTTTCCATTGCACAGCAATGCATACGGAAAATACCTTTCAGAAATAAAATGTGATTAAGTAGTTAATCTACGAGTTTTCAAATTGTACTGCTAAAAAAAAGAAACAAATGGAGCACCATTCATAAGAAGGAGAAAAACTACAAAATAGTATAATGATGTAAACTTCCAAATCCCTACTTTTTGTTTCAATTTGAAGGAAACAATTTATCAATCCCTACTTAAATATCCTTAATGAACTATATACTTTATATACTATAAAGTATCTATGTTAAGAAGACTCAAAGATTGTAAAAACAGCTATTGTATCCTCTTTACATATATTTTCTTGTGTAGCATACTCAAATGAATCCCTCCAATTTTTAAAAGTGATTTTATCAAGGGTTCTTACTAGATAATTATCAAAAAGTGTGAAGAATCTAATTCTAATAAAAAAAAACAATTGAACACTTCAATGTATTATGTGACCAATTAACCCATAAACCTCAGCTACCCTCAGTAGTTGGCAGAAGAAGCATATTGCCAAATTTGGCTTTCCTACCCTGAACACCCACTGTTATTTTTGTCCCATAATGCTGCTGCTAATCATACACATTTGGATCAAATTTCAGCTTAATCAGTTCAAGTCCACAGGAGTTAAGGATCAGTACTAATCAAATGAGGCACATGTCATGAAATGCCCCAAGTGCTTTCTATACATATTGTCACTTACATGTCCAAAGAACTTAATGGAATAAGTTTTTTTTTTATCATCCTCATTCCACAATGACAGAAAAGGAGTGAAAAAGTGGTAAAATCACTTGCCAAAACTCAGGTCTTTAATTGATCAGGATTCAAGCCAAGACATGTTTATTTTTGACCACCAGACTGCTCACTATTATTTCCTCAGGTCTGTTATCTGTCATTATTGTCTCTCTATCCTCTTCTACTTATTTTTCATCTTTGCTACAGCAAACATTTTGCTGTCAAATGCCTACATGAACGTAAATAAACACATACTTGTTTACAAAGGTGAGAAAAACAGAGGAAGATTTTTTTTTTATCAATGGACTAGTAATGACATCATCATTTTTGTTTGTTGAGAATCCTAGAATTCCTAAGGAACAGCTATTATAGCAAAACTTGTTTGACAATTACAATCATGGTTTAGCATATGTCAGTACCAAACATAAAGAGACCACTGGAAGAAAATATGGAGCTAAAATACTCAAAATAACTAGTATGGAAATTGGCAAATAGTGACTCAAAGGAACGGTTCACCCTAAAACAACAGGTTACAACAGTGAATGATAAATAGATGAAAGAATCACTAAAAAGTAAGATTCATGCTCTTATTCTGACGTTCATAAGATTAGCAGATATATAGTTACCAAGGCTCCAGGCAGGTCACATATTAGAAACTTAGGCACCAATAAACTGGAGTAATGATACTGGGAAAGCAATACCTTTAGAATGTACTTTATATACATTTTATTTGATTCATATTAGATAGTTTGGATACTGAGAGTATGATTCACCCATAACAAGAGTAGAAATCCTAGGGAACCTGCCCACGTAGACAACTACACAATGTACAATCGCCACCTTACTCTCATTCATTCAACAGAAAAACAAATTACATGGGTAGAGAATCCAAAAGTTTCCAAAAACAACATTTTCAGAATACCTACTAGGTATGATGCTGACATGGATCCTGTTCAGAACCCAGACATTTGCTTATATTTATCTTTCATATTTGTATCCCCACCATGCCAAGTTGAATTTCGATCTCACATTCACAAATTGTTATGCTTTAAACTGAAGATGATCAGTCAATATATCAGGTCAGTCAAAAGTGTAGCATTGTACCTTAAATGCAAGACATTGGCCAGGAATTTGACCTAGTGGTAGAGTGCTTGCCTAGCATGCACGAAGACCTGGGTTCGATACCTTGGTACCACATACATAGAAAAAAGCTGGAAGTGGTGCTGAGGCTCAAATGGTTGAGCTCTAGATTGGAGAAAGGATAGTGCTCAGGCCCTGAGCTCAAGCCCAGGACTGGCAAAAAAAAAAAAAAAGCAAGACACTATAATGAAGTGTGTGTTTGAGTGTGTATGTGTGTGTATGTTTGTTTTTCAAAACACTTCCTTTTGGCCTTTTTATTTTTATATTTTTTTAGAATTGTAGAATGTGATGTTTCTTTCAAAGAAACATCTGTGGCTGACAAATACTGATAGGTTAAAAAATTGTGCCATATAAAAGTAGCTTTTTGGTAAGTAACAACTGCCCAATATCTCTTCTTTCTAATAGGATAACATAGTATCCCTTAGGAGTAATTATATTAATTCTTCAGTTCCGTTAAATTAGAATTAATTTACTGATCAGATTTAGGTGGTCAGTAACAGAGATTAAGTATGTGTACTAGAGAATCATGGAAGGCTAAAGATGGAAAGGACCAAGCTGAAATAGCAATGAAGGAGAGAATACCCTATTACTCCTTTTTAGACCATTTACAATTGGGAAAGTTTAGTTACTTTCTCTTATTTTTCCATAAGAGAAATCTCATTTATATTCAGTTTGGAATCAATTGTGTAAAAAAGAAAAAGTCGACTTAGAATGAAAAAGAAATAAAAGTTTAAGAAGGACTATTTTATGTTTACTGACAAGGTTTAAAATGAAGAAGGGAAAGGGGTTATATGTCCACATGACAACAATACTTTCTTAACCAGAAGTCACAACAATGGGACCACACCCCAAATCCCATTACCAATACTCATCTATGTCTATAAAAGTGAGTACCATTTCTCCCAACACTCATGGCAACCCTACTACATTTTTCTTTGCACTTTAGAACTTACTGAATTAGATTCCCTTTCCTTTCCTCTTTTTGGAAATGCCTTCCTTTCTATGTATTTCATATAAGTCTATGACTTAGCCTCAAGTCTCAGCTCATGAAGTATTTTGCTGACTTATACCACCCAAACGTCTTGGTTACTTTAATACTAAATAATACTGACCATTGATTTTCTCATGTGTAAATGTGGTCAGAAAGCCAACCTCAAAATACCTTTCTTAGAATTGCTACCACAAATACATGGAGAAGATCCCATAAAAAGGATAGGGTGATTCAATAAACAATGAAACAAACTTTTATAGTGCAAACATCCTTAGTGAATAAAACTAACTGCAGAGATTGTATATATTTAGCCAAAAATATTTTCAGTTATAAAATATTTCACCACAATATGTAATCCTATGAATGCTTCAGTCTTGAAAAACCCAAGCCTGGGTATGGTGGCATACATCTGTAATCACAATAATCACTTGGGAAGCTCAAGCAAAAAGGAAAACAAAATTACTTTAAGGCTAGCCCAGAATACTTAGCAAACTCAGGGTCAATGTGGTCTGGCTATAAACCAGGCACACAAACAAAAGAAATTAAAAACAGACCATAATACATGAATGAGGGTACTAACATGACATAATGTGGAAGAAAGGGAGGAATTTGAAAGCTAGAGAGAAATGACTTAAAATTGCTCACAATGGTCAACAGAAGTCTTGTTGGGACAAGATGGGACAAGATCTAATTCTGAAAGTGAAAGCCCAATTCATGACTAAAAAAGCTGGTTGAGTGAATGTGAGCTCAGATGCTATTTCTGAGTAGAAGAATAGCTTTAGTGTGGGGGTGAGGGCCAGGGTGGGATCCAGTGTTGGTGAATTAATGAGGTGTTGATATAAATCATATATAATTTATAGTGAACAGTGTCTTTGTAACCACTATCAATCTTAGTGAATAACAGTGAAAAAGGTTTACTTCTTAAAGTTACTTTTAGCTTATTTTCATTCTCCTGCTTCTTTTAGAAATTGATAGGTGATTCCTCAATGCAGAATAAAGTAAACATATGGGGACAAACAATTAGAGAGCAGAAATGTCATCTTCACTTTTTAATTAATGGGAAAAATAACAGCATAAAATCCTTGTCAATTTATGTGCTTTTTAAGAGTTTTCTTAAATAAAAACCACAAACACCTTCATGCATCTATTTGTATGCATATATTTAGTTAAATGTAGTTAAATATCTTTGATACCATTGGTGGTGATAAAATAGCATGACTCCAGCTATTCCAAAAGATTAAAATGAGTTATATTTTGAGTGAATTCCTTTTTTTTTTTTTGCCAGTTCAGGGTCTTGAACTGAGATCTATGGCACTGTCCTTTTGCTTTCTCAATGTAGTGCTCTACCACTTGAGCCACAGCACCACTTCTGGATTTTTCTGTGTGTGTGGCACTGCGGAATCGAACCCACCTGGGTCTTTGTGCATTTTAGGCAAGCACTCTACCACTAAGGCATACTCCTGCCCTTAGTGAAATTCTTTAGGCCATGGTTTTCTGTAATTTTATTTAACATTAAAAAAAAAAGTAAGCACAGTGCATGCAAAGAACATAGCAGTATATACACAAGAGGAAGGGAAGGTGATTTCAGGAAGTAATGTACCCACTACCTAATGAATGTAACCCCCTCTGTGTATCACCCCCAAGTAAATACCAATAATAAAAATAATGGAAAGAAATTATAGATAGAAAATGAAGAAAAGATTTATATATAAATAAGAATAAGTAAGAACTGTGCTTGCAAAGAACATAGCAGTATATATACAAGAGGAATGAAAAGATGATTTCAATTTCTGGTAAATAGACTACATTACATAAAAAGAACACTAAGAGTTCTTTAGTTGAGGAAACTACATGACTTCATCTACAACAGACAGAATTTGGAAAGAATAGGGTCAGAGACAGTGCACTAGATTTAGAACAAAATGGTTTTGTATCTAAGTCTTTTAGCTGCTATTTAAAATGCTATAAATCTGTTTTCTGTTTCCAAGATACATGGTATTAAACACAGTTTAGGGAAAAAATAAATTCAAATTGTGAAATGTTCCATAACAAGGAATGCCTTGAACAAGAATGATTTCCTGATCTCTCTTTCTGGTCATAAAAATCCCATGTTTGGGAAGGGAAACAGTAATACAAAGAATATAGACTCCTTTCTAGTAGTAGTATTTATTTTTAAGTGTTGTTTAGAAAGATGTATACTTACATTTTTTACTGTAGACAGCTTAGGCCATTAATGGATATTAAGGTGACATTCCTGTTTTCTGGTTTACATTGGTGACATTATCATTCACCCTCTGATTGCCTACGGACATCATGCTTAAAGGGGAATGGTTAGTAGGACTGGATCTTCTAGACAATCAAATGTGGTTGTAAAGCACCTCTGTGACCTGCTTCTCTTCCTGTGAAACCTAATGCCAAAGTGTGTCAAATGTACTCTGTCATCTCTATTCTGGAATGACCTAATGGTAACCATTTAACTATACCAGTCTACATTTAAGATTAACAATTTGTCATTTTCCACTTGAAATGAGATTTTGTAGACATAATAGGTCCACACTGTGTTATTCTAGTGTATTAAAAACAATCATTCCTCCAAATCTGTGTATCATTTCTTGCTCTTGTTTATAAATCAGATTTTTTCTATATTCAGATTTACTTTTCCTGGTACATCTTAGATAGAACTCCCCAATCTCAAGTAATCATACTTTCTATATTTTCCTCTAAACACTTTCATTTTTTTAAAACAGTTTTCAATGACTGTTTTTGACTGTTAACAATTGGCTCTTAGCCAGGTGCTGGTGGCTTGCATCCTGGAGTCCTAGTTACTCAGGTGGTTGAGATCTGAGAGTTATAGTTTGAAGCTAACCCATGCAGAGAAGTCCCATGAGACTCCTATCTCCAATTAAGCACTGAAAAACTAGAAATGATGGCACTGTGGCTTAACCGGTAACTTTGTGCACTTAGAGGCTCTGAATTCAAGTCCCACAATTGAAAAGCAAAAAAAGTTAACATTCTATTTTCAAAATAGCGAGAAAGGTCTTACTCAATTTTCAAGAATCAATGATGGTTTAGATATTAGATACAATAAGTACCTTCACAGATTCAGAAGGTCTGAATCAATGTACATTATTGAGATGAGTAAAAATCTTCGTTATAAAATCTTGGAAATGGTGAAGAATGAAATTATTCTTTGAAGTACAAATAAGTACAACGTCAGAAACCATTATTTAGAATTTTGGGGGGGGGATAATATAAGAACATTGGTTAATTGAGCTCATAAACTTCATCATGGACCTTACTATTTGAATTAAAGGTGGTAGTACTAGAAATTAAGCATACTCAAAGCTCACGCCCTTGCTTAGAATTAAGGATTCTAGGAAAGATATTTCACATAAAACAGCAGCACTAGAATTATCTATAGATCAAAAAACCCAACCTTACTATGTGGACAAAACTGATTAAAATCAATAAATATGTATTGAGAAAGTACAATGGAGAGGAGAAAGCTGACTCGGGCATGTTCATTCCATCAGGAACAGAATTTATGAGACCATAAATGCCATGAAGAAAGCAACACTTATATAATCCTTCTTAGAAAATATGAGTGATATAATGAATACCATGAGAATACAAAAAACATTTTTTTCAATTGTATTTTATAATTGGGGTGACATAAAGAGGGGCTACAGTTACAATTATCAGGTAGTAGGTACAATATTGAACATTGGTACCCTTCTGAAGTTTTTCTCCCAGTTTAAAGAAAATCTTTATAACAATTTTTTGAAAGTTCATTCCAGAGCAGCAGGTAAAAAAAATCTTAGAAGACCCGAAGGTAGTGGGTCTGAAATCCTAGCTACTCAAGAGACTGAGATCTGAGGATCACAGTTTAAAGACAGCCCTGCCTCAAGTTTCTGAGATTCTAATCTCCAAGGAACCTCCAAAAAACAGTAATGGTGCCGTGGCTCAAAATGATAGATTTTTGCTTTGTGAGAAAGTACAAGTACAGCAGTCAGCTTCTGAGTTCAATCTCTACCACCAGCAAAAGTAAAAAAAAAAAAAGAAAAGAAAAGCTTATATGACTTAATTTTCATCTGTAAAACATGCTGAATATGTATATGAAATATATTACTGAATCAGAAAAATAAGAACCCCAGGAATGTGTGTAATATCAACATAATATTTTTCCTGTTTTCAGAGGGTGGAAGGGGATATCAGCACCATAAACTAAGAGAAATAAGGAATAAACAGTAGAATGAAGACAGTGATGGTGTTAAATTATTTCCAGAAAGTCACTGGAGACAGGCATTTACAGACATACATTGGGAATCAGCAGTAAGAGGATTGCAGATACCAATTTAAGAATTAGATAAACAGAGATTAAAATTGATGAAGCAAATATAGATCAGTTTGACATGGGAAAAGATATATGAAGATAAATTGAAGGGGAAAAGCAATGTACTGAAACCAGGCTATCATTATTCAGAAATAAATGAATTGAGTTGTTGGGCTCCCTGTTAATGATTTGCACAATCTTGCATAAATAAGTTATCACTTCAATGCTCTTAAATGTTGCATAGTTTGAATGACATAATATTTAAATAAAAAGCCCATGTTGAGTAAATATTAGAACCAAAGACTTAATTTTTCTAGGTGCAATGGCTCACACCTGTAATCCTAGCTCCTCAGGAGGCTGAGATCTGAGGATCACAGTTCAAAGCCAGTCTGGGCACTAAAGTCTGTGAGACTCTTATCTCCAACCAACCAGTAGAAAACAAGAAGTGGCACAGTGACTAAAGGGGTAGGGTAGTAGCCTTGTCTGAAGAGCTCAGGGACAATTCCCAGGCCCAGGGGTTAGGGAAGTAGCCTTGAGCTGAATTTCTCAGGGACAGCATGAAGGCCCAGAAATTAAAGCCCCACAATTGACAAAAACAACAACAAAAAAAACCCCTCAATTTTTAGGATTTTAATTCTAAATTATTGCTCATGTGGAGGTGGTGGCCATGATAATCACCATTCTTTTCAGTACTAAGAAGCAAAGAAAAGACACAGAACATGTGCATTTTCAACATTACCAAATCTTCAAGTCACATCAAAAAAGTTGAGACAAATAATGGAGATCAACATCTCATACATTGTTATCTATCATGTCCTGAAGGAAGAGCTGTAAGGAATCTATTGATATGGTTGATAAGACTGAGAAGTCCCTTAATGTAGCAGAGAGTGCCTCAAACATAGGCTGTGAGCTCTATTGCTACACATTTTTTACTGTTTTTCCCAGAGTTCTGTATGGTTTCCCCAACCCATCCAAAGGTGTATACCAATGAAAGTGAACTATGTAATTCACGGATGGAAACAGGAGGTTGGGACCAGGAGAGAATGGGGGAACTGAAGACACTGTATGAAAGTAAATGTACTTATCCGATTCATACAATCTAATACCTCTGTATTTCACCTCTATAATAACAGAAAAGTAAATTAATAATTACAAATAGGTGTTGATTCATCTATTACAAGACTTTTCTGCTCATCTTCAAAAGCTTGACAGCTTCCTAAATGAATTGTATAGCAACATTATTCTAAATGCAAGCACCACAAATTGTATATGTGTGTGTATAAACTAGTTGTTAAAATTGTTACTGAAACTGTAACAATTTTATTGATATTATTTTTTATTTCTACAAATGTAACCTATGTGATGTAAACCCATGTGTGTACATGGGTTAAAAAACAAACTAAAATTGAGTGAAATCACCTGGTGATATAATGTGAGTGTAGAGAAAAAAATATGATACTATTTTATTCTGATATTTATACTTCCAAGAGTCATCTTAAGGTAAACAGTAAAGCTGTTGAAAATTTCAGCCAACATGCAACCCTGTATTTATATCTGCTTCCTAAGCAGGAAAATGTCATGTCTGATTTATAAAAGGATCACTCTCAAACATTGCTTGAGACCAGATCTTCACAGATGAATGAGCAGAGACTTAGAAACTCTTATCAAAGGCAGACTTTCAAACCCCTAAGGTTCATTTTGTTCTTTTAATAATTGGTAACTACAATGATTTAGAGTTTATGTATCTCAGACAGATTCTCAGAAAAAGTTTACTTTATTAGATGAAGCCCAAATCAGAAGGTTTTAATTTAAAAGACTATCACACATGTGAGTGTCTTAATCTTATTATTTAGTATAAGTACTCAGCTCAGTGACTTGCATCTGGGTTTCTCTTTCCTTTGATAATAGTCACTAATACATAGGAGAATACCATATCTTGGTTCAGATATATTTTAGGGTTTTCAATTGATGTGATAGTAATAAATATTCATTCTACTAATTCTCAGTATTTTTTAAAGTTCTATGAGCAACCTGGCGATGTAGTACAATGACAAGCAAGCTCTTTATGGATCATGAGACCCATAACATGATCAATAGAGAGTAGAGTATAAAATATTTCCATAAGCAAAATAACTCTATAAGATGTAGCTAAGAAAAATGAACTCCAGGTTATAGAAACAAATGGTTTATCTTTTGTGATTGTTGTTCTTCATGTACTATGTGAACTTATTTCTTGTCTCATTTTTCCCCTTATGGTTTGTCTCACGGTTTTACTGCGTTTGACTTTGGTACCTGGTATACTGTATATATGGTATATGGTGTATTTGTTTATTTGAAATAGGGAAGGGAAGAAGAAAATCAAGATGATTGGAAAAGGGTGGGGGAAGGGGAAATGAGAACATGGTAAGGGGCATCAGTCGTCAACAACTAATATATCCACTATCTGATGAAGGCAATTATAACCCTCTATCCATCACCTGACAATAAAATATGAAGGAGAAGGAGGAGGAGGAGGGGGAAGAAGAGGAGGAGGAGGAGGAGAGGGAGGGGGAGGAGGAGGAGGAGGAGGAGAAGAAGAAGAAGAAGAAGAAGAAGAAGAAGAAGAAGAAGAAGAAGAAGAAGAAGAAGAAGAGGAAGAGGAAGAGGAAGAGGAAGAGGAAGAAGAAGCATCAAAGGTAGCTGCTGCTAAACCCCAATACAAAGAACTGGGAAAAACAAAGCCAAAATAATGCTGAGGATATGTAACGTTTTTGCATATGTGGCATTGATGCATATCTAGTTTAAAACTCACTTTCAAAATTGAGGACTATATTGTTAACAGAGAAAATTCAGAATTTCCTGAAATTTCCAAGAACCATGCTTACAATGTATAGTCTCACTACTGCTTTGTGTACACACAAAAATAGATACTACAGATGTTGTTAGGTATTTAAAACTTGGAAATTAGGGGTTGAATTAGTTAAAACATCTTTCAGTCAAGAAATATAAAGATAAGTAGACAAAGGATTTTAAAATTAAAACTGTAGTAATTTAGAATTCATTAATCAATAAACTAAATGAGATATAATCCAACTTAAAAATATTGCAACATAATGAGTGTTAAAATTTAAATTAAGGGACCCGGAATTTGGACTGGTGCTATAGGCTTGCCTAGTAAGCACCAGACCCAGGTTCAATTCCTAGCTACCACATATATAGAAAAAGCCAGAAGTCATGCTGTGGCTCTGATGGTAGAATTCTCACCATGAGAAAACAGTGCTCAAGCCCCAGCTGAAAGCCCTTGTTGTGACAAAAATTAAATAAAGAAAATCATTGAGCTGACTGTCAAAACTTGAGCACATAAAAGTATGCTTTGTAGGCCAGGTTGGAGAAGATCCTGTGCAAAATCTTGAGAAAGGGTATCAATGTTTGTGAAGTTATGCACCTTGTATCTGGTGAATAAAATGTAACCTTTCTATTAATCACAATAAAAATTATTTAAAAAAATGTAAACCAAATACCTTGTACCATGACTCAAGTGGTAGAGTATTTCCCTACCAGACAAGAGAGCTTGTTCATTTTTTAAAGTACTTTGTACTTTGCATTGTTGAGAATGCCAAGTTTATTCAGGAGCAGATTTTAATATACCATAACGTCATTAGGAGTAAGGCAAATGTAATCCTCGGTACTACGAAAATGATAGTAAATTTGGATCCTTCCTTTTCTCCTATCATGAAATTTGTCACATCACTCACAATGTCTTTAATAGTGCTATTTTATCTTTAGTTATGCTTTCTCACTGCTATTGATATTTGAGTTCATGTCAAGGTTGTAACCTTCTAACTGATGTTATCTTCCATTTTCAAACAATATACCAAGTCTCAGAATCATTTTTTTCATAAAATAACACTTTCATCAGGCATGTCATTTTCCTCAGAGAACTTGAATTACTTCATCTTTTTGAGGTACGTATGGATCAACATCAACATCCATGGATTAAACTTCTCAAGAAAATTTTCAGTACAGATTTCCTCCCCTCCCCAAAATGAGCCCCACCTTGAGGAAAGCTTGCTGGATACATAATGCTTGATGGCTTTTCTTTAATTCTTAATCCCATTTCCTTCTTCCTTCTTTATCAGATGTGTGCTGTCACCTAGGTTCTGATGTTTACCCTCTCGACACTTCTCATTCTTTTCCGCTGACACTTATGACACATGGTACCTGGGGAACTCAATCCAATTCTGGACTGCCATCTGGTATTTCACAGGAGGAGTCAACTTTTTTTCTTTATAAACCTGACTATTATGATTTCCAGATAAGTGGCCTCAACGGTTTATTAGAGAATGCTTTACTTGGAAACTTTCACTCCAGTGTCCAACATAATGCCTGGCTTATGTGACTTTGAACATGCTGCCTCACAGCACAAGCAGTCCTCAGTGCTGCATCCCCAAGAACTGAAGTCTTTCATGAATGCGGTAGAGTTCATTCAGCCACGCTCCTTGTTTCATAAATTCCTGGAGGAACTTAGGATCATTCTGCAAGTATGTATTTACAAGTAAATCTTCAAAGATAAACTATGAGCTTTATCTTCAACTTGATGACATCATCAAAAGTAGAATCTAGCCAGTTAAGATTTGTGGTACTAGTGTTAATTCGGAAAAGAAGGTGACAGTAACTGCTTTCCTGGGCTGTGTAAGTGATGGATCTATAAAATGCAGAATGAAGTACTCCATATAAGACATAAGCCACAGACTATCTGTTGCTAGGGTAGAGTGTTCATCGACAGGCTAATATTATTCTGGACTAATGTAGGAAAGAGTAATAGTATATCATATATGTTTAATTTTGAAACATAAACTTTATTCAGTATACACCAACTCTGAGTCATAACTACATATAAAAATATTTTTTTCTGGTCTTATTTGTATTAAGTTATTCTGTGTACACAGAAATCAAACCCAAGAGCATTCAGAATTTGACTTCTAAACTGTTCATTGAAATCTTTAATAAAATAACATATTAAAAACATATATCTTCAGTCTCTCATATAATATGACTGTTATTAAAATGGACACTGATTAGTGGTCAGTAAAAATGCTAATTGAAACAATGCAATAAAAATTAATTCCTCATAGATAATTTCAGTATAAACTTCACATTGCAACTGAATAACCAATATCCATGTTAAACTGGGTATTTGTAACTGGAGGTAGTGCTATTTGATTTATCTGTTGGAATGGCATCACTGACTGTGTTGGGGAAGAGACTATCAGAAGACTAGATAAGAGGCAGATGGAATTGTCCATGTGAAAGTTAACCCATGTGAACCATGCATTTAGATGCTAAGAGGTGATATTTAAGGCAATTTTTAGAATATGAGATAAATTGAAAGTACAATTCAGACAAAATGATTTGCTCAGTCTATACATAGAAACCTACACCAAACTTCCTATTTTCATACTGATAATAGGGACAAATGTATTCATCAAGAAATGCATTGATGTGGAAAATTCATAAGTATCTGGTGGGCGTTGAAATTGAAGCAGAGCACGAAAAAGAGACCTTTCCATTCTACTTGCTTAATTTTCCATTGTGGCTTATTTTTAATATTTATTTATAATAATGATCAGAAACTCCTAAGAAAAATGTGATAAATGCTTCTATCACATAATAGTTGAAATAAATGGCAAAGTTAGTTGTTCATTATTAATTTTAGAAAGTACTACTTCCACCAAACAAATATTCATATCTGTACAAAGAATATATAATTAAATAGTCTTATCACATAAAACCACAACATATCCCAATTGAATATACAAATATGTATAACTAATAAACTTTTTCAACACATATAGCATGACAAAATTATGGATTACATTTCTTTTACTGCAACATTAACTACCATAAATTGAACTATGATTTCTTTGTTCAGTAATTTAAATGTCTGAAAACTTCCCAACACAGAATTTAAATATTTCTACATCCCAGGGACCATTCTGACATATGAGTCAGCTTTATTTTATGCATGTAAATTAAAACATGTCAAGGCCCATTTTTACTTCAAAATGAGAGGGACATCGTGTACAACTTCTTGTTTTTACAAATTTTAATTTTCTATATGTTTTATCAGTTAAGCCAGGCCTTGAGTATGTTTTAAAATTAGCAATAATTGAACCTCAAGAAATAGCATAGCTAGTTGGGGGCCAGTGGCTCACTCCTGTAATCCTAGCTACTCAGGAGGCCGAGATCTGATTATGATTCAAAGCCAGCCCAGGCATGGAAGTCCATGACACTCTTATCTCCAATTAATCACCATAAAAAGAAAAATGGCTCTGTAGCTCAAGTGGCAGAGCACTAGCCTTGAACTGAAGAGCTCAGGGACAGTACTCAAGCCCCAAAGTTCAAGTCCCATGACCAACAAAATAAAAAAGAAAGAAAGAAAAAAAAAGAATTAGCATAGCCAAAGAACCTTCATTAATTCTGGAATTATTCAATGGCTAAAATGCTAAAATTCTACAATGACTACAGTTGTACAAAGAGCTCTGCTTGAAATTATTTTATCCTGAATTTGCGAACAGTTTTAAAATAGACAGCATGATTCATGGCAATCATTAAGCACTCATGATAAAAGAGGAAACCATTCTGTATGTGTCAATTATCTATTCTAACTACAAAAACAAAGAATTAAAATCAGAATATCATTTCATTTTTTATCACACTTGGCCTGTATAGAATTTCATAGTGAAATGTCATGTGCATTGAGTTAAGGTTGCAGGGACACCTGGCATTTGTCGCGCAAATCCACCTACATAATTGAGTTGCAGTGTTACAACTTATGACAGCATCAAATCCCAGAAAGGATTCAGTACAAAAGTCATCTGATTTTACCTCAGATATAGGGCCACGTATTTACAGGGCTTCATAGCAGTGTTTCTACCATGACTATGGATCATATGAATGGTATTATTATATTTCAAAAAGAGCAAAGGAGAATCTTCCAATAGGTAGCAATAATCAATTCATTCCACTAATATCTTCCAATAGTCTTTCTGAAACATTACTATTTTAACACTTTTATAAAGCCTATTATACTTCAGTTAATTCATTTGTAACCACTTGCTCTAGCACTCAACATGTTTACTTACAGATTGGCAGGTACCTTTTTTATCTACCACAAATGAAGGAAAGCATAGAACCATTGTTTCTCTGTGTCTGGTTTACTTCATTTAGTGTCATTTTTTTTCATGTCCTCCCATTTCTTTTTGAATGGTATAATATTCTTTCTACCATATGAGTAAAATTCCACTAGAAGTGGGAATGTTGAATTGGGGACCCTGATCAGTATGCACTGTATTCATAATCTGCTTTGTTAGATGGCACTTCCTTTGCATAACTACCCTAAAGAGATTAGAAAACAAAGTCAAAACTATGTAATATTCTGCCCTTAAAAGCTTAACTTCTAGACAAGGAAATAAATCTGAAAATCAAGTGGCTTACATTATGTTGGGAAATAATAATGATACATGAGAGTTTTCATGTTGCCCAGTTAATAGGATTAAGATTAAAGTACAAGATTGTGTCTTCCTAGCTTTTGCTGGAGCTTACTCAGTTAGAATAGTAGCTTGGTAGTTCAGTGTCTAAATAGCATACATAACATCCAAGGTTCAATTCTTTGCACTAAAATTAGAAGGAAAAACATTAAAATCTTCCTTTTATTTGATCATTATTGCATGACAGGTATATGTGGAATGGGCTAAGAAATAATGAGTATGGGAGAAACATATCATGGAAAAAAATCATAAATAAACTAATATGATATAATAATTTGATTTTAAAGCCTATTTTTCATTACAATTATTACAAAGGTAATAAATAGAATTGTTAAAAAGTGATACTGTAATTATAGTTATGCCTTGAAATAAATAATTATCTAGGAATTTCACTTTATCCTAGTTGAAAAAAGCCAATCTGTTGGTATTTCTGGCAAAGCCAAATTATTTTTAATAACTTATAACAAAAATAACAGCAACTTAATCTGTGATAGAATACTCATAAACACAGCTTATATTGGTTCAATCTTTCAATTAAAACTTTAGAAGTAACTACTGTAGTCACTATGATACTGGTGAGGAAAATTACATTGAATTATCATAATGATCATTAATATTAAAGAAGTGAATTTTTTGCAATGTGTTATAGAACTATATTCAACATATTTTGTGAGATATTACTCATGTTTAAAATAGTACTAAAATTGTCTTCTTTCTAAAGAAGTCCTAACACTAAACTTCCTTTACAAACGTTTTTAGCTTCTGCTTTCACAATCCTTTATAATATGGTGATTTTATAAAAATAATCTTATCTGGGCAATAGTGGCTGAAACCTGAAATCCTAGATACTGTTAGTAAGCTGAGATCTGAGGATCATGGATAAAAGCCAGCCAGGACACAAAAGTCCATGTTAAATACCAGAAAGCAGGAACTGGCACTGTGGCTAAAGTGGTAGCCTTCAGCTGAAGAGTTCAGGGAGGGCACCCAGGCCGACTTCAAGCCCCATGACCAACCAATAAATAAATAAATAAATAAATACATACATACATACATACATACATACATACATACATACATACATAAAATTAACCCTGGCTTTGTTTCTATGTAGTGCTTTTATGCATTACTGACACAATTCCATCAACACTCCTTCTTCCCCCAAATTTGAACAGTTTAATCTCAATAAGACTATTTTTGAGACAACAGCAACAGGTCCAGTTAACTGAGATTGAGACTATCTAAAAGATTTGTCCTATATCTCATTGGGTCATCTTCTGTTGGGCTCAGGCTCACAGAGACAACAGGTTCCTCTGGGAAAGAGAAGTACCTGCTGTCCAAAGAGAGAGCAATCAGAAGGGTGACAGCTGCTACTGCCAGATGGCTCTCTTATCTTGTGGACTTGTTTTATAGAGACTGTTTAAACACCTGAAAGATCTTATTTCACGGTCAGATTCCTCACAGGGACAGACTACTTTAATTAAAATGACAGAATTTTTGGAGAGATTGCACCCCCAGTATAACTTTTTTTTTCTTGGTCATAATTGAAGATTACAGTGGTCACAATGAGAACCACCCTAAAATTCACACAATGGGAGCAATTATTTACCTGGCACTGTCTTGGCTCACATTTTTGGGAAAATGCCCAGCATGCAAAACAAGAATGGAATGAGAGAAGTAGTCAATGCCAATTGAACATCACAAGTTATGGGATTCTGATTTAGGATAAATTACTCTTTTACTACAGGAAAGTCTCCATGAAGACTTTCTTGATGGAATGTTGTCACTAAACCTCAGCTATGCTTAGAAACAAAATGCTCAGCAGATTCTATTCTTTTATGTGCCTTGTATATGTGCATCAGTGATATGATACACTAGAAGGAAGAATTTTAATTGTATATAATCTGTTAGTGGAGTAAATATACTAATTCTGTATTTTTTAAGGAGCATTAAGAAATACCACTTCTTATAGGAGATGAACAAAGGAAGACACCAGGTCCAATATATTGTATCAAATTTCATTTTTTATAGTTACATCACAGTTTTATTGATTATAGGTTTCAAATACAAATGATATGAAAATGTATATTTCAGTAAGAATCAAGTAGCAAGGCTAAAAGAAAGATGCGAAAAAAGTTCTGTTGAATGCAATATTGTTAATGCATGTTGCATGTACATAGTGTTATTTTTCTGCAGAAGTTGTATGCTAAATTGAAATGTCACTGATGTGCTTTCATAAATCAGAAGTGCCAGTTCATGTATATTTGATTCCCTCTACCAATCCTTTTAGGGCATAATTAAATGCAAACAAACAGAAAAGAGCTAACTGGAATCAATGTGTCCTTCTGAATGACATATCCTTCATACCTGCAAAGCTATCTCATCAGCTAGACTACCGCACTCATAACATAAATTTGACAAGGTTGGTTGATTTCCTTCCAGTCCCATTTACATTTAGAAATATGTAGCTGTAGAAGATATTTTCTTATTAATTTATAAAGGGCTTTAGTTGTGATGAAAGCAAAATTGCCTTCTTTCCAGAGCACAGGTTAATATTTTGATTATCTTTGTATCTCATGGTTGATGTAGAGCTTTTGAATAGAAACTAAAATGCAGGACATTATTGTGGTATTTTAGAAGAAAACACTCAGTTAGAATAATGCAAAGCAACCAGTAGGATTATCTTTATTAAGGTCCTTTAAGTCAATATATGGTTAGAATGATTCATCACTTCAACTCTACAATCCATTATTTCTAATTAAAAACTATCCCATAAATACCTATTTTATTATGACATCTGCATGGTAAATAAATCCAAACTATCAGTAAGACACTCGCCAAAGAAATTAACTTAAAAATTACTTCCAAGTGAATCTTCCTAATTAAACTATTTTCCATCCATATATATGAATAGCAATTCATAATAATTTAAATATCCAATACATAGGGAATCTACTTCTCTAATGTTCCCTTAAATCAAATTGTCAAAGAAACAGAAAAAAATAGTTATTAAGTAGCATTTTCCAAATATGAACAGGAAAATTTATAGATCTGACTCTGATTAAAAAGAAAAGAAATAAGCTTAAAAAATTCCATAAATCACTTCTCCCAACTCTAACCTACAGAAGTGGGGGTAAAATCTTCTTCTTCTTCTTCTTCTTCTTCTTCTTCTTCTTCTTCTTCTTCTTCTTCTTCTTCTTCTTCTTCTTCTTCTCCTTCTTCTCCTTCTTCTCCTTCTTCTCCTTCTTCTTCCTCTTCTTCCTCTTCTTCCTCTTCTTCCTCTTCTTCCTCTTCTTCTTCTTCTTCTTCTTCTTCTTCTTCTTCTTCTTCTTCTTCTTCTTCTTCTTCTTCTTCTTCTTCCTTCTTCCTCCTCCTCCTCTTCTTCTTCTTATCCAATTCAAGTACTATGGAAAATCTTCTCCTCCTTCTTCTTCTTCTTCTTCTTCTTCTTCTTCTTCTTCTTCTTCTTCTTCTTCTTCTTCTTCTTCTTCTTCTTCTTCTTCTTCCTCTTCTTCTTCTTCTTCTTCTTCCTCTTCTTCTTCTTCTTCTTCTTCTTTTTCTTCCTTCTTCTTCCTCCTCTTCTCCTTCCTCCTCCTCCTCCTCTTCTTCTTCTTCTTCTTCTTCTTCTTCTTCTTCTTCTTCTTCTTCTTCTTCTTCTTCTTCTTCTTCTTCTTCTTCTCCTTCTCCTTCCTCTTCTTCTTCTATCATGGGGTTTGACCTCTGAGCATAAGCATTGTCCCTGGGCTCTTTAGCTCAAGGCTACTGGCCTTCCCTTTGAGCCACAGGGCCAGTTCCCATTTTCTGGAAGTTAGCTGGAGATAAGTGTCTCTAGGTCTTTACTGCCTCAGCTGGCTTTGAACAGCGATCCTGAGAAGCTAGGGTTACAGGTGTGAGCCACTGGGCCCAGCTTGGTTGTTCTTAACATTTAGCTTATTTTCTCCATCATTTCTCCTCTGGAAAGATAACAGCAAAATGGAAATATATCCAGGTTGTATTTCTTCAGAAATAGATGTGAATATCTTATTAGTAAGATAAGCAAAGCATGCTTTCTTTCTTTCCTCTTTGTGCCAAGGGCTTAGGGCTTAGATTCTCTCACTTACTCTGTCATTTAAGCCACCTCTCCATTTCAAGCTTCTGGATCATTAACTTGGAGGTAAGACTCTGATGGAATTTCCTTTCCACGCTATGATCCTCATATCTCAGCCTACTAAGTAGCTAGGATTACAGATATGAGCCAAACAAAGAACGTTCATTGTTAAGCATTAGTGAATGTCTTTTTTTCTTAATCTGAACAGGTGTATACTTTCTAATAGTACTGTGATTAGTGCATTTACAATTGAAACTGTGAACTAATACTAGACTGTGTTTTCTGTAAAGAACATGAAAACAAAATAACAGAAAGAAAATTCAAGGTATGAGAGGCCATTAAACCTAGGATTGAGCCAAGTTTAACTACAAATATATAAAAACAGCTGTTTTTAGGTTATTCCATGGAAAAAAGGCTTCCAATAATCTCTAGCTCTGAATTTAATATGTTTCATATATATGCACATATATTCTCTCTCTATTTGTACATAGATATTCATATATGTATACACACAGATTTAGAACATATATTTTTCACAGATAACAAACATATCAGTTGAGCTAACAACTCATACCTATAATCTTAACTAGTCAGGGGCCTGAGATCTTAGTACGGTGATTCAAAGCCAGCCTGGACAGAAAAGTCCCTCTAATTAATCACCCCAAACTTGGAAGTAGTGTTATGGCTCAAGTGGAGAACTAGTTTTAAACACAAAGAGGGTCAGAGATGGTGCTTAGGCTCTTAGTTCAACCCACACAACCAACAAAACAACAACAACCAAAACAAAAACCCAAAGATATAGACAAAATTCACATCCAATATGCTGGACAAGTATTTCACAACATGTTTTTGTTTAGTTATAAAGATATCCTCATGAGATGGTCACTGTTACCATTTATGACTATGTAGAAGAAGAAATTGAGATCACAAATCATACCAGTACCATGTCACTTGACTAGGAAGCAGAAAAGATGGCACACTCCAAATTTTACTTCTCCCCCATAGTTAATATGTTTAGCAACTCCTTAAACTTTTGCAAGATTTGAAATTATGGATTATTTTCTCCTTGAGGTTTTCTTCCAACTTGTCCTCTATGACACTGTCATTGTCTACTAGGTTTGTTCCTAGGTCTCATAGTCATTAACCCTTAATGGCTTCCTTTAAGATCTTATCTTTGCACTTTTTAAAAAATAAAGGTGTTAATTATAGTTCAAGCTTTAAATACAAGCTGAGTCTACACACCTGCCATGCTTTAGGTTTTTCCACAGATGCACTATACCCAACTCCTCTTGTCCACCTTCTGTTAACACAGACTTGGATTCTAGATCCTAAAATAATGTCTATCTGATTGTATAATGAGCAGCACAAGAACCTTCAGAAGCCTCACAATCTGAAAGATCCTGCCATCATTACCTTCTCCTAATCTCCCCAGTTTTGCTCTCCCTTGTGCCTTGCAGCCCTCAGAAGTCCTGTTGCGGTGCAAGCTTTCCCCTTACTCTCACAGCCATCTTTCCACCTCCCAAAATAATGTCAAAGAACATAAAACAGAGGACTTCTCAAATCAATATCTCAGCTGTACCTGAAGGTTAGTAATTAATTTTTAAAAATTATTCCTAATATCAACCAAAATGTATCTCTCTTTGAATGTGTTTTTTCTGTCATCTGTATAACATTTTCAATCAAACCAAGATAGCAGCTCACAATTATACATAGTCTTAATATACACATACACACATTTTGTTTTTCTTAGAGTGAAACTCATGATTTAAGTAGATAACTAGGAATTAGCACAGCAGTTACTTCTCCCAAGCTAGCCTTAAAATATTTCTTATACCAATCAGATATCTTTGAGTGAAAGGAAATGAATGGAAAAATGTTTATATTTTAATGCAGCATGGGTAGATATATCACCATATATCAAGAGCTTAAAAGTCACATATCTGGCACAATTGATGGAATATGGGATATGGATTTCATAGGAAAACCCCAATCATTAAGGATATTTTACAGTAGGTATAACAAATAATTCTAGAGATATTATATCTCATATATCATATTAAAATCATACCTGGCATTAAAAATCATGTATATTACATCATGTATAAAATTGTATGTATTTTAATTCTAAGGCATTCTCCAATCCCCCAAATATATGAATACTCACATATACACACATACATGCACATGTGCATACATGCACACACACACATGCACACACATACACACATTGAAACCTAACAGTTATAGGGCAAGTTGAAAATATACAGCAGCAATTTTATTAGTAGGTGCTTTTATTTTTGCCAGTCCTGGGACTTGCACCCAGGGCCTGAGCAATGCCCTTGGGCTTTGTCAAAGCTAGAGCTCTACTACTTGAGCCACAGCATCACTTCCAGCTTTTTCTTTTTTTTTATATTCTTTTTTTTAATTGTAATTAGTAAAAGGGTTACATGATATTTGCCAGATAGAAGGTGCATTAATTCACATACATTGATACCCTTTCACATGTCTTGGTACCCATTTCCCTCCCCCTCCCACCCTTTTTCTTTTTTTTTTTACAGTCCTGGGCTTGAGCTCAGGGCCTGAGCACTGTCCTTGGAATTTCTCAAGGCCATAGCTCTACCACCTGAGCCTCAGCATCACTTCCAGCTTTTTAGTATGTAAGTGGTACCAAGGAATCGAACCATGGTCTTTGTGCATGCTAGGCAAGCACTCTACCACTAGGCCAAACTCCAGGCCCCATTTCCAGCTTTTTCTATGTAGCGGATACCAAGCACTCAAACCCAGGCTCGATTCCTTGGTATCTCACATACATAGCAAAAAGCCAGAAGTGGTGCTGAGGCTCAAGTGGTAGAGTGCTAGCCTTGAGAAAGTCCAAGGATAGAGCTCAAGCCCAGGACTGGCAAAATAAATAAATAAATACATAAATAAATAAATACCTCAGGTAATGAACGTAATTTGTCAATGTCCAAATACATTTTAATGTTTGAAAAATAATGAATTTCATAGTATTAAAATACTGAAATAATCTTTGAAATATATTGCCATTCTTAACACAACTTACTATTGCCAATTATGAATCGAGAAATATAATAATATCATAATAATACTATGGAAACACATTACATCCTAAGATAAGTGTAGCAATGAAGTAAGTGATACAGGATTTCTCTTTGTGGTAAATAATAAATAAATATCTTAATTAAATTACCTTTTTCTTTATACACATCCCCCAGGTTGGCCCAGTGTCACCTGTGTATATCCAAGAAACTATCTTAGCAGCCCTCCCTCAAAAATGAATATTCAACCCAGTTAATAAAATTAAATTAATACTGAGCACCATATTAATTTCAGCAATAGATGAATGTGAATCTGTGGAATATTCTACTAGAGAATGATAAAACAAGGATTGGTCCTCACTGAAATTAGTTTAAAGCTAAATATTACAAAAAATCTATTAAGTTGTCTGCTTCAATTCAGGGTTGTTTTCTTCTGCAGAATGTTTCAATTTGCCCAGGCCCTTAATAAGTAAATAGTAAATTCAACAGGCAGAATGAAAAACTGCAAGAAGAGAAGGGATCATACCATATTCAAATACGAAGGGACGATACACACAAGATAGCCTCAATCAATCAAAATTTTAGCAAAATTTGCTGACGAGGTAGATGTGAGTATTAGCAAATGTATGTGCAAAGGCAGCTAAGGATTGCCCAATAAACCTTGTGTACCTTTGCTTCTAATCAGGACACCAGTTCTCATGACCCCAATGTGCTTCCTATCCTACTTACACTTGTAGATATGGGAGAACATACATTTTGTCAAATGCAATACAAAAGGAATTTTTTGAGAACAATATTTACAAAATATCCAACATGAATGGCAACCTTAGAATACATAGACCATTTTCTCCTTCTCCTTTTCCAACCACAGCAGTGACCTGCACTACAGCCTTGCCTTCATGAGCATAAAAACTAAAATTCAATACAAGATCAGCAAGAAAGCAGAGTCCTTTCCAGAAATAAAATGTTCAACTCCTTTCTCCCTTATAGGAGATGGAAAATAAAAGAAATCCCAACTTGAAAGAATCTGGAGGAAGAGATTTATTGCTTAAAAGTCATTTCTGACTTATTTTTTTTTAACTCAGCAAGTGGTAACTGAACACTTTCTTTTTCTATCAACATATGATCAATCTGATCCCCTTTAAGTAATTACTTCTGGGTTTGTGGTTTGTGATACTGGGGATTAAACTGAGGGCCTCACACAAAATAGGCAATGGCTCTACAATTCCAACTTCTGCCTACAACCTTTACAAAAGATTTCTTGTTTGTTTTCGTTTTTTTTTTTTTGGCCTAGATTCCCTCTTCAAAGTCAACATTTGATGTGATATTCAAAGAGTAGACACACATTTAACATGAAATGAGACCCTCTGTCATGTGCACACAAATCTCTTTACATAGGCATGTAAAGGAACTTGGCTGAAACTAGCATATAACATCTCTTATTTTATTTAACATGAAGATAGACTTTTCTGACTTTTCCCTTAAATAACCATACAAATCACAATCCAGAGGATTTTTTTCTTCAGAAATCAATGTCACACATAAAAATTTAAAATATGTAGACATATAAAACCATACACAGCTTTAGATTTCACTAAAAAATTATAAGATTATGGATTTTCACCATGCTTTCAACCACACTGAGGTAGATATTATGATTTCAAATTAACAATATTATAGAATATTTTTACCTTAAACCTAATCTTTGAAATAAGTGCATGGATAGAATCCTCTACTGAAAGTAAAAGTTTAACAGTAACCCATAGCATTAATCCAGAATCAACTTTTTTTAAAAAATAAATCAAATCTAATACCCACTTTGAAATTATAATAGAGCAGTACCTGGAAGTGCTTTTTATTAAACTTAAGCAGGAGGTGGTGGAATAAGCCTGTAAGTCTGACTAGTAGGGAGGAGAATCACAATTAGAGGCCAGCGAGGCATAAAAATTCATGACTCTATTTCAAACAATTGATGGCAGGATAGGGTGGCATGTTTTTATCTTCGCAGCTATGGAAGAAGCACAGTAGTTGTGTGCTTCTTCTAGCCACAAAGGAAATAAATACATGGAGAGAAGTCCAGAACAGTCCAGGTATGAAGCAAGACTCTAACTTAAAAAATAGCCAACACAAAAATAGCTAGTAGAATGATTCAAGCAGTCCAGTACCTGATTAACAGAGAAAGGTCCTGAGGAAAACCTCAGTGCTGAAAAAGAGGAGATAATGTAGTGATGGTATTTATGATAATGATGATGATAATGATGACATTTATGACAAATTGATCATGACAAATGTAAAGAAACCTCTGATTTCAGGAATGTGTAAGATGGATTTTTTTCCTATCCGTTAAAATTGCAAGCCCTGGAAATCAAAACATGAAACCTACAAAGGCTCTGAAATATAGAGATAGTGGGCTGATGGTTAGTTTCAGGATTCAAGGCCCAGCATTGCCATATCCGTATTTACTTTTTGACTGGTATTTCCAGACCTAGAGCACACACACAAAAATGTAACTTTGAAACAGTATCAGGTTTAGATAAAACAATGGCTCAAACTAAAGTTAGCAGTCTTGGGCCTAAGCCAAAATTAGAGCCAGTGTAATAATTCAGAAAAAAAAATTGGGAAATTCACAAACTTCCTGATGCAAAAAGAACAAATAGAAAAATGTACAGCCCTATTTCTTCCCAACCTAGAAAAGGTCAAGGAAAAAGTAGAGTTCCAAGCTGACTTGTGTGCCAAAAGACAACTCAATATTCTCCCTCAAAACGGTGGTATCAAGTGAAGTCTGCTGGATATTTTGGCCTTTTCATACCACTCCACACTAATTGAGATGTAATGAACAAACATTATCAACCAGTAGTAACCAGCCCTACCTCCCTAAAATGATGGTGTAAAGGCTAAATGTACAATTTCATCACTGTGTCTATGTAAGGAGGCATACCTGCTCCATAGCATTCATGCCCATCTCATTTCAGAAGATAAATGTAGGCATCTAATAGAGATCTGATCTTCTCAAGCTAAAACAGCAATAACACCACCACCAACAACAGTAATAATATTAATAAATAATAATAATAATGATGATGATTTTTTTAGCCAGGTGCCAGTGGCTCATTCATATAATCCTAGCTACTCAGACCTGGAGGAGAGCAATTCAAAGTCAACTCAGGCAGTGAAATCCTCAAGACTTCATATCAAAATTTCTAGCCATAAATCAGCCAGCAGAAGTGGCTTGTATCGTAAATTACCAACCTACCAAGCAAGCTAAGAAAGAGAGTAAAGTCCTGAGTTTAAACCATGGTATCAGCCAAACAAACAAAGAAGTAAAAAGGAACTATTGGAACTGAATTGCTGAATGAAAATATTTAAACACCAAGCAATAATAAGGCAGTGCCTAACCTACCTGGTTAGGGCTATAATACAGTATCCAAATAAAACAATATTCCAATGAAACAAGTACTTAAATTGGAATATTTAAGTGAAATATGTAATTTTCAATTGAAAATCATTTACAATATAAAGAATGAGGAAAACTTGAAACTTAAGGTCAAAAACGTAATAGTAGATATCAACACCAACATCCCAGAGATATTAGAATCATCCAACAGCTTTTAAAGCAGTCATTTCACTAATCCAATTAGTAATTCTAAATCATGAAACATAACTTTAAGCAAGGAAAGATAAAAATCTCAGCAATGTAATGGAAGTTAAAAGAAATTGATGAGGGACTTGGAGTTTGGCCTAGTGGTAGAGTGCTTGCCTAGCATGCACGAAGACCCGGGTTCAATTCCTCAGTACTACATACATACAAAAAAAAGCCGGAAGTGGTGCTGAGGCTCAAGTGGTAAGCTCTAGCCTTGAGAAAGTCCAAGGCCTGAGCTCAAGCCCAGAACTGGCAAATAAATAAATAAATAAATAAATATATATACACATATATATATAAAAAAAGAAATTGATGAAAAGGTAGAATAAAAAATGTCAAAAACTAACATAAAATTCCACATAGGAGCACTATAGCCAGAGTAAAAAAGAATCAAAGAGAACAATCATTTAAGTGTATGTCTGTGTCTGTGTGTGTGTGCGCGCGCGAACGCTTTGGAGGAGGGATTAGGGTGGAACGGGGTTCAGGAAAGAATAGATTTGCTTAATCTGAATCAAGAGATAAGAAAAACTGGGTGAAAAAGTGAAAAGAGCTTGAGATACTAAAACCAAAACCAGCACCATTCCTGTTAATTAAGAACCACATACTTAAGAACGTCCAATGCCAGCCTTTTTCATGGGAGTTACCCAACTCTGTTCTTTGATTTCACACTAACCTCATGACTAAATTTTAGTTCTTTCCATAGAGAGTTAAGTTTTAAAATATAAATAAAATGTAACCTTTATACCTCTTAAAGAAGATCAGGCAAACATTCTTCTTTGAGGGGTCATTAGCCTTATAAGTTAAGTTAAATCATTTTCAAATTTTAATTTTAAAAGGACACCTACTCTTTCATACCTTTTTTTTTTTTTTGCCAGTTTTCAGGCTTGAACTCAAGGCCTGAATACTGTCCTTGGGCTTTCTCAAGGCTAGTGTCCTCCCACTTGAGCCACAGCACAACTTCCAGCTTTTTCCTATGTAGGTAGTACCATCGAATCAAACCTGGGTCTTCTTTCATGCTAGGCAAGCACTCTACCACTAGGCAAAACTCTCATCCTCTTACAGACTTTTAAATATATTTGTAAGACAGTGAAAAATGTGTGAGGTAACTTTGCCTTTATCTAAAATATTTATATCTCTACACATAAGCTAGTTTTGTAGGTATATTTCCTTTGGTAGGCTTGTATAAAGCTATATTTCAGAACTGTGAATTACTTGAGGCAATGAGAAGATTTTATTTTTGCACATTATTAAAAAATGAATGCAACTACTATGGTTGATAAGTATGAAAAGATAAAGCTTTGAATGGACATACACATATCCTCAAATTTTCAACAAAATGGCACTTATTTTCCAAGGACCTTCTTTTCCTTCAAAGCATATATTCACTTTCTTTAAAACGTATTTTAAAAAGTCAACTATGATTAAGGAAGAGCTGGTTTTGAGGAAGAATATTCTTGTATCACAACTACACAGTAAAAATAATATTTGTAATGACATTCCGAGTCAAAATAAAACCATCCACACTGAAATTCCTTTATTAAGACTTTGAATTCAATCGTTATGCAAAGAATCAACAGCTCCCTGTCTATAGGAATGATTTAAATGATCCCATGACTAAGCTTAATAGCATGTTAGTCTTAGCAATAGATAGTAAAAATTCCTTCACATCATGCAGACTCAATGTTTTCTCACTAAACTTAGAAGGGGAAAAAACAGGGAATCACTCCACTTAGATTTGAATCTCAACCTAAAACCACACATAGTAGTCTCGAGAATTTTAAAATGTATCATCATGGACTCATTTTTTGCCCAGTATAAATAAAGCATCTAGGCTAAAAATGCATTCCTAGCTCCAACACTGGTAAATTGGTCCATTTTCATAAAGCTTAAGATGGAAAACCAGGGCACAGTCCAAAGCCAGTCCTTCATAGCAGTAAAAACTGAGGAACTGACACACGGTTTCTGTTTACCTGTACTCTATTCACTGTTTGCATAGTCAGAAGAAGCAATTCTTTACAAGTAGCATAAGCAGGTAGGGGATAACAGATACCCATTCATATCCCCCCTGTTGGCTGCAAAAAGCCAGGGATATGGTCAGCAGTTTTCCCCTTTCACCCTTATAGGGATCTATCAAGAAAGGTAAACAATGCACCAAATTTGGAATTTATTGAAGGCAAAGAGAAGGAAACAGAGTATAAGAATTTAATTTAATGCAAATATGTTTTAACTTTGTAAGATACTGAATTTTGTTGAAATTTATCTTAGATCTATAGGCCTATCCTGTAAGTAGTTCTGTGTTCTTTAATTTTAACTTCTTTATACATTTTTTTTTCTCCCATCCACGTTGATACCTTGTTTGGGAATGAAAGAATATAGAATTGTAATCATATCCATTTAAATGGTTGATTCTCAAAACATTCAGTCAAAAGCAATGTTATCATTAAAATGAATAAATAATTTGAATTCATAATGTGTAAAGTACTTTTTCATTTGACTTCTTGAGTCATGTACTCATTCATGCTCTAATAAATTTATTCACTCATTTATAGAGTAGACATATCTTTTGTATATTTGTTTATGTGAAATGCAAACCAAATGAATCTTAATAATTCTGAAGATATTCATTTGTGAAGTATTAATGGGTAAGTATGTATAGTAGACATGAGCCAATCCAGTTTCCTCCATCTCTGTCATTGTCATCTTTAAAACATTCTTGTAATCTCTGAGATTTAAAACTCTTGCCTTTACCTAAACATTTGTAGACCTTTCTAATTTTGTTTTATAATCAATGAGAAACCATTTTTATGGAGCATTGGAAATGTAAAATTATTTGCATAGTAAACTAAAATTGATTTATATTGTTATCATTTTTCCTGTTCTTTGTAGATACTTCAAGACACCATTAAGATGTTAAACATAAAGAAAAGTCATGAAAATCTTCAACCTTGAAATTTGAATCTTCATAGGACATAAAGAAATACATTTGTATTAATATATTATTGTAATGTACTTTCAAACTTTATTCAAATTTTAAAATAGAAGATACTGATATTTTATCAGACATTTTAAGAGAAGAGTCAAGTATTGTGTGAAGACAAAAAGCATATTGACTTCAGCAGTATCAAAACAAGTTGTTTTGTAAACTACTTTGCCTTAATACAATAATTCAGTGCAGCATTATCTATGTGATTCTAATCTAAGCTCCTAATTAGCAAGTTTTTTTTCCCTCAAATTGTCACTATTACTAGTTCTGCAAATTACAGTAGAGTTTTACAAAGTTTTGTTGTATCAGAATTAGGCTCTAAGTATATTTATTGAATAACTGAAACAAGTATAGAAGAGCAGCAGAATTACTAATATAATGATTTGCATTATTGTAGAAACATTGCAGGAATGCAGCAAAGCCCATACAAGTCACCAAGGCAAGTATAACCATGATATTATATTTTGTTACTTTTATCCTTAGTTGAAATATGGAACCTTACTCTTTCTTTTATGACAGTTAGTTCTATGGAATGATTTGTGGCATGTAGCACTCTGCCATTAGCAAAAGGAAATACTAATGACATCACTTAGCCATTATAGGACATAAGCTCACCTATTACAGAACAATACTAACAGTGTTTTATGTTTTTAATAATCTGGCATGCTAAATAGGTTGTGCTGAATTTTTTGTACAACTATACTATAGTTATTAAAATATTAGAATCTCTTTTTGCCTTCAAAATAAGAAAACACTGATATTACAAATGTCTGTTAACACCAAAAGTTTATAAACCATGTGAACTATCTTGCTATATTTTAATAATAAAAATGTTTAAATTTAAAATCATAGAGATCCAGTCTTATTTCATGTTTTAAAAAATTATTCTATATACGGAGAGATAGCAGTCTTTGGAGGCCACTCTTTCAGAACAGATTAACATGAATCTCCTAAATAGGATTCCTAAATAAGATTCTAGTTGGTTCCTAGATGATTCTTAGCTTCCTTCTTTCATGCAATCTCTTTTTTCTATCCATTCTTCTACCATTGTAATGTTATCTTCCATGAGCCAAGCTGATCTGGTGACATGCCTTTAGAATCTCTGGATCTGTGAACTAAACAAACCCCTTTCTATCTTTATAAAAAATATACTATATTATAGCCGAATTTAAAAGAACAGAATGCTAAACACATATTCATGCTCACCATTTGTTGATAAATATATACATATATTTCTCTTATTTATGTATCATCTTCTAGTTATATTGGTAACATGCAAAAACAACATGCATTCCTTCATTAAATACTATGACTTATGAAATTGGGCTACTAGTTTAATTCTCATAGGCAAAGCTATAAGCTATATTAAGCAACAAACGATACAAAGCTATACAAAGCTTCAAGCTATAAGAACCTATAGTGCAATAAAGGCAAAATCCATCATGGGGAATTCTGTTCTCAGGATAGATTAAAAGTTTGGCTTTCCCAAAAGTTAGTGGTGTTTCTTTTCCTCAGATTTTGTATTTTCCTTTTTTCTTGTTTTCACAGAGTTGATGCATGTGAAAATTGCAGTACTGAATATGAAAATGCCAGCTGGACAGTGCCTTCTTTGTAAGTGTTAACTGTGTTCACGAGGAGTGCTTTTTGCTATTTTAATGGATGGCAGCAAGCAGTGTCTAAAGTTTATCTCTGCAAATATCTTTGATTACTTGTCAAAGACATTTTGCTGGGATAAATAAAATGTAATGTAACTAGAAGATGTATATGGCAAAAAGTAGTACCTGGTAAGCTTAACATTACTAGTAACAACCAGATTTTGAATTACCTAGATAAAAATGCACTCCTTTTTGCTTATGGCTAACCACTACACTGAGTAATGTTAATTACTTAGAAAGCCTAGCATTTGGCAATGTGAAAAACATGTTTTGTATTTTATACAAAGAAGCTGATAACATACAAATCTACCTGAGTTAGGGTCAAAATCCATGATTAGAATTGCTTTTGGTCTCTATTTAAAAAAAATGCACATCTCATAGGTTCAACATTTCACATGTAATTTTACATTCTATGTTATTATCTGAAGACTATTCAAGATTCAAATCAACTAAAATAAATGTGTGTTTAAATATAGTTTGGTGCTCTACTTGGCTTAATGGACAGATTTCATGCCATAGGAATCGCCTCAGTGATTCTTTTTTTTTTTTTTTTTTTTTTTTTGCCAGTCCTAGGCCTTTAACTCAGGGCCAAGCACTGTCCTTGGGCTTTCTCAAGGCTAGAGTTCTACCACTTGAGCCACAGCACCATTTCTGGCTTTTTTCCCCCTATGTATGTGGTACCGAGGAATTGAACCCGGGTCTTCGTGCATGCTAGGCAAGCACTCTACCACTAGGCCAAACTTCTGGCCCCATCAGCAATTCTTTTATTCTCAACATAAGTCTCAGATTTAAAAATCCTCTGGGTATCAGCTATCTGAGCTAAACAGCTTGTAAGGAATGCAGTTAAGATTCAGTGCTAAATTTACAAATAATGCTTCTTACAGAATAGCGCTCTTTGTATACAGTAACAAGCAATGCATATGTTTCTATAGTATTAATCATGATTAAAGTTGAATTGCTGTCCAAATGTCACAGTATCTGACATAGATTTCCTTTCCTACTGCAATAGTTTACTCCTTTAAAAGTAGAACCTTTTAAAATCTGAAATTCATTTCTTACTCTTTACAACAATCATGTAGCTTAATATCTAGAAATTACCTAAAATATCATCTCCAATGATGTTACATCTTTTTACAGACATAGGTAGATGCTCTAAAGATTTTCCAAAATCTCCTCTCAGAAAGGATTTCGTGAAGAACCTCTCTGGTCATGTGCTATCTATATTTTCTTAAATTACTCAATAGTCTTCTATTATCTATAATATTCTTATAAATAGTGCAAATCTTTTTTCTTTGTGCATTTTTGTTATTACAGTGATGATGTACATAGATATTATTGTTATAAAAGTCTGATAGAGGACTTTCTTAAAATCAATGGCATCCTTTCTTTCACTCTTCCTAGTTTGTCCTCCTGTCTCTACCCACATGTCAGTTTGTTTTCAATATAATGTCTAGTGAGTACATCTGCTGTATTTGTTCACCCTCTGTCCTGCCATTTTGTGCCACCACTAACAGTGATAGATAAGCAAATAAACAAGACAAAAGGAAAAGTGCTTGCCTAGTGGGCATGAAGACCTGGGTTTAATTCCTCAGTACAACATGTACAGAAAAAACCAGAAGTGGTAGTGTGGCTCAAGTGGTAGAGCACAAACCTTGAGAAAGCCAAGAACAGTGCTCAGGCCACATGTCCAACCCCCAGAATTGGAAAGAAAAAAAAAAAAAGAAACAAAACAACAACAAACAAATCCTTTGTTTCCATTTTCTGGAGTTCATTTGGATAAAGATTATTTTGCATAATAAGATACATATAGGTATTGTGCCTTTGTGTTTGGGATTTTTTTTTCTAAGATGAGGGCATATAATATTTTAGATTTCCCAAGACGGAGCTTTTTATTTAATCCACTGTTTAATTATTCTTCTGATCCTGACTTCATCTTTGAAGACATGAATGGATTTTCCCTTTTGACTGATATACTGCAATTCCTTTTAGAAAGGACAAAAGTGAACACGGTATTGATTCAGACTAAACTACATAATGTATCAAGATGGTTAGTTTTTATTCAGAGAGGTAATAAAAATTGATGTATTGAAAGACTTCTCACATTTCTTAGCAGTAAGGTTTAGCTGAGGAATCCTCAACACTGAGAAATATTAAAGACACGATAAAGAAGTGTCAAATGTTGTGATTCTATCCTTGTTCAGGTAAATTACTGTAAGTCCTTCTAAATGTTTTATAGATCTTGGATTCATTCTTGCATTTTGCAGACTAGAATTTAAGCTGTAATGGGGAAAGAGCAAGGGTACTATTTGTGCTCATAATAAGTAAAGAGAAAAAATTACAGAAATGTGCTTTCTTCATGGAAAATACTTCAAAAGCTGTTTTTACCCCCTCTCTCTAAATCATACGTCACTGGTCCCCAAAGAGATCTTTAAACCCACAGGCATAAATCAGATTTATTGTACTTACTAATTATATTTTATGGCTATAATATTCTAAAAAATACTGTTCCTTTCCCTCTGAGAAGTTATTTCAATTTATAAGTATATATTGACTCATGACATTATCTGGGGTTAGAATCTGCAGTTTGAGTTCAATTCCACAAGACAGCCTACATGGCAACTTCAGTCACAGATAATAGCATAGCTTGTTCTCTGCACTCCAGATCAATGGGCTGTAAAGCTAACATTACTATGATCCAATTCCTTGAGTTTAATAATTGGCAAAAACTGGCTCATGAAACCAAGAAAATGATTTTACTTATTAGCACACCAATTCACTATGAAAGCATTCAACATCCCCTCCACACACACACATATCACATGAGAATTGCAGAAATCGGAGAGAAAGTGTACAGAGTTTAAGTGCCCTCTTTAGGATAAGGCCATCTCAGGCTCTCCACATGTCCACAAAACCAGCCCTCTGCACTTTGTCTTTAACATTTTTTTTTGTCAGTTATGGGACTTGAACTCTGGGCCTTGGTGCAATTCCTGAACTCTTCAGCTCATAGCTACCGATCTACCCCTTGAGCCACAGCCTCACTTCCTGTGATTAGAGATAAGAATCTCATGGTCTTTTGTGCTGAGACTTGCTTTGAAACTCGATCCTCAGATCTCAGCCTCCTGAGTAGCTAGAATTACAGGCAAGAGCTGCTCCAGACTGTCTTTGAAATTCTAATGGAAGCATTATGATATTGACATGCTTGGTTACATGCATTACTTGGTTAGTAAGTAAATTTCTGGGCTCTGCTGGCTCTTAGGAGATGGAGGGTTTGGACTGAACATAGCCTAGATTTTGAGCCTGTCTAGAAAACCCCAGAAATCTAAACAATGAAACAAGAGATAAATGGCACTTGTCTCCTCAAAGATTCCAAGGGTTTGGGGAACTGTGTGTAAGAAGTTGAAGCAGTCCCCAAATACAAAGTATTGTGTCACAATGGGGAAACCCTTATAGGGCTAGTGTTTGCACTAGTGAAGAACTCTTGCAATCACTCTGAAGAAAGATTCTGTAATGATAACATAAAAATGCAGCTGAGCATAAGCCAGGCAGACTTCTCACAGGCTGGGAGGTTGATGTAAAATTTCTCACCTCCAGAATGACAAAGAAATAAATTTCTGTTGTTGAGATTTTCTTGGTACTGGTATTTTGTTGTAGTGGTCCATGCAATAAAAATGATTTGAGAAATAGATGGAAGGATAGAAACACATTTCCTCAGTATTTAGCTTTTTGTTTAAACTGGAAAGAACAGCATTTATTCCAACTTCCTAGCATTTGCCTTCTCTTCTTCATTCTGTTGGAGGGAAGAAAAGTAACTTTTCTAATAAATGAGTTTAGGGCAGGAATATGACATACTGGGTTCATTTCATTTTCCTTTCCTATGTCACCATCTCTGGGCAGCCAGATACATACAGGAAACTGAAATTCAGGAAACGTAGCCCATCCATAATTTCTACAGTGATGTCATCTTATCTAAGTAGGCATCTAACTATCATAGTGTACTTGAAAATATTCAGCTCCAGGATATAGCATTAGAAGAGTTTGAATACACAATCTTCTCTAAAGGCTTTCATGTGGAACTCAGTTCCCAACTGGTATTGCTATTTCAGGAGAGGATGAAAACTCTAGGAAATGAAGCCTAGCTGAACAAAGTAAGCTCCTGTGCACAAGGCTTTGAAGGCTATAATGGTCACTTCCTCTCATTCTCTCTCTCTCTGTGGCCTGTAGCCATGAGGTGGATAGTCTCCATCACATGAGGTACAATCTTGAGTAAATACAGTAATGACATCCAATGTAAAAATTGCGCTATGTAATTTGAGAGTAGGCATGGGGTGGGGAAAGATGGTACAATGTAAGTGGTGATACTGATGAAGATACATTGCAGTCACAGCCTGAATTGAAACCCCTTTGTGTGACTTCTTAAGAAGAAAAAAAAAAAACAATAAAAAATTCAGTGTAAATCAGCAGATTTATTTCTAGATTCTGTATGCTGTTACATCAGTTTGTGTATCTGTTTTTATATCAGCGTGGTGATGTTTTGGGTCATTATAAACTCACTGGCACACATTTTTATTTCTTGTGGCCAAATACTTAGAAGTAGAATTGATGCATCATTGCATTGTGTTTCTCCCTAGAAAAATCTTCCACAAAAATATTTCCCAAAACTGTTGTACTATTTCATACTCCCACCAATATTAGATGTAAATCCTACTGTCAGTAGATTTTTGCTAAATTTTAATGATAACACAATTTTTTGTTGTCGTTAGTGGTTGTGGGACTTGAACTATGGGCCTGGACGTTTTCCCTGAGCTCTTCAGCTCAAGACTACCACCCTAAATATTGTGCCACAGCACTGCTTCCTGGTATAACAATTTTAATTGTATCTATATAGGTGGAAGTTGTCTTATGGTCTTGGTTAGTGTTTCACTGATAAGTAGTATTTTGGGGTGTGTTTCCTGTATTTTTGTCCTTCGTAGGTCTCTTATCAATATATTTTAAATGTCTTCTCATTTTATTTTTTAATTGTTCAACATTTCCTATATCTCAGGAAATACACTGGTAAATCATTTAAAATAAATATACTGATTCCCAAGTATTGAATTAAGAAAATAATATTCACATGATTTGCCTCCATAGTCAGTGACACCAATTATTCACTACATAGTTTAACAGATTTACAGCACTCTGCATCTTGAATGACTTGGTTTAACTCATTGGTTAGGTACCTTTTTTTGTCATGGATGACAAATACTCCCCCAATAAAAACTGAAAGTCAAACTGATATCACAACCCCAAATATAAAAAATGAAAGCTTTTTAGCCAGCATTCCAATGTTTTCATTAAATTCACCACATTTATTTTTTTCAGTGATGAAACAAAAAAATATTAGCCCTATATGAACTGTCACAAAGTTCCAATAATCACCCCGCAGTCTTAAAAATATAATAAAGGAAAGTGGACTAGTTGAAAAATTCAAAAGGTGGCAGAAAAATAATCATTTAAAACTAATAAAAATAACCTCCATATGAGGATTATAACAGAGTGTTCAGTGTATCCCATGAACACGTGACTTAAAAGTAAGAAAATATAATTAAGGACAAGGGAACTGTATGGCACTTTTTCTTCTTCTTCCTTTTTTTATTTTTTTCTAACTTTAGCTGCACATATGGAGCATTTTGTTTCACTTCTGGTTAACTTTCTTTTAATCAAAGACCCCCACTGTAATGCCTCCACACAGGCCTCAGTGTTGTGGTTACCATAGAAACCATAATTCTGAATGTCCTAACTTGTGTGATTAAAGTTTAACACAAAGTAACATTGATAGGCTCCCCCATTTCCACTACCACCAATATCCAATTCTAATTAGCAGCACAATAACTTGTTTGGAAGAAATAAAGAGCTATGACTACCATAGCTTCACATTGCCAGTTATTCAGTGGGATGCTCATCAACAATGTATAGTGATGGGTTTCTTTTATAAACTGGCTGGTTTAGGCTGAGGAATTACTTCTAGTTGACTTTTATCATCCCTTGGGGAAAAAGAAATGTGGACTTTCTTCTTTCTATACTATGGCAGAATGTTAGTTTTTATTCTGTATTTTGCATAAAGATTCGACTAAAGAAAATGTTTTCTATAAATGATCTGACCTACTGAGCTAATAAAACTATGCAACATTTTTATTCCTAAAATAGCCTTGCAATAATTATATTCATCTCTCTAATTGTAACACTGCCCTCATTAAAATATAATTAACCCTTCTAGATATATTAATCACAAAGATATGTCATATGCTAAATCTTTTTAACTGAAATTAAAAAATTCAAATCTATTTTTTTTCCTTTTTCTTCTCCATGAACACTACTAATAAGAACTGACAAACTCATAGTACTCTATTAAGGAAATACAGGCATTCTTGTTAGTAATTGTGCTTTGCACAAAATTGCATTATCTCAAGGTGTACTTGCACTGATCACTGATAGTGTACACCAACAACAAATTTACTGCACTAATCACACAACAATGGGAAATGGGAAAATTACACTTATGTCATGTGACAGTAAACAATGATATTTCTCCTCACTATAGAAATCATAGAGGACATAGTTTAAGTACATAGAACAAAAAGGAAATTACCTCAATCACTAAGTCCAGCACTCTCGCATTTGTAGAGGGCATCTGGGGCTCATACAGCTTAAGAGATGCCTTCATTGCATTTAGTCTCAGGAGTTTTAGATATTGCTTTAACATTGTTAATCATGTATAACAGAGGACATATTTTTCTCCTTATTTGTTGCCAAATATTTCAACCTTTATTTACTAGTCTGAATAACCAGGATTATACATGGTATACAGAATCATATCATAGGCCTTGAAAATAAAAAAACAAAATTAATGAAATTATTCTAGAGAGATGTCATAAGGACTAATAGATAGGATGTTACATTTTCTTCTGACACAATTTCTATCAGACAAATTTTTGTTTAACATCTGAAATATCCTGCCTTTATTTTTATATCTTTACTAATAATACAACCTATGGTCAAGGTTAAGGCAGTCAACACTACCCTCCATCAATTAGTATTAATTCCTACTGTGAAATATAGTTTTAAAGTCATGACTTTGACTGAGAGTTTCACCCAGTTCCCTTTAATATTATATACCTCTAGTGAAAGCTCTGATTATTAATTGTAGCATGATTTTTTACTTTATATACCCAGTTTTGAAATTGAATACATAATCATTTTAATGCTCTCTGAATCCATGGACAAGCAACATTTCAATATCCTTTTCACTTATAAGTACAGGATTGTTCTCCACTATAAATGACCTATTCAGGATTTTTATTGCTAATTATAATGTGTGAATGAATTCTAGTAACCCTAGAGCAAGTTATTGTTTCCCTTGTAATTATAAAGAAAGAAGGACAGAAAATAACCTGAGTATGTATATAGTGGGAAGGGCAAGAAAAGTTATAGAATTATAAAGAATGGTGATTCCTCAGAGCTCCCCTATGACTCAGCAATTCCATTCCTTGGCATTTACCCAATCATCCAGAAACAAGGACATAACTAAAGCCACTGGCACAATGATGTTCATTGCAGCACTATTTACCATAGAAAGGATATGGAACCAATCCGGATGTCCCTCAGTTGAAGAATGGATCAACAAGAGGTGATATTTATACACAATGGAATTCTAAGCTGCCATCAGAAAGAACGACATCGCCCCATTTGTAAGGAAATGGAAAGACTTAGAAAAACTCATAAAGTGAAGCAAAGGAACATAGGTTCAATAGTTTTCCTTATTTTTAATAATTAGTATACATCTAGGACTCTCCTAGCAGAGGATTACAATAGCATAAAATCTAGATACATAAGTGTGGGGCACATCACATCAGGGAAATGGAAACCTATGCTGTGAAAGGAGGCCTAACTCATGGCCCAGTGCTCATTCCCTCGTCTTAGGACCGCACTTGGCTGAGATGGTACCTGCCACCCGATTGAACCAGGTTCTCCTACTCCTGGAGTAAGGCCACCTCTGGGATAAGCCCCAACCCTTCCGCCCTCGAGGATAGCACACACATCCTATATTAGCTGAATAGACTTCCTCAATAAATGAGTTCCTGCCTTGATGGGTCTCTCGGACATGTCTAATTGTCCACCGGCAAGGGAGGACTAGATGCGGGTGGTCAGTCGGCCCTCTCCTTTCTTGGCTCATCCTGGTCGGGTGTGTTCTCCCTAGCCCTCCTGCAGGTCAGGAGGGACCGAGGACTAAAAACCCTGATACGTAAGGTCATATAGGATGAGGCAAAATGAAAGGATCTCTAGGATATGGAAACAAGACTTTATCTTGTGTGAATGTTGTTCTGAATGTACTGTTATTTCTCTTCTCTTGTTGCCCTTTGGGTAATCTCATAATGTTAATGTATCTGACTTTGTTACCTGGCATATTGTATATACATTTATTTATTTTTTTTTGAAATAGGAAAGGGAAGGGGGAAATAAGATGATTGGGAAAGGTGGGGGAAGGGAAATGGGGACAAAAACATGAGAAGGGATATTAATGTGTGAGAAGTAATGCATGTATTGTCTGGCCAATTCACTGCAGTTAGAATGGCCGTGCTCAAGACATCTAATAACAATAGATGCTGGAGGGGATGTGGCCAGGAGGGATCACTACTACACTGTTGGTAGGAGAGCAAACTCGTTCATCCACTATGGAAAGCAGTACAGCATTTCCTCAAAAGACTAAACATAGAGCTCCCCTGTGACCCAGCAATTCCACTACTAGGCATTTACCCACTTGTCCAGAAACAAGGACATACTAAACCCACTAGCGCAACGATGTTCATTGCAGCACTATTTACCATAGCAAAGATATGGAACCAACCCAGATGCCCCTCAGTTGATGAGTGGATCATCAAGATGTGATGTGGTATTTATACATAATGGAATTCTATGCTGCTGTCAGAAAGAATGACATCACCCCATTTTTAAGGAAAAAACATATTAAGTGAAGTAAGCCAGACTCAAAGGAACATAGGCTCAATAGTTTCCCTCATTTGTCATAATCACTAGAAACCTAACAAAGATTTACAATAGAGCAAATTGTAGATACATAAGGCCATATAGTATGATGCTAAATTAAAGGACCCCCAGGATATAGAAACAAAAGCCATATAATGAGTGATTGTTATCCTTAATGTACTATGGTATCTCTCATCTCTTTTGCTGTCCCTTGGTTATCTCATATTGTTACAGTATTTCACCTTGTTATCTGATATATTGTATATATGTGTATTTGGTTATTTGAAATTGGATAGGGAAGGGGGGAAAATAAGATGAGGGGCAGAGGTGGAGGGATGGAAATGGGAATCAAGACATGAGAAAGGGTATCAATGTATGTGAAATAACACACTTCTTATCTGGTGAATATAATGTAACCCTCCTATTAATTACAATAAAAAATATATAGAAAAAATGCAGACTGCCATCAGAAAGAATGAAATTGCCCCATTTGTAAAGAAATGGAAAGACTTAAGAAAAAAAACACATTAAGAAGGCCAGACCCAAATAAACATAGGCTCAATGGTTTCCCTCATTTGTAACAATAAGTACAAACTTTGAACACTCCTAGCAGAGGATTACAATAGCTCAAAACCTAGATATATTAGGCCATATAGGAAGAGGCTAAATGAAAGGACCTCCAGGATGTGGAAACAAGAGCCATATAATGTGATTGTTGTTCTCAATGTACTATCTTATTTCTCATCTCTTTTGTTGTCCCTTGGTTATTCTCATATTGCTACAATACCTTACCTTGTAATCTGGTATATTTTATATATGTTTATTTGTTTATTTGAAATAGGAAAGGGAAGGGGGAAATCAAGATGATGGGAGGGGGTGGGAAGAAGGAAATGGGGACAAAAACATAAGAAGAGATATCAATGTGTGTGAAGTAATGCACCTTCTATTTAGCCAATATATCTGGAACTCTTCTATTAATTACAATAAAAATTTAATAATAAAAAGGAGGAAGGGTATGTGAATTAATGCACCTTCTATCTGGCAAATATCATGTAACCCTTTTACTAATTACAATAAAAAAATTAAAAAAAAGGAGGAAGGGAAAGAGAAAAATTAAAGAACAGATATCTCTACCAGAACTGATATATCAGCTAAATTACATATTAGTTTCATGAAATGTCCTTGAAATACAATAGTTCTCATTTCCAGTATATTCTAAGGGAGTCAAACATATTTTTAAAAAACTGTTGTCCTATAAGAGAGGTTCCAAAATAGAATTAAGTGATAATTTAAAAGAGAAAGCCCAAAAGATGAAATGTTTTGTTCAGCAAAAACCTTTGGAATCGAAACATGGCCAATTATCATAAATAACAGTGTGTTAGTTAGACAGAACCAACTTGAGTACAACTCACTGAGAAATCCAGCTGAAGACTTTAAAGATGGAAAATTTTTGCTATGTTTTGTTTTAAAAGTTAATAGACATAATAAAAAGAAATGAAGTAGTTCATCTCACAGAAAGAACAACATAAATCCGCAAGTTAGACTTCCATGTCTTTATTATCAAACACACACGAGTCACCATTCTTATTCCATGATAACACATTAAATAAAACAATGATTTTTTATCCTACCAAAAAAATCAAAGGTAAAACGTATCTTATTTTTGAGTTCCAAAGAATGCTATCTACTAACCTGTTGATTATCACATGTCATTTATTTCATCTTCTTATTTCTTGGGCTCATCATAAAGCGTGATAACAAATTTTCAGAATTGTAACTTTAAGTGAAATATTATTCTGTGTTCTTGGTCACAAAGTAAAGCAAAATATCTCAAAATCAGAATTATTTTAATATGTCAGAGAATAACATGATGAATACAATTAATGTTGGTGTTCGGAGTATGGTGTGCTACTCATGATATAGTCTTCTGAAATTTCAGGATAAATTATTTGCTCCTGAAATTCCAGGCATGTATTTATTTACAAAGTTCAGACGTACACCTGCCATGGCTCTCCAGTGATCCCAATTGATTCTATTGTCTAAAACTATACACTCAAGCAATCTTGGGACTAAAATATAAAGAAGTGTAATTTTTCATTTAAACATTAAAGCTTTCCCTTGAAGGAATAAATCTTAATGATAAAAGACCCCGCGTACTCTGAAAAGATATGTTAGTTCTATTTTTTCCCCTGAATATCAGTGATTCTTGCAGGTCATTACAGTTTCCCTAAAGGAGATCTTTATAATTAGAAAATATATGGAACACAAAAGCCATATAATGAGTGACTGTGGTCCTTAATGTACTATGTTATCGCTCATCTCTTTTGCCATCCCTTGGTTATCTCATACTGTTACAATTTTCACCTTGTTATCTGATATATTTTATATATGTGTATTTGGTATTTGAAATTGGATAGGGAAGGGGGGAAATCAAGATAAGCGGGAGGAAGGTGGTAGGGAAATGGGGACCATGTCATGAGAAAGAGTATCAATGTTTGTGAAGTTATGCACCTTCTGTCTGGTTAATATAATGTATCCCTTCTATTAATCACAATAAAACAATTATTAAAAAAAGAAAATATAAGGAATAGTATACACTTCGTCTCAATCACTAATTGCAGAAGGCAAGATCTGAAATTATTGGTACAAGATCAGGTCTAAAACCTGATCAGACATGGATAATAGTGAACCAGAAATGGAAAACTGGAAGGAGGCTTTCAATTCCCAATTTTAATTGGGCTGAGAACACAAGGCCCTATGCTTCTACCCTTCCTTGCACACCTGCAGATTCACCCTATTTTTTATTGGCATATTTTCCTGATTACTAATTTTTAGTGATGTCCAAGACATAAAAGTGGAAAATAACTCATACATTTTCCCATTTTTCCTTTTAATTCTGCAAAAGTACAACTTCAAAGGATCACTCTATAAGTCACCTGACATCTAGCAAGATTCATGAAGATAACGAAGGAAAATACTTTACCAACAGAGAAGACAGGTGGCATAAACTTGTAAAGAGGAGAAAGTCAATTCCTTGCTTAGAATTCCTAAGCCTGTATAATTTTGTAATGAATGTGAATTGTGTAAAATTTGATAATTTTTGAAAAAGAATGAATTATAAAAAAAGTAAATTATAGAAACTGATTGTTATGTTATTTAATATGTATTATAGTAGAACATTTATAACAAAATATAAAATTATATTCACGTGAAACATAGGCTTATCCCTCTTAATGCAAATGATAATAAACTGTTTCTCACTAAGCTAATATATTAGTTAAAACATACGGAGAAATTTGTTTCAGGTGCCTGAAATAAATAAATGTTCTGTAAATGTCAATTGGGAAGTAATTTGGTTGTGAATAAGACAAAAAACGAGTTAGATGTCTATAAAAACACATATAACTGGCATAAATGTACAAATGTACTTAAAAAGAAGTGAGTAGACAATCATTCTGAACTTACTATATCTGCCTTCTTTTTTTTTTTTCCTTGTCATTTGTAAGGCTTGAACTCTGGGCCTGAGTGCTGTCCCTGAACTCTTCAGCTCAAGGCTGCCACTGCTCCTTGAGCCACAATGCCATTTTAAGTTTTCTAGTGGTTAACTGGAGATAAGAGTCTCCAGGGTCTTTAGTGGCTGTCAGCCACGAGTCTCAGATCTCAGTCTCTTGAGTAGCTAGGATTACGGGTGTGAGCCACTGCACCTGGCTTGTATGTGCTTTCTTATGACCTAAACTCAAGATTTCCCTTATTAACTTTGAGGTTGAGTAGAAAACCTCACACTATGTGATCTGTATGTCATTTTACCTATAGCATAAATACCTTGTACTTGAACTGTACAATCGCCAATACATCCTTTCAAGTCAAATGGACATAAATTTTCATGCAGTGGATGGTGAAATAACATTTTTCTCTTCCCAGATAAGGATAGCAAATATTATGATTTGATGTAATCTGTATATTCTCATAACGGATTTAAAAAATAATTTATGGCATTACAATGAGAGTAAAGAATTTCTATTTTTCTTCAAAGGAAAAGAAAAGCATAGATTTTCAATTTGATGTAACTCTTCAGACATTGTATATAGCAAAGGCTTTACATTTTGTCTGCTTTACTCCTGATGGGGGAAAATCCTATGTTTTAGTCACTTTTGAACTTTTTCACATTTTTTTTAGAGAAAGCTAAGAAATATTCTGAGCATATAAGTGAATGGAACACTATACATAGCTATAATGTAACTTCCTTCATCAGCTAGCATAGGCTATTATGAACACAATATGAAAATTGCTTAAATTAGGATGTAGTTTTATAACTACTAAATATATTGGTTATTTGGAGCATATTAGCTCATTATTACCTATTTGTCCATTAAGGTAATGATAACACCATGAACTCTTTCAAAAGATTGGATAATAAATCTATTAATGCTACTGTTTCTACACTAAGAGCTGTTGATTATTTTATTTTATAATGGTTTCTGAACATTCTATAAAATTTCATTCCAGTTGAAACATCTACAAATATATTGTTATTTTCTGATTTATTTCAAATGTGTTATAATTGTTTTAATAAAAGCTTTGTTATAATATTTTATTAATTGATTGAATAACTTCCTAGAAGTCATAATTATTAGAGTTTTGTGGTATTAACAGTAAACTTAGTATTATAATTATATTTTGTGGCATTAAAAATGAACAATGCTGTAAATGTATCCTGAAAATATTTCAAGAAAGAGAAAGAAACTGAAATAATTCAGTATAGCTTTTGGCCAAAGATAACTTTTCAGAACTTAGATAGATAGATAGATAGATAGGTAGATAGATAGATAGATAGATGATAAATAGATAGTCTCATAAGCAAACATTTTCAGAGTAGATACCATACGAAATTATGTATATATTTCCTGGCACTGGAATAATGAGAAGAAGAATTCCCATCACTGGATATGTATATAATATAAATAGCAAAGTTTCATTTTTACTCAGTTATTGGTGAGCTATGCAGAAATAGGTAAAACAACATATTGCTGATTCGGTATATTTCTAATTAATGATTTCCAATTGGTACAAACAATAATCCATTGAAATTTCATTTCTAAACTAATTAACAGTATTTCTTCATGATGGATAAAAAAACTGCTGTACATCTTAACTATTTGTGCTTACAAAATGTGACTTCTTCATCAAGAATTCAAGTTTACCTAAAATTGGATCCTTCTTTATCACCCTGCACTAGAATTAACTCCAAATGGATCAAGGACCTGGAGGTAAAAGCTGACACACTGAAAACTTTACAAGAAGGAATAGGGGATACACTAGGCCTCCTTGGCACAGGTCGAAACTTTCTTAATAATGACCAAGAAACACAACAAATCAGAGCAAGTATGGATAAGTGAGACTGTATTAAACTGCAGAGCTTCTGTACTGCAAAGGACATAGCTTGCAAATTAACTAGAAAGCCTACAGAGTGGGAGAAGATCTTCACTAACCATAAAACAGACAAAGGACTTATATCTAAAACATATCAAAAGCTCAAAAAATTGATTCCTTTCAAAACTAATCTCCCAAGAAACAGCCATCTCATTAAAAGATGGGCCAAAGACTTAAAGAGAGTCTTCTCTGAAGAAGAAATAAGAATGGCCTGTGGACACATGAAAAAAATGCTCAACATCTCTGGCCATAAAAGAAATGCAAATCAAAACAACTCTAAGATTCCACCTCACTCCAGTTAGAATGGCCAAGATCAAGAAATCTAATAACAATAGATGCTGATAGGGATTTTGCCAGGGGAGATAACTACTACACTGTTGGTGGGAGAGCAAACTGTTGGTGGAAAGCAATATGGCAGTTCCTCAAAAGACTAAACATAGAGCTCCCCTATGACCCAGCAATTACACAACTTGGCATTTACCCAATCATCCAGAAACAAGGACATACTAAAGCCACTAGCATAAGGATGTTTATTGCAGCACTATTTATCATACCAAAGATATGGAACCAACTCAGATGCCCCTCAGTTGTTGAGTGGATAAATAGATGTGGTATTTATACACAATGGAATTCTATGCTAATGTTAGAAAGAAGGACATCGCCCCATTTCTAAGGAAATGAAAAGACTTGGAAAAAATCATATTAAGTGAAGTAAGTCAGACTCAATGGAACATAGGTTCAGTGGTTTCCCTCATTTCTCATAATCAGTAGAAACGTTGGGCCCTCCTAGCAGAGATTTACAATAGAACAAAACCTAGATACATAAAGAAATATAATATCATGCTAAATGAAAGGAACTCCACAATATGGAAACAAAAGCCATATAATGAGTGATTGTTGTCCTTAATGTACTATGTTATCTCTCATCTCTTTTGCTGTCCCTTGGTTATCTCATGTTATTGCAGTATTTCACCTTGTTATCTGATATATTGTATATATGTGAGTTCGGTTATTTGAAATCAGCTAAGGAAAGGAAGAAAACAAGATGAGGGGCAGGGGTGTGGGAAGGGAACTGGGGAACAAGATATGAGAAACGGTATCAATGTTTGTGAAGTAATGTGTCTTCTATCTGGTGAATAAAATGTAACCCTTCTAATAATTACAAGTACAACAGAAATATATGGAAAAAAGAATTCAAATTTACCGGCTCACATATGGTATGACTTTTATAAAAATCTAGCCACTCCCTCCTGGCCATATACCCTCCAGCATCTGTTGTTATTACTTTTCCTGATCCTGGCCATTCTAACTATAATGAGATGGAATCTTAGCATTGTTTTGATTTGCATTTCTTTTATGACCAGAGATATTGAGCATTTCTTCATGTGTCTATAGGCCATTTTTGTTTCTTCTTCAGAGAAGACTGTCTTTAAGTCTTTGGCCCATCTTTTAATGGGATGGTTGTTACTTTGGAGATTAGTTTTGGAGTGATTCAATTTTTTGAGCTCTTGATATATTTTAGATATGAGGCCTTTGTCCGTTGTTTGGTTGGTGAAGATCTTCTCCCACTCTGTAGGCTTCCTAATTAATTTACTAGCTATGTCCTTTGCCATACAAAAGCTCTGCAGTTTAATGCAGTCCCACTTATCCAGCCTTTCTCTGATTTGTTGTGATTCTTGGTCCTTATTAAGAAAGTTTCGACCTGTGCCAAGGAGGCCTAGTGTATCTCCTATTCCTTCTCGTAAAGTTTTCAGTGTATCAGCTTTTACCTTCAGGTCTTTGATCCATTTGGAGTTAATTCTAGTGCAGGGTGACAAAGAAGGATCCAACTTTAGTTTTCTGCAGGTGCTTAACCAGTTCTGCCAGCACCACTTGTTGAAGAGGCTATCTTTCTTCCATTCTATTTTTCTGGCTCCCTTGTCAAAGATTAGGTGGCCATAGGTCTTTGGTTTAGTATCTGGGTCCTCAGTTCTATTCCATGGAAAGCAGTTTGGCAGTGCCTGAAAAGACTAAACATAGCGCTCCCCTATGACCCAGCAATTCCACTACTTGGCATTTACCCAACCATCCAGAAACTAGGGCATACTAAATCCTCTAGCACAACAATGTTCATTGCAGCATTATTCACCATAGCAAGGATATGGAACCAACCTAGATGTCCCTCAATTGATGAGTGGATCAACAAGATGTGGTATTTGTACACAATGGAATTCTATGCTGCTGTCAGACAAAACGACACCGCCCCATTTGATAGGAAGAGGAAAGACTTAGTAAAAATCATATTAAGTAAAGTAAGCCAGACTCAAAGGAACTTAGGCTCAATGGTTTCCTCATTTGTCATAATCAGTAGAAACCTTGGGCTCTACTAGCAGAGACTTGCAGTAGAGCAAAACCTTAATACATAAGGCCATATAGTATGAAGCTAATTGAAAGGACCTCTAGGATATTGAATCAAAAGCCATATAATGAATGATTGTTTTCCTTAATGTACTATGTTATCTCTCATCTCTTTTGCTGTCCCTTGGCTATCTCATATTGTTACAGTATCTCACTTTGTTATCTGATATATTGGATATATTTGTATTTGGTTATTTGAAATTGGATAGGGGGGAAAACCAAGATGGAGGGGGTCGGAGGGAGGGTAATGGGGACCAAGACTTGTGAAAGAGTATCAATGTATGTGAATTAATGCACATTCTATCTGGCAAATATCATGTAACCCTTTTATTAATTACAATAAAAATATTTTTAAAAATCTAGCCACTCATAATTTTTGAAAATGAAAACATTCATATCTGCTTGCTTCCATTTTACTTCTGAGAAGCAATCAGAGGAGACATACCTAGGAATTAAATTTTGCAGATACATATTCTAGCTAAATGCATTATTCTTCTCAAAACATTCAGGGCAGCAGTTACATTCTCTTCTCGTATTAGAATTCAAAGGGAAAACAGTATAAATTGTATATTGGCTACATAATTTTTTTTAGTTTAAGTAAATTTTCTAGTGCTTAGAAAAAATATTTCTAGGTTGAATAAATTTAGAAATATTCAATATTTATGACAAAGTACAGGTAGAAGAATTCATCACTTGAACTTTCATCAGTGCTGAGATCACTGGTATTTCTGAACAGCTTATAGAGTATTACAACTATAGTTGTGAGCCATCAGTTCATCCCATCATTCTATATATCTTTTATAAACCTTCCATACTCTTAAGACATCTCTGTGAGTAAACTAACCATGCCACAATATTCGCACCAAGTTCCTAATCAGTTTAAGGCATAGATGTCCTCTTAATATGCCCTTACATTTTGTAAATGTTTAATATGGATGTCCTTTTAATATATCTGTAAATTTCTAAGCTTCTTTACCCAATATTCTGTCATCTCTCAAGGAAAATAACATTGCTTCCTAAACAGATTTCACTCAGCTAGGCAATCTGTTTTGCTCTGACCATATTCTGTTCTTTGTGTTCCAGTAGTAAAGTCTTTTTCATAAGCTATGTATTTGTTGAGAATTACTCCTTAGTTCAAATTTCTATCAGTGCACTAGGCATAGAGTCAGACTAGTAGCTATCTACCTTGTTTGTATTCCCTGTTAAATGTCAGATTTTCTCCTGTTCATAACATTATTACTCCACAACAGAGTAAAATTTTTGTGTATACTAGACAGACATTAATACCATATGTTCTGAATAAATCATTTCTAGAATTTAATGTTATTGCTTCCTCATGCATCATTCCCTTAGCTTTCTTTCGTTCTTTGTTGAGTAGAATAGTGCACATAACGAAGCAGTAATTTCTCTGCATCCAGCATGTATAACCAAAATTAATATCTCAATCAGTCACCTGGGAAGAATATCTTTGAAACTGTTCTGAAAAATCTATATTCACTCAAAATAAGAGTCTCTAGAAAAATGAATCTGTGTTTCTTAATTATTAATAGCAAACATCCTGGAAAAAAATTCAAAGCTATAATCCTCAATATAAAATTGTCTTGAGTATAAGATGTTAACATTATCCATAGTTTAATTTTACTTATGTATAGGTCAAATTTAAAAAATATTGTAGAAATGAATAATTCCAAGTGGTCAAACAGTTTCGAATATTTAGGAGACTCTTTACAAGTCTCAAGAACTTATTTTATTATTATTGTGTCTTTTAAATCATTAAAATATTTGTGTTTTGGGCCTCTGAGAGAATATTTTGCATTCACATACAACTTTTCCAATTTCCTTTTTTATTTTTGAATACTTGAACTTTTCATTTTAAAATTAATTTTGTATATTACCTTTAAATTGTTATACAAACTTTTTCTTCTCAATGACCCAAGATCTTCCCAGAATTGCAACATCATATATTTTTAGAGCAAGAAGGTCCTTTATGGATAATCTATTGCTGCCCTAATTGGACCAATGAGAATACTGCAAACCACAGAGATTATGTGATTCATCTTGGGTCTCATAGCAAGGTAATTAGAAGACTGAAGGATATCCTGACCCAGGCATCTTCCTAAGGGAACCACATTTGTAAGTGACATTCACTCAAGTAACATGTGTATGTAGTAAATTGTAGACTTGGCATTCAATAGCTAGGACATACTATATAAATCACATCTTCTGTCTTGTTATTAACTCTATCATGATCGCTAACTTCCAAAGTAAGATCCACATTTAGTCTTTATTCTACTTTCTAGCTTATATTGGACCTCTTATTTGAAACAATACCGCCATCATACATGTTTAAGTTCCTATTGCTTAAATACAATAAAATGTTGCTCTTGATCTGTCCTTAAATTCTCCCTTAAGTTTATTTTGCCAACATTTAATTATTATTCAGGATAATGACAATGCTGTCTGCCTAAAAAGTTATAAATTGTGATTTATTTATATGCCATTCTGAAAAAAAATAATTAAAATAGAAAATGACTCTGGATGTGCTAAAAGTCAGGGGCTAATATGGGCAGGAAAATTTTTTAGATGAAAAAAACATGTTAGGAACCTATTTGTGATTATATAATTGACATAGGTCATAAAATTAAAAAAGGTTTATAGAGAGAAAATGTATTAACAAAAACAGGTAAGTATAGCAGATAGATAAATTTTTGTTCCCACATGTATAAATGAATGTTAAAATTCATCTGACCTTAGAATATATAATTTGAAATCTATTTGCGCAATAAAAATGTGTATATCTTTGTTTAATGAGTGCTCACAACAAAATATCTCTTCAACAAGATCTTTTTCTATTTTTTCATATATTTGTATTGTAATTAATAGAAGAGTTACATGATATTTGCCAGATAGAAGGTGCATTAATTCACATACATTGATACCCTTTCACATGTCTTGGTCCCCATTTCCCTCCCCCCCATCCCCATGCCTCATCTTGTTTTCCCCCCTTCCCTATCCAATTTCAAATAAACAAATATAAATATATCCGTTATATCAGATAACAAAGTGAGATGCTGTAACAATATGAGATAACCAAAGGACAGCAATAATGAATGATTGTTGTCCTTAAGGTACTATGGCATCTTTCAACACGATTTTTTTTTGGTCAGTCATGGGGCTTGAATTCTGGGCCTGGGCACTGCCCTTGAGCTCTTCAGCTCAAGGCTACCACCCTAACCCTGAGACACAACACCACTTCTGATTTTCTAGTGGTTAATTGGAGATAAGAGTCTCATGGTCTTTTAGTGCTCTGGCTTGCTTTGAAAAGCAATCCTCAGATCTCAGGCTCCTGAGTAGGTAGGATTACAGGCATGCGCCCCTGCACCTGGCCCAACAGTATTTTTATTTTACAATAGCTGATACTGTACTGTTTTTAGCTATGACCCAAAATAGACAACTGTAAATATTGACAGTTCAGAATTTATTTGAATTTATTCACTGTAGAGGAATATAGCTTCAGGCATAATTGAGCATGTTTGTTTGTTTGTTTTTCTTTTCCCACTGAATGAATCTGCTATTATTTTAGATATGAAGCTCAAAACTAGCAGCAGACATTTTAAGCTGAGGGAAAAAATAGATCGAGAAAGATAAAATAAAATTTTGACCAGGCAGCTGTATTTCTAAGATTTTTCCCAGAACAATTAAATAAAAGAGAAAAATATTATTATTGTGAATATTAAAGATTCACTCATTTAGTACTTTAAAATCTAATAATAGGCTGAATTTATTTTAAAAGAGTAGGCTGAAACATTTAGAGACAAAATAAAATAAAACAGTGACAGCAGGATGTGGAGTGATTATTGAATACTTATAAACTTTTGCCGAAACAACCATGTTTAAATGGGTGGGTTTTGTTTGGGTGAATTACAAAGTATTTTTCTCGTTCTGTTTATATTCCATATCCTAGTCACTGCTGCTCACCAAGATCTGTGGGATAAAGAATAGTGGACAATTTCAGCTGGTCTCCTGTGACAGGAAGCAATCATTTTCATGTCAGACTTATCTGTATGCAGATTTCCCAAAGTTAGCATTTATTCATGCAAATCTTGGAGGACATCAGCTACAGCACTGACAGGCAGTGACAGCTACTCTATCTCCAAGAATGCAATAAGTAGGAATGAATGTCTAAATAATTAATGTCCTGTTACTCTGCTCATGGTCAGTTTTTATATCCTTTATTTTATCAGTGTGGTTTGGAACTTAATTCAAATATAAGTGTATAACAAATTAAATTTTTATAAAAATCTATGGGCAAAGAAATTTTAAGAGATCGAGAGAGAGCTAATGACCTTCGGTTTATATAGAAATAAATTATCTCCACTTAGGGATAAAAAGTAAGACTAGATGTTGTCTTCTTTCCTTCCTTCTTTCCTTCGTTCCTTCCTTCCATTCTTTTTCTGTTTTGTTGGTTGTAGGTTTTGAACTTAGGGCCTGATCACTGTCTCCGCTTTGAGCCACAAATCTACTTCCAGTTGTTGAGTGATTAATTGGAAATAAGAGTCTCACAGGGACTTTTCTGTTTGGGCTAGATTTGACAAACAATCCTCAAATCCTAGCCTCCTGTGAATAGTTAGGATTATAAGTGTGAACCACCGGTGCTGGCTACTTGTTGTGTTTCTTTAAAACAAAACAAATATTAATATTTCTAGAAAACATTTGACCATTACATTTATAAATTTATATAAACTATATAATAAAATGTATGTATAATATATTTAAATAAAATAAGTTACATATAAACCATATATAAAGTAATATAATTTATAAATAATGCGTACTTATGATAAATATTTTATGTAGAAATTTACATATAAGGACATATTGCTTACATAAGTATATGAAAGTATATAAATATTTAATAAAAACACAGAAACATCCTGCTTACTCAGCTCAGCAAATGGCACCACATCAACAATTCCAATCCTGAAGCCCATGTCTGATTTCAACTTTCCTCCAATCATTCAAATATAATCAATTTTAGCTTTTAAATCATCTCCAATAGGTCACTACTTCTCAAACCTACTACAGATGCCTTAAACTAGCATTCCATTATACTCAACCAATCCACTGCAAGTATTTCTGTGCATCAAAGTAAAAATGATTCTGGAAAGAGGAAATAAGAACCAACTTGAGTAAGCAATAAGCCAAGCTGTATATAATGTTGTAGAATAGAAGAACAGGAAAGAATTGCTTATCTATTCAGGTAGGAGGAAGCTATGTTTTAGATGAATTAAGAAACCTAAGTGGTTTTTAGAATTATCTAGGAAGGGACTGGGAGTTTGTCCTAGTGGTAAAGTGCTTGCCAAGCATGCTTGAAACCCCATGTTCAATTCCTCAGTACCATATATATAGAAAACAAACAAACAAACAAACAAAAAAAAAAAAAAAGGAAGTAGTGCTGAGGCTCAAGTGGTAGAGCTCTGGCCTTGAGAAATTCCAAAGAGAGTGCTCAGGCCCTGAACTCAAGCTCAGGATTGGAAAAAAAAAAAAAAAAGAATTAGCCAGGCAATATATGATTATAGATGTGTTTTTTTGTGAGGAAGAATCTAAGAAATACTCCAGTGATTTCTTCCTACCAATTGCAAGAAAGGAATAATTATCAACTAAAACTTTTGTCAGACCAATGATCCTGAATAGACTTTATCATTCTAAAACCTTAGGGTTGATGTTTCAAGGTTAAGTATATTTGCATACATCATTTACCACAGAAGGAACCTCGAGGACATCTTTCTTCCCAAGGTTCAAAACTGGTAGTTAATCATACAGTGCTTAACATCTGCCTAGTTTTATTCAAAATTCCATATAGCAGTAAATTTAATTATGCTTTACTACACACAAAGAAACGAATGCCTCCAAACCACTGGTTCTTTGCTAAGGTCTCAGTTGATTTTCTTTTGTTGTTGTTTTATACGTGTGTGTTTACTTGCAACTTTGTCTAGTGTTTTATTATGAAAGTAGGTCCCGAATATCCAAGAGCTAAGTGTAAATGGAGGGAGGCCTGTGTAGATAATTTACATGTCATGTCCTAATGTTGGTATACAAATGTATATGTTTGGCAAAGCATATATACATCAAGAAGACCATGTGTGGGTCCAAATAGAAAGGCAAAGGCAAAGTTCATTGAACTAAACATCAAGAAATGGATACTTGAGAGGGGTAGGCTGAAGTCACTGAGAGAGGAGTAGAGGAATGATGAAAAGAAGGGGGAGGTGAGAATGCAGTGAAAAATTCAATGTACATCCTAGAAAATGAAGAAAGGTGAGGTATGGGTGTGTTAGGAGGTGGAAGAAAATGTTGTAAGGAACAATACCAATCAAGTTCACTGTATGTATAAACAGTTTTGTTAAATGGCAACTCTTTCATATAACTACTTGAAGTTAAGAAAAAGTAATACAAGGGGCCGGGAGTTTGGCCTAGTGGTTAAAGTGCTTGCCTAGCATGCATGAAGACCCGGGTTCGATTCCTCGGTACCACATACATAGAAAAAAAAAAAAGCTGGAAGTGGTGCTGAGGCTCAAGTGGTAGAGCTCTAGCCTTGAGAAAGTCCAAGGACAGTGCTCAGGCCCTGAGCTCAAGCCAAGGACTGGCAAAAAAAAAAAAGAGAAAGTAATACAAAAGATACTGTAACATATTTTGGAAAATACAAATATGCATATTTTCTCCAAATGAAAAAAATGACTTTTCCCAGATTTTATAAACTGTTCTTATATAGATTTTAGTTTCTGACTAAAGGCAGGTCTGCTATATGATCTTCTGACAGTTTTCTCTTCTTTTGAATAAGAAATATATTTCTATTTGTAGTCACATAATCTTTGGTCATTCTTACCACAGGAGGAAGAATTAGGGCTTGTAAAATGACTTCATTACTTTTCCACAGGAAATTTCAAATATCATAGAAAGAGTTGTCATAAAGTTTAGTAAAAAATTTGTGAATTGCTAAAGTAAGAAGTACATTGCTACTTAAATAACAAATTTATAATTTAATTAGCTCGTGTTCCAGAAATTACTCAAGTCATCCTACTCATGTTCCTATATACTACCATTAACTGCAACTTCAAGACAAAATAAACTCTTAAAAAGGTGATAGAAAAATATGGGAAGGAGTAGCAGTATTCAATAAGTAATGTACTCACAATCTTACAAATGTAACTGTAACCCCTCTGACAAAATAAAATTTTAAATGACAATTTTTGATATAAGAAAGATAGACACATGCATAGATAGATATATGCATACATACTTTTTTTTGCCAGTCCTGGGGCTTGAACTCAGGGCCTGAACACTGTCTTTGGGCTTTCTCAAAAGTAGCCCTCTACCACTTGAACTACAGAACCACTTTTAGTTTTTTCCGTGCATGTGTTACCAAGGAATGGAACCTGGGTCTTCATGCATGTGAGGCAAGCCCTCTACCAAACTCCTGTCCCCAGGAAATATTTTTTTTTTAAGTTTTGATTACTTCTTTCAGAAATCTTAATATATTACATAGTGAACATTAATAACACCCTGTAGTAGAAAGGGAAAATGTCAGTTGACTTTTTATATTACTGATACTATAAATTTATAGTTGTATCTATTAATCATATAATCTCTATTTTACACACTGTGTGTGTGTGTGTGTGTGTGTGTGTGTGTGTATGCATGTGTTCCAGTCTTAGTTCCTGGGGGCTGTCCCTGAGCTTAAAAGGCTCAAGACTAGAGCTCTATTACTTCAGTCAAATGCCAGATAAATGGTGCATTAATTCCCATACATTGATACCCTTTCACATGTCTTGGTCCCCATTTCCCTCCCCCCCACCCCTATCCCCACCTCTCATCTTGATTTCCCCGTTCCCTATCCAATTTCAGATAACCAAATACAAATATATCTGATATATCTGGTAATAAGTGAGATAGTGTAACAATATGAGATAACCAAGGGACAGCCAAAGTGATGAGAGATAACATAGTACCTTAAGAACAACAATCATTCATTATATGGCTTATGTTTACATCATATTTTAAATGACAAGTTTAACAAACAAGTGTTCAAGGAGGGAATCTCTAATTACAATCTCTGGGACTTAGTATTTAGACCTTAATCAAAATTAGGCTAAGGGTTTGTATGTCATAGAAACATATCAATTTATGAAATAAAACATTATGTCTATAGAAAAAAAAACTCCACTTCTGTACTTTCTGGCATTTTTGTGGTTAATTGGAGATAAGACTGTCAAGGACTCTTCTGGGCTGGCTTTAAGATATGCAAATCTCAGCCACCAGAATAGCAAGGATTACAACCATGAAGGACCACTACTAGGTTCATTTTATATCATCTTTGCAATAAAAAGAAAGGTTAAGTGTGAATATAAACACTCCATGGACCCAGTAATTACACCTATTGTTGTACAACCAAGAAATACATAGACTTGCACAAATATTTTCTAGGTAAGTGTCTTCTTTCATTTTTTTCATAGATTAGAAAATTCTTTGTATAGTGATAGCAATGATACTTGAACAATGTGTGAAAATATCAAAAACCAGGAAAATATACTTTGAAAGGGTCAATTCCTTGCATATGAATTTCATGTCACCTAAAAAACGACAAGAAGATCCCTACAAACCACTGAACATAGTAAAATTCTGTGTCATTCCACCAGAAACTTTCTGTTGGGAGCCTGTCAGAGTTATCATCCTAAACGTTTCCCACCCCACCTACTCTCTCTTTCAGAGATTTCTCTTTTTCTGAGTGTATTTTTAAGGTGATTGATCTCAGGCCATGGAGAATGTCACTGAGGTACTTTTGCTCAAGGCTAGCACTCTACCACTTTAGGAATCATTGGAGATAAGAAACACAGGGATTTCCCTGTTCAGATCTCAGCCACCTAAGTAGTCTGGAATACAAGCATGAACCACCATTGCCCAGATATTTCTTCATATATTTCTTAATAAAATAGACAAAAGTGGGCCGGGAGTTTGGCCTAGTGGTTAAAGTGCTTGCCTAGCATGCAGGAAGACCTGGGTTCGATTCCTTGGTAGCACATATATAGAAAAAGCCGGAAGTGGTGCTGAGGCTCAAGTGGTAGAGTTCTAGCCTTGAGAAAATCCAAGGACAGTGCTCAGGCCCTGAGCTCAAGCCCAGGACTGGCAAAAAAAAAAAATAGACACAAGTAAGTTCTGAAATTTTATTTCCACACATCCATAGATTCACTTAAACCTAGAGCTATCTTGACAATAAAATTTAGCTTGCTTATGGCTTAACGTGTACCAAAAGGGTAACTCATGTGTCAAAGATGCTTTGGTACAGCAGTAATCTTCTGCCACACTGAAAGCAGAAGACTTTCAAAGGCCATCCGGTATCCATCCACAACTTAGGTGTGTGGGCATGGAATCCTGGAGTGCCCTTAGATTGATTTTAGTGAGTTCAGACTCATTGATGGTTTCAAGATCTGCCATGAAAGTAAACTTTCCTTTTCTTAATGATTGTCCATGACTTTTCAAAATCTGACTAATCCTGTGTGGATTATTATTTTCCCTAGTAGCATTTAAATTTCCCAGGTAAGTACATTTCAGTCTTGTTTGGCTTAAATTATGTTAAAGGAAATGGGTGAAATATACCCTTTTGTGTTAATTCATTTATTTGCCAATATTAGAAAAACATTGTTTTCAACTTACTAGACAATTACAATATATGGATCTTTTGATATCAGTAAATATAAATGAGTACCTCAGTAATAGCTAATCTGGGAAATGAGAATAATATTGGTTGCATATACAAATGATGAATTGAGGAAAGAGATGAGAATAATGCAAATTTATTTTAAAGTAGAAATACTTAACACCGACAAAATCAAGGATAAGTTTTTCCTATTTTTATGTTTCTTAGAACTATTAAACTAAGGAAAATGAAAAATCTTTGACAGTAGATGAATTCCAGTTTATAATAAATGTGTTATATCAATAATCTTATCTAGATAGACAAATGTACAACTGCTTAAAGATAATTAAAAAATAAATCTTTATAATCAGGGCTGGGGTGTGGCTCAATGAATAAAGGGCTTGTCTTACAAGTAACAGTATCTTAATTTAAACCCCAGTATAGAAAAAGAAACAAAAAAGAAAAACTAATGATGGAAATAATAAAAATATTAATAATAATTATAAGAATGCTAATATCTCTAATTTTTAAGAAAAATATGAAATTCCAATTTTACTAAGCATTGATTAATATTATCAACTATTTGCCTTCTATTACTGAGGACAAATGTGAACTGTTATAGGATTAAACTCTTTAAAATCTTCAATATTGTATTATGTAAATAAATATGTAAGAAGTTGTGTGTCTAAGAATAATCTTTGTAGTGAACATTTTTGCTAGTATATTATATGCTTTGTTGTAGATATGAAGAAGAGAGAAAATTTATTGAATCAAAAATATAACATCAGTCATACTGTCACCCAGCCATCAATTGAAAACTCTCAGCGTATTTACTTCATGTTGTTTATAAAAATAAAGCAGCTATGCACATGCTAAGTTGTTCACAGGGAGAGAGCTACTGAAACTATTCCAGCCATGTATTTTCTTAGGATTACATTTTATTTTCTAACAACAAATATATTCACCTCTATTATTCATAATTTGCTAATATATGTGAATTTATTTTCTCCAAATATATGATAAAACAAAATGTTTCCTAAGAACATATAGAATTATATTTTAAAGTATGCTGCATTTTTGAGATGATAAAAACTCATAAAAGCATATAACAACCATGAATAGGGTATGAAACATCTCAGAATTAACAAACATGACTGATAATACTAATCTATCAAGTACCTTAATTTGTTCTTCAGTTGCTAAAAATCCATGGTTTTTTTCCTCCAATTTATCAAGTTAAACATTTCTGTAAAAGACAAAAAAAGTCCCATTAGATGAAATAGCATATAGTGTATTTTATGGTGAAAGTTGTAGAAAATAGGAGGGAGGTCTTTTTCCCAGAATGATTGAAAGCAAAATGGCAGTCTATGGGATACATCCTCTTACACTAAGTTTACAGCTAATGTTGCTGAATCTGTTTGGTATATATTTCCTGCAAAAGTATACACACACACACATACACACACACATACAATTTAAAATATATGTTCCGATTTCCAAGAAGTACCTAGTTTTTAAAACAAGTTCTTCTAGCAAAAATGTTTAGATGGGTCTAATCAAAATATATATGTACATTTGCACATATATTCATATAGACACACAAAAACACAGTAAACAATATTCATTTGTGTATGTGTAATGAGGACTAGGGATTAAAATTTTAAATTTAATCGAATAATAAAGATTATATGTAAATCATTGGCTTACAGAACTTGTTATTCTTCATATTGTCAGAATACTGTACTATTTCTTTTTAAATTCTATTCAATATCTTTAAGATGTTAGTTAGGAAGTACAATGAATTTTGGTTGCTATCACAACCTCCATCATTCTCTCAGTTCTTCAAACTCCACCCCTCCCCTCAATACTTCTAGTTTTATAGGCTATTGAATATTATGACTGCATTCATCCTCAGTTTCTCTCTTAATTCATCTGCTTCTTTTATTAGTAAAGCAATAGTTAGGATCCCAGGTTTGTTACAGAAAAAAAAGCTACACTGCCTTTCAAAAGATATCTTTTGGATTTTGATTTTCTTCACTGCTTTTAAAATTGGTGATATCAATATTTGAAATTTCTACTTAAGGGTTGATGAAAATTATTATTCTACTAATTACTCTGCTAGGATATTTTAAACTCTGGGCATAGTATCATTTGCTATTAAAAGAACATTAAATAATGGCATATATACGAAATTGTGACACTATTAACTGTTCTAACATCATACTCTGAAATGGCTAAATAATTAAATATGAGGCAGGAAGCCAACAGTATAAAATTGAAATTGAGTTCTGCTTCATAATATCACTATTGATTAAAATCAGATATACTACAATATAATACGAAAACAACTTATTGGAAATTATTCACTAATGAAGGTATTTGGGGGATTTAGGGATATTAAAGGAAACAATCTACTGGATTTTCTATTTTTTTTTGTTTTTTGCTTTTATTTTATTGTCAAGGTGATGTACAGAAAGGGTTATACTTATATTCATCAAGTAGTGAGTACATTACTTCTTGAAAATTGGTACCTCTTCCCATATTTTTCTTCCACTTTCCCTCCTTCAATCCCCTCCCAATCATTTTGTTCTTCCCTTACCTTCCCTTTTTCAAATAAACAAATGTAAACAATAAGGGGAAAAGTAGAGAAAGGAATCACTATCACAAAGATAAATCTCTTGTTTCCACATCATGGACTTCATTTTGCTTAGCCTCATCATATATGGCCATAGAGTACATAGCATTCAGGCTATTATGATCTTCGGCTAAGAAAATCCTAGATGTATACTAATTGTTTGTATACTAATTGTATACATGAGGAAACCTATGGAGGCTATGTTTCTTTGGGTCTGGCTTATTTCACTTATGATTTCTTCCAAGTCTTTCCATTTCCCTACAAATGGGACGACGTCATCTTTCTGATGGCAGTATAGAAATTCCATGGTGTAAATATACCATGTCTTCGTGATCCATTCATCTATTAAGGGGCATCTGGGTTGGTTCCATAGCTTAGCTATGATGAATAATGCTGCAATGAACATGTTTTACTGGTAGCTTTAGTATGGCCTTGTTTCTGGACTTACGGGTAAATGCCCAGGAGTGGGATTGCTGGGTCATAAGGGAGCTCTATGTTTAGTCTTTAGAGGAATTGTAATATTGCTTTCCAAAGAGGTTGAAGAAGTTACACTCCCACCAACAGGGCAGTAGTGATTCCTTTTGGCCACATCCCCAGCAGCATCTGTTGTTATTAGATTTCTTTATAATGGCCATTCTATCTGGGTGAGTTGTAATCTCAAATAATTTGCATTTCTTGTATGGCCAGAGATATGGAGCATTTCTGCATGCATCTATTGGCCATTTTTAATTCCCCTTCAGAGAAATCTCTAAGTCTTTAGACCACCTTTTAATGGGATGGTTGCTGTGAATTTGGTTTAGATGGATTTTATTTCTGGAGCTGTAGGTATATTTTAGATAGAAGACCCTTATCTGTTGTATGACATATGAAAATCTTTTCCCACTCTGTGGGCTTTCTATTTATATTGCTTGCCATATCCTTTGCCATTCAGAAGCTCTGCAGTTTAATGCATTTCCATTTGTCTAAACTTTCTTTGATTTGTTCCTCTGCATTTTCACTCATATTTGATCAATTAGCAAGGTTTTACAACACAAGGGAAATCATAGCTTGTACTGGGTGCCATAGCACATTATTTGTACAGTCAAAAAAAAACTTTAAAAAAATAAACTGTTTTTGCCGGGCCTGGTGGCTCACAGCCATAATCCCACCTACTCAGGAGGCTGAGATCTGAGGATCAAGGTTCAAAGCCAGCCTGGGCACAAAAGGACCTGAGACTCTAGTCTCCAATTAACCTCTAGAAAATGGGAAGTGGGGCTTGGCTCAAGGGTAGGGTGGTAGCCTTGTGCTGAAGAGCTCAGGGACAGTGCCCAGGCAGAGATCAAGCCCCATGACCCACAAAAAATAAAATAAAATAAGTAAACTGTTTGAATTTCATCAAGTAATCATTTCTCCATGTAACAAAGCATTTATTCTAATTATCCATTGTGTGAGTAATTTTTCCCATAGTTTTGGAAGAATGGACATTTGTCATTTTAATGATTTTTATATCTGAGTAGACATAGGTAATTACAATACAGACTTGCCTGCAAATATCATCTCTCATTAAATCATCTTTTCTTCCTTTGAGAATATATATTCTGATACCTAAACATAGCTAATAACTCAATATTCTTTCTGATATTATCAAATCCACTTCATCACGGATAGGATCAGTTATATCTTTGTGTAAAGCCCATATCTCTTTGTGTATTTCTCTACTTTGGAACTCCATACCACATTAACAATTATTTAAACACAAGAATTTTGACTTCCTCAAATTATATCACTCCTCCTTCAAGGATCAAGCACCTAACAGCTACAGAAATGCTAAATAAATCTACTTTCATAGGTTGTTTTTTCTCTTTCTTTCTTTGTCCTTCCTTCCTTCCTTGCTTCTTTTCTTGAAAAGGACAAAGTACAGTACGTAAAGTATTTGTGAAATTCTAATGAACTAAAAAGGAAAGCCTATCATACCTGAATTATGAACTGTAAGGCAAGCAGTTATTAAAGGCAAAATAATAACTCTCAATGCCTACATTAGAAAAGAATATCTCAAACAGAACAATCCTCAAACCTTAATTAGCATGATACCCAACAATCTTTATACAGATGGCTAAACTTTTTACATTTTGCTTATATAGATATCAAAATAAACTATAACTATATTGAGAAAAAGGAAGAAATTTGTGGTGATGACAGCCAGTTTTCCTATCTGAATTCACAGAATGGAACAGAAGAGTTTACCATACCAAACCACAACAGGATATAATGCCAGAGAAGTCAAACAGAAGAGCAACAGGATTCTAATTCAAGTGTCTATACACTTGATGTGTAGGTAATAGGTCAGTATAGGGCAATAAAAAGAAGCATAGATGCATAGCATAGATTTCATTTGTTAAAATCCAAACCAAAATTAGGCCTTTCATTTATTCCCTTTACATTGTACTCAATTCTATAGAATCTATCTTTATAGAAATGGTAATGTGCTTAATGCACTATGTTATTTCTCTTTTGTTGCCCTTTGGTCAATCTCATATTGTTACAGTATCTGACTTTGGTTACTTGGCATATTTGTTTATTTTAAATAGGAAAGGGAAGGAAGAAAACAAGATGGTTGGGAGGGTGTGGGGAAGGGGAATGGGGACAAAAACATGAGAAGGGGTATCAATGTGTGAGAAGTAATACACCTAATATCTAGCAAATACAATTGTAACCCCTCTATACATTACAATAAAAAAGAAATGATAATGTCCTAATGAATCAGATGCCCATGCATAGAGATTCCCCTCCACTGATGAAGGGATTGTGAGCTATTCTAGAGATGTAAATAGCAGGATTATGATACAAGGCTGATCCAATCAGGAAGCCTGAAATATATTCTGACAAACAAACTAAAGGAAAAAGATCTGAGAATGAAAAGGTATATGATCCAAGTGATTAATCTCAGGGCCTCAGAGTCTTAAAACACCAAAAAGGAAGCTTAATTCTCCTATTCTACCAGAAGGCTCACAGTACATTGCAGCACCATAAACTGAACAGAGGATTATATGTTTACACTCATGATCGCATGGTTGATTTGGAACTGTGGGTTAGTACACCTGCCTGGCATTTTAAGGAAACATTATAGACCATAATTGCTACAAGCCTGGGAAAAGAAGAGGAAAAAAAAACAATTAAAAATTCTGAAGTACAAGGCCGGAAGTTTGGTTTAGTGATAGAGTGCTTACCTAGCATGCACGAAGACCCAGGTTCAATTCCTCTGTACCAAAAACATAGAAAATAAAATGCAAGAAGTGGTGCTGAGGCTCAAGTGGTAGAGCTCTAGTCTTGAGAAAAGTACAAGGACAGTGCTCAGGCCCTGAGCCCAAGCCCAAGACTGGCAAAATCTCTCTCGATAGATAGATAGATAGATAGATAGATAGATAGATAGATAGATAGATAGATAGATAGATAGATAGATAGATACTGAAGTACAGTTTCCTACCAAATAGTTCTCATTTTTCCACCATTATCAAGTCAAAAGGTCACAAATAAAACTGCAAAGCAGGGACTATCTGGATAAAACCAAAGCCCTCATTTCAACAGGTCCTGGAACTTTCTTAGTCACAGCACCCTCTTGGAGATTGGCTGAGGACTAAGCTTCAAGGGCTTTAGTACTTCAGCTGTATAAGAACCATGTCGTGGGGGTCCTTTAGCACTATAATGGGGGAAAACCAAGTACAAGAAGCCCACTATAATAAGAGTTCCTAGCAATTGACCTTGATCATTCTAACCTCTAAATCAACGAGATTTCGATGACAGAGAAATAGTGGCAAAATACACAGTTAATGTGACTGGCAGAGGTGGGGCCAGACACTGGTAGAAGGACTTGTTTGTGAATAGAAACCACACATCTATAAGATATGTTAAAACTGGGGCAAGGGTTTTCCTGCTCTCCTTTAAAAAAATGCCCCATTACAAGGAGTAGCAGCCCACTTGTGTCGCCTTCAGAAGACTTGGTAAGTGACCAGGATGATTATTTCCTCAGCAATCTCTCTTCTCTTCCTCTGTTTAAAAACAGTTTTAAAATTATCAATATAAAAATAATCATTTAATTCCCCCTGTGCTTTTACTCCACCCAAATGGCTATATTATTACTATAATTACACATGACATATTTCCCTCCTAATCACGGCTTCCAATTTCTGTAATAACGGGAATTATCAAGCTTCATTATAATAAAATGTGCCTGCCCTCTATACTTTTAAATGCTTACTTTTTAAGGGAACTACACTGTAATCAATCCTATTACTTATATCAGGAAATAATAGTTTGGCAACACTACATACATTAAAAAAATAAAAAAATAAAAATTCTGTGGGAAAAAAAAAAACATCCAAATAATGGAACAGACTGCTTTATAAGCAATAAAATTATAATAACAATTAAGTAGTTAAGAAATTTTTTTAGTAAAATGGGGATTAGAGTCATCAACACCAATTTCTTTCAATTTCAGTAAAATATTATGAAAATTGTGGTAGTAAATAATTTTCAAAATGCAAAAGACTCAAATCAAGAAAAGGAACCACTGGCATTGAGATTCATGAAAAAAAAAAACTAAAGAAGCTGTAATTCATAAAGCATACAGAATTAATTAATTTCAAAAAAGAATATTAATCTAGAAGCTTTAATTACTGTTATTTGAAAGCACATTTGATTTTTTCTAAGTCTTTCCATTTCCTAACAAATGGGTTGATGTCGTTCTTTCTGACAGCAGCCTAGAATTCTATTGCGTACAAATACCACATCATGTTGATCCATTCATATTAAGTGAAGTAAGCCAGACTCAAAGGAACATAGGCTCAATGGTTTCCCTCATTTGTCATAATCAGTAGAAACCGTGGGCTCTACTAGCAGACATTTGCAATAGAGCAAAACCTTGATCCATAAGGCCATACAGTATGAAGCTAATTGAAAGGAGCTCCAGGATATTGAAACAAAAGCCATATAATGAATGATTGTTGTCCTTAATGTACTATGTTATCTCTCATCTCTTTTGCTGTCCCTTGGTTATCTCATATTGTTACAGTATCTCACTTTGTTATCTGATATATTGGATATATTTGTATTTGGTTATTTGAAATTGGATAGGGAAGGGGGGAAATCCAAGATGGGGAGTGGAGGGGAGGATAATGGGGACCAAGATATGTGAAAGGGTATCAATGTATGTGAATTAATGCACCTTCTATCTGGCAAATATCATGTAACCCTTTTATTAATTACAATAAAAATATTAAAAAAATAAAGCACATTTGAAAGCTTGGTTTCATTTTCTTTTCTTTTTTCTTTTCCTTTTTTTTATGAGCATACAAAAAGAAATTTCAGTAACCTTGTAACAGATATCATTCTCTAACCATACATATATAATTAGTAACATTCCAACACAAATAATGGGCTTTTGATACAATTAATTTCTATGTTTATTTATCTCCTTCTTTTGACAAAGTTAAATAGGCATGCAAGACTTAATCTAAACATGGCCTTTGGCACAGTATAAATCAGTTATTTATTAAGGGAGTATATTTATTGATTCACATGAGAATTACGTATGAAGAATAGATGAGAAATTTGGCCTGCTCTTGTCCAAAATTCTATTATGAATATTTTGTGTGTGTGTGTGTGTGTGTGTGTGTGTGTTTGTATGTGTGGTGTGTGTGTGTGTGTGTGTACGTGTGCATGTGTGTGTGATAGCCTTGGGTCTAGAATTTAGAATCACAGTCCTTCAAGCTTTTCTTTTCCCAAGCTCTAATACTTCAGTCATTGCTCCACTTCTGACTTTTCGTGGTTAGTTGAGATAATAGTTTCATGGGCTTTCCTGCCAGAGCTAGCTTTTAAGCAGGATCCTTAGAGCTCAGCCTCCTGAATAACTAGGACTGGAGGTCTGAGCCACTGTTTTCTAGTCAATTATGGAAAAATTTAAATGAATTTAAGCATACATGCTGTAATATGAAAAGAACATTTTAATATTTATTTCCTTGACTCTAATGATCAAATTTCAACTTCTAAACAGTAATACTGGACACAAAAATGGTTTAATTTCAAACTACCACACAATATATAAAGGAAATAAGTAAGCTTATATATAAGTAAAACATACATATGTATATATAGTTACAATTTATCTGTAAGTAGTTATACAAGGAATTGTCATTTAACAAAGTAGCTTATGATTACAATATATCTTGATCAATATCCCCCTTTCAACATTCTATGAAAAAAATACTGTGCCAATAGATGATACCCAATATTTTCAATGGATTTATGGCTAAATCTCTGGCTAAATCTCTGTATACTTTTAGAGTCTCTGAATGTCATTTCTAGGAAAATGATTTCAATCTCCCATTCATAAAGTTAACTTATCAGGAAATATCAATCCCAAGGGAACTGGAAGAATCTTTACTACTTGGCCAAAGCTGAGAACCTACCATCTAATGAAGTGTTTTCCAAAGTTTTACACAGTTTTGATTGTTAGGGCAGACACTGAATCCCACATGTGCTTTTTTTTTCCCTCTCAAAACTTCTCATTTCACTAGTCATTAAATAAAATCAATAATGTATTCCAAGTAACGATTAAACAGCTTCTGGGCAGTGACCTCTGCCAAAGTGTTCTGGGAATGTTCCAAATGTGAGGGAGGCAGGGAGTGCGATCAGCGATGATGAAATAAAGGAAAGCTTCAGCACACGTGGAAAAAAAAAATCTGGCTGAAGGTCCAAAAGTGATTAGTTTACACATGAAAGCTCAGATTTCCCCTGCATGGCTACTTTCTCTCTCCAGTTTGCTCTCTTTATTTTTCATCCTATTTCCACAATGCCTGCAGTTCATTCTACAGAGCTTTCTTTCTCACTTTGTCTAAGATTTCAGGCAGAAAATCTTCAATACTGAAGCCTTTAAAATGGTTCACTTTAGCTTGCACAGTCATAAGTGCCTTACCTGAGATTCCAACATCTGGAAATCAGGCCAGTATGATTTGCTAATTTGGGGGAACTGAATGCAGAGGTGGAATGTGTGTGTGTGTGTGTGTGTGTGTGTGTGTGTGTGTGTGTGTGTTCTAAAGAATCAGACTTCACTGAAATTCAGTAAGCTCAATCACCAGAGGAGCACTTAGTTGAAAATTAGCAATGTTACTTTTCTTTTCCCTCTACAGAGTTGTAACAAAGTAATTGTGTGAAGTGGAGGCCACATGCTGATGGGCTAACCAACCCATGACTCTCTGGAGAAAGCAAACATAATCATTTAAACAACTGTGGTTATAATTTTGTTACTCAGGTTAGAAAAACCTGGACTGCAGATGCCAGGATGAGAGGAAATATTTGTTTCCATATTTCAGAAAATTTTTTTTTCTGCTAATGTGGCTCAAGTGATAGAATGCCAGTCATGAACAAGGAAGCCAGACAATCATACAAGGTTCTGGGTTTGAGCCTCGGGGGTCTGGAATTTTTGATTGATTCATTCAAATATGACCTTAGATAATCAACATATATTCATGGATGATTCAAACTAGCCATCAATCACTAAGTTCCATTAGAATTAGAGATAATTAGTATTTAACACCTCGCTAAATTTTAAAGGATAATTATATATGTGTGTATCCTAGCTTTTCTTCAGAGAACGTTTCAATTGTCTTCCTCTTACAAGTGGCAAAAATGTTTTAAAGAACGAATTTAGGAGATAACAACGAGCATACTACTAGCTGAAATGAGAAAAGAAAAAGTTTTGTCTCCTTGATTTTTTCTCCTTTAACAGTGAAATTTTCAAGTTCATTTGTGTTTTCCTTTGTGTTTATACTTATCTGTACGTACAAAATGTTATGTGGCTATCTTTCCTTAAGATAGTATTTGAAATCCAGTGTCCACACTGTGTGTAATATAGCCATATATCCTTACTACAAATAGAAAAATAGTTAACTTGTTATTAGAGTAAATAAACATCAAGATTAAAGATGAATTAGATATTTCTAGAAGTACAACGGTGAAGTCAAGGAAATTACTCAAGTAATTTCTTTCCTGGTATCTACTTTTTTACTTCTAATGGCTAGAAAATATAAAATAGTAGGGCAGACAGCATGCTTACATTTTACAATATTTCCACATATCACTGTGGTTTATTTCATTAGAATGAACAAAATATTTTAAACTCATAGGAATAAGAATACACCAATAATTTTAAGTTATTTTTTTTATCAAAAATTATCCAAAACCAAAGAAAGATGCACAGTAATCCTGCTAGCTATGCCGCAAAGCTAAACTAAACGTTATTCCTGTACCCAGGTATTCACAATCAATCTTGAAAACTCTCAGCTCTTTCAATCACATGGGTGAGAGGAAGTTAAAGAGCCTTTAGGGCACACTGGAGTTGATAAGCTGTGCTCTGACTCAAGATATAAGAAGGATGAGTTTTTCATTAGTAAATAGTTCAACAAAGCTTAGAAAATTATATTTTAGTATTCCACAGGGAGGTCAATTACAACAACAGTAATTAGAAAGTAATCATTTATTTCTTAAAAATATACATTATTTTACAATATATATTTGTGTCATAAAAATCTACATTCTGGGCCGGGAGCATAGTCTAGCGTTAGAGTGCTTTCCTAGCATGCATGAAGCCCTGAGTTCAATTCCTTGGTACTGCATACACAGAAAAAGTCAGAAGTGGCTCTGTGGCTCAAGTGGCAGAGCACTAGCCTTCAGCTAAACATTTCCAAGGACAATGCCTAGCCCCTGAGTTCAAACTCCAGAATTGGCAAAAAAAAAAAAAAAACAGCAAAAATCTTCATCCTTCTTCCCAAAATTCCATACTACAATTTACAGAACTTTTTTCATAATTTCTTTGTTTCTAGATATTTTTCTGGTAATGTATGTGTTTCACAAGTTTTCCTTATTTCAGAAAAGCAATAAGATCTGGCATTCTTGACAATTTAAATACTTTTTCACTGGCTGTCAGTGGCTCATGCTTATAATGCTAGCTACTCAGACAGCTGAGATTAGAGAATTGTGGCTCAAAAGCCAGACAGGGCAGGAAAGTCTGTGAACTTCTTATCTCCAATAAACTCAGAAAAAAGCCAGAATTGTCACTGTGGTTCAAACACAAGCCTGAAGCACAAAATCTTAAAAAAATAAACTTTTAAAATGCCAAAAAAACCTTAAATGAAGGTAAAATGGAAGGATTTTAAATTGATGCCATTTTAAATCTTCCTCCAAAAATTCACATAGTGATAGGTACATATAATGCCCAGCCAATATTTCACAGAACAATACAAAACCATACATACACAAAGTACTATATTGTTAGCAAATTGTATCAGCAGGTACTCAAACACTAACGTCTACCTGAAATCTACTCAGAAAGTATGTAGGGATGTAAGCTTGCTTGTGATTTAGACAAGCTATGTCAAAGCAAAGAGAAACAAAACCCTCAGAGCAAGTATTTCTAGTCAAAGTTACTCAATTGAGTTTTCTTTTTTATATAACTTTTTTGCTTCCAATGATAAATGATAAAATGTATTTGTAAGCCCTTTCAAGATGAGAAACTGTAAGAAAAATTTTAATGTTGGTTTTTAATTAAAAAAAAAAAACAACCAAAACTAGAATGGAAGAAAGATAGCCTCTTCAACAAGTGGTGCTGGCAGAACTGGTTAAGCACCTGCAGAAAACTAAAGTTGGATCCTTCTTTGTCACCCTGCACTAGAATTAACTCCAAATGGATCAAAGACCTGGAGGTAAAAGCTGACACACTGAAAACTTTACAAGAAGGAATAGGAGATAAACTAGGCCTCCTTGGCACAGGTAGAAACTTTCTTAATAAGGACCAAGAATCACAACAAATCAGAGAAAGGCTGGATAAGTGGGCCTACATTAAACTGCAGAGCTTTTGAATGGCAAAGGACATAGCTAGTAAATTAATTAGGAAGCCTACAGAGTGGGAGAAGATCTTCACCAACCATACAGCGGACAAAGGCCTCATATCTAAAATATATCAAGAGCTCAAAAATTGAATCACTCCAAAACTAATCTCCAAAGTAACAACCATCCCATTAAAAGATGGGCCAAAGACTTAAAGAAATTCTTCTCTGAAGAAGAAACAAAAATGGCCTATAGACACATGAAGAAATGCTCAACATCTCTGGTCATAAAAGAAATGCAAATCAAAAGAACGCTAAGATTCCATCTCACTCCAATTAGAATGGCCAGGATCAGGAAAAGTAATAACAACAGATGCTGGAGGGGATGTGGCCAGGAAGGATCACTACTACTACACTGTTGGTGGGAGTGCAAACTCGCTCAACCACTATGGAAAGCAGTATGGCAGTGCCTCAAAAGACTAAACATAGAACTCCCTTATGACCCAGCAATTCCACGACTTGGCATTTACCCAACCATCCAGAAACTAGGGCATACTAAATCCTCTAGCACAACCATGTTCATTGCAGCATTATTCACCATAGCAAAGATATGGAACCAACCTAGATGTCCCTCAATTGATGAGTGAATCAACAAAATGTGGTATTTGTACACAATGGAATTCTATGCTGCTGTCAGAAAAAACGACACCGCCCCATTTGATAGGAAGAGGAAAGACTTAGTAAAAATCATATTAAGTAAAGTAAGCCAGACTCAAAGGAACATAGGCTCAATGGTTTCCCTCATTCATCATAATCAGTAGAAACTTTGAGCTCTACTAGCAGAGGTTTGCAATAGAGCAAAACCTTCATACATAAGGCCATAGAGTATGAAGCTAATTGAAAGGATCTCTAGGATATTGAAACAAAAGCCATATAATGAATGATTGTTGTCCTTAATGTACTATGTTGTCTCTCATCTCTTTTGCTGTCCCTTGGTTACCTTATATTGTTAAGGTATCTCACTTTGTGATCTGACATATTGGATATATTTGTATTTAGTTACTTGAAATTGGATAGTGAAGGGGGGAAAACCAACATGGGGGGTGGGGAGAAGGGTAATGGGGACCAAGACATGTGAAAGGGTATCAATGTATGTGAATTAATGCACCTTCTATCTGGCAAATATCATGTAACCCTTTTATTAATTACAATAAAAATATTTTTTAAAAAAAGATGCAATTAGAGGAGAAGTACTCTTTAAAAGGAGATATTGTCAGGAATATTTCCGAGTAGACACCGTAAGTACTTCCAAATTTCTTTTGCATTTCTATTGTTTTCATTTGTATTAATGAAGTAAGCCTTGAGCTAGAATAGAATGTAATTAGGTCTCTAGAGAAGATTTGAAATGGGCTCTGTGATGGTTTGTGTGTGTCCCCACCAAACTATGTGCTGGACACTTCATCCTTAACTTAAGAGAACTGGGAGGTAAGGCTGGTAAGGGGGCATAATTAAATCTCAAGGGCTCCACCCTTATGCCTGGAGGAATGCTGTTTATAAAAGGGCTGAGGCTTCAGATTTATCACCAGTTGCGATGTCATGAGGTAGCCCCTTGATCTTGTACTTCTCAGCCTCCAGAACTTCAAGAATAAATCTTTGCTTTTTAAAATATAAAAAAAGAAAGAAACCAAGCAAACAAAATGACGATGAAAAACTAAAGATGCTATTTAATGCAGTGTTTGTCAAATTTCCCACAAAATGAACTCTGCCACTTCACTACAGAACTACAAAATACTTACAAAAATGAAATAAAAGTACAATTAGCATTATGGAAATGACAAAAGCCTTCTGTATATGATCATTAGTTACATAAGTGAATTTTTCTACTCTGTGGGAAAATAATCTTAGGTTTTTCTTGTTAATAGGTGGAATCATTTTTACTGCATTAATGGAAAAAGTGTTCTACTTCACTGATAATAAACCAGCATGCAGAAAATTTGATGTAGACTCAAGTGCTCTGTGGAAAAGAATAAAAGCAAAGTCTATGTAATATAGTTTCTGATGCTTAAGTATATTGTTATTTAGAGTCATTGTTTTTGAATGCTGAAATCTATGACCTTATCTGAGACATCAATTAGCATATTGTGATGACAAATTTGAAAGGCCAATTTATGTTGCTCCAGTTTTCAAAGATGGTGAATAAGTACAAAGCTACTTAATTGGTAGATAGAAAAATGAAAATTTGGTCCAGTTAGCATAATTGCTTTTGCCAGCCCAAAATACAGTATTCTGTAAGCAAATATGTAGAATCAAGTTTTTCCACAGAAAGCATCCACAGGTACACCTGTGCAGATAAAATAACTTTTTCCTATATTATTATAGTTTAAGTTCATAGATGAATTATATTATCACAGTACTTTTAGGGTCACTTCAATATTTAAGTACCAGTAACATGAATATTATCTCTAATCTGGGAATACATAACAAAGATCTACTGGAAAGCTACTGTTTATTTTATTCTCTGCTATGAATATATCTCCCAGGGTAGACTAGCATATCCAGGCTTAGTTGTGCTATTGTTCAACAGCTAAGCTCTGCTACATATTTAAGGCTAGAGTGGAGGGGTGTTTGCTGTGGCAGTTAAGGCATGCCCAAATGAACCTGGACACAAAGAGAATACCTATATGTTCGATACCAATTAAAACTACCAGGCTTCACGTTCTATCTGCCATATACCAACACACAGGTAAATTTCTAGCTTTCAAATCGTCATACCTATCCTGACTTTAGAACTTAGGAAGGCTCATTTACCTAGTGAAACAATGGTACTTATGCCTGGTAGGAGTCTCTGTGCAGTGAAAGATGCATTATTAGGAAGAACTGAGAATTTATCAAAAAATGATGGATGACACATACAGAAAAAAAAAGAAATCTCTCTAAATAGAAGTTTTTGAAAAGGCTTACATGTATTTTTTTTCTCCATGCATTTTATAGTTATTATAAAGGTGATGTACAGATTGGGTAACGATTATACAAACCATTGTCATTATAAAGGTGATGTACAGATTGGGTAATGAGTATACAAACCAGATAACATTTCTTCTTGGTCAATGTCACTCCTTCCACCATTCTTTCCCCGTCTTTCCCTCCCAACCCTACCTAGTAGTTTTTATTGCTTTTATTGTTGTTGCTGTTTTTGTCAGTCATGGGCTTGAAATTCCAGGCCTGTGCGCTGGCTACCGCCCTACCCTTTGAGTCATGGTGCCACTTCAGATTTTCTAGTGGTTAATTGAAGATAAGAGTCTCATGGATTTTTAGTTCCCGGGCTGGCTTTGATCCTTAATCCTCAGATCTTAGCTTCCTGAGTAGCTAGGATTCCAGGTGTGAGCCACCACACCCGCTCCCACCTAAGAGTTTCATAGCTCATTTTCACCTTTGTGTTCTTCTCCTAAGAATATGCTCCTTTGGGATCACTGTGTGGGAATGCCTGAAGAGCTGTATTTAAATTGACCTAAGGATATTATAAAAAATCAACTGCAGGAACGGACTAAACAAAAGTGGGACCTGTTTTCAGTGGACAAAAATGTTTTATATTACTTATAATACATGATATTTATGATATTTCTGCACAGCAAACATGGTATTTTGTTGTTGTTGTTGTTGTTGTTGTTGATGATGGTCATGAGACTTGAACTCTGGGCTTCGGTGTTGTCCTTGAGCTCTTCAGCTCAAGGTAACTGTCCTACCCCTTGAGCCACAGTGTCACGTCCTGTTTTCTGGTGATTAATTGGAGATAGCAGTCTCATTGACTTTGTAGTGTCCAGGCTGGCTTTGAAAGGTGATACTCAGACCTGAGACTCCTGAGTAGCTAGGATAACAGGTGTGAGCCACCATGCCCAGTACATGGTATGTTCCACTTTGTCAAGTTTTATGATGAGAATGTAGAACGTTAGTTAAATGCTCATGTAACATCACTCAGAAGTAAAAAATTAGCATTAGAGTAGAGGCTTCCATTATCCTATTTTTATAAAATGAACCTACCCTTTATCTTTTATATTTTATTTTCAAGATTTCAGTATAGAATCAGAGACAAATTATTTTGGCCCACTGACCTAAAATATTCTGATCAATTCAGACTGAAAATCATGTTGAAACCACAGACTGACCTACTCTAACAACTATAAACTGAAAAGAGGGGAAAAAAGCCATAGAACTATTTGAACCAATGCAGGACAGAAGCCCAAGGTGAACTCTAGAAGCTCCTAAGAGAGTCTCAGCAAGGTCATGGTGATAAATTGAAATGGAGATGACTGTAACTACTAATAAATCATAGTAATTTCTTTCAGAACCTACTGTCCCGACCTCTCTGAACCCAGAGGTAATGGGCATATTAGTCATACACCTGATTAATAAATTTTGAAAAAAAATTATATAACTCAAAAAAGGCAAGTAATGTACCTTCTAACTGATGAATATAATGTAACCCTTTTATTAATTACAATAAAAAATTTAAAAAACTGGTTAATTGGAAAAAATAAAGGGCTTACTTAATTGCATGCATGAGTTCTCTCTCTCTCTCTCTCTCTCTCTCTCTCTCTCTCTCTCTCTCTCTTTCTCTCTCTCTCTCTCTCTCTCTTTCCTCTCCCCATGACCTATAAGAAATGAAGTTTATATCAGGTATAATATATATGCTGCTTTGCTACCATGTTCTATTTTTCCAAATAAGCATTGACCATCAAAATTTCTTTACAGATTTATGCTTTCTTCATTTCTACACATATTTCAAAGTAATTGTGTACCTAGAACTGCATTTTGAAATGCATTGTTGTGTATACATATAACTTCTATGTTTTAAAAATGCAACATTTAGTGGAAACAACATAGTGTATAGACTAATAGCATGAATGATGCAGGTAGACTGCTTAGGATTCCATCCTTGAGTGTCCAATTCCTTTTTAAATTCTTAGCTGGCTTTGAACCACAATACTCAGGTGTCAGCTTCCCTAGCAGCCACTACTATAGCCGGTGTGACCCAGTGGTGCTCACCTTATAGTTGTTTGAGTAGAAAAACACATAAGCCAATAATACAAGCATTTACAGAAAAGTGAATTGAAAAACACACTTACTTATTATTTATTTATTTATGCCAATCCGGGGGTTCAACTCAGGTCCTGAGCACTGTCTGTGGGCTTTCTCAAGCCTAGAGCCAAAGTACCACTTGAGCCAAAGTACTACTTCCAGCTTTTGTTGTGTTACAGAGGAATCAAACCCAGGCCTTAACATTCTACTTACTCTATTCTAGGCAAGTACTCAATCATTAAGCCATACTCTGGTCCCACAGTAAGTTAAGACAACTTCATGAGGAGAAACTTGGAATACATATGAAACTTGGAATATACTGAGTACTTAAAATAAGTTCCACAACCTACAAGTCTGGTCATAAAAGAAATGCAAATCAAAACAACTCTAAGATTCCACCTCACTCCAGTTAGAATGGCCAGGATCAGGAAAACGAATAACAACAGATGCTGGAGCGGATGTGGCCAGGAGGGATCACTACTACACTGTTGGTGGGAGTGCAAACTCGCTCAACCACTATGGAAAGCAGTGTGGCAGTGCCTCAAAAGGCTAAACATAGAACTCCCCTATGACCCAGCAATTCCACTACTTGGCATTTACCCAACCATCCAGAAACAAGAGCATATTAAATCCACTAGCACAACAATGTTCATTACAACACTATTCACCATAGCAAAGATATGGAACCAACCTATATGTCCCTCAGTTGATGAGTGGATCAACAAGTTGTGGTATTTGTACACAATGGAATTCTATGCTGCTGTCAGGAAGAATGACATCGCCCCATTTGTTAGGAAATGGAAAGACTTAGAAAAAATCATATTAAGTGAAGTAAGCTAGACTCAAAGGAACTTAGGCTCAATGGTTTCCCTCATTCGTCATAATCAGTAGAAACCTTGGGCTCTATTAGCAGAGATCTGCAAAAGAGCAAAATCTTGATACATAAGGCCATATAGTATGAAGTTAATTGAAAGGACCTCCAGGATACTGAAACAAAAGCCATATAATAAATGATTGTTATCCTTAATGTACTATGTTGTCTCTCATCTCCTTTGCTGTCCCTTGGTTATCTCATATTGTTATAGTATCTCACTTTGTTATCTGATATATTGAATTTATTTGTATTTGGTTATTTGAAATTTGATAGGGAAGGGGGGAAAACCAAGATGGGTGGGGGGTGTGGGGGAGAGGGAAATGGGTACCAAGACATGTGAAAGGGTATCAATGTACGTGAATTAATGCACCTTCTATCTGGCAAATATCATGTAACCCTTTTACTAATTACAATAAAAAATGCAAAAACAAAAAAAGCTCTGTCTCACAAAACACAAGAAGAAAACCCAAAAACCCACAAGTGTCTATTTGTTGATTTTTTTGTTTAACATTTTTAATCTATTCCAAATTTCAATTGATCAAAATATTTTTAAACCATCATGATTTAAATTTACCTTCAATTTTGATCTGCTATTCCCCTGACTTGTATACCAGTTGAACTGACTAAAGTGATAGCAATTTTTTCTGAAAGAAAGCATAAACTCCATAGATGTAAATTCATAACATGATTTCAAAATGCACTAAAGATATGAACACAGTGTAAAAGTACTACATGTGTATAAACATACACACAATGCACACACATGTAAAACTGACATCACATATACATATATAAAAATATATTTACTTCCTTAAATGCAGTTATTTAAATACCTGTTCAAACAACATATGAATAAATTATAACTCCTTCTATTTAGATAACCAGGATAGGGTTTTCGGGTTTTTTTTGTTTGTTTGTTTTCCTTTTCCTACAAGAACCAGAAATTGAATCTTAAGCCACAATTTCTTTGTTAGGATGTAGTTTTGGTTTTTTTGTTTGTTTTTGTTTTAATCTTGAGCCTACTAATTTGGAGCTGTAAGTCTGAGCTCTAAAGGGCTTTGAATATTTTTCAATTCTTAACTTTTCACTTAAATCATTAGATGTTCCTACTAATGTACTAATTAGGAAAACCCAAGCATGCTCTTCACTTCAGATTTCTGCCAAGATGTGATTACAAAGGTCTAGATTTGCCTGGCTGAAAGAGACTATTTTATCAGAATATCTAGGGAAGGTGCATAAAAATAAAAATAATCACTCTGCTCAGAATTGAAAGTACAAAATGCACAATAATGGCTGAACTAATTGGAGATCTTACACTTACAGGTTCATGCTCCAACAATGTTAAGATCTAGCACTATTTTAAAAAACTTATATCAACATCTTTTAAAAATGTGTTTGTTTTCTCACAGGTCAATAGCAAACCTTACTATATAATTGTGAACTTAATTAATGTTAAAAATTAACCAGTTATGCCTCTGGCTGCCTACAAAGAACATGTAATATATTAATTTTTGGTGTAAATAAGATATCTATGTTGCCATCAGAAAGAATAACATAGCCCCATTCGTAAGGAAATGGAAAGATTCGGAAGAAATCATATTAAGTGAACTAAGCCAGACCCAAAGGAACATAGACTCAATGGTTTCCCTCATTTGTAATAATTAGTAGAAATATAGGACTCCTAGCAGAGGATTACAATAGTGCAAAACCTCGGTACATAAGGTCATATAGGATGAGACAAAATGAAATGAACTCTAGGATATGGAAACAGGAAGTTTATCTTGTATGATTGTTCTTAATGTACTATGTTATTTTCTTCTCTTTTTTTCTGCTAACAGTATCTGAGTTTGTTACCTGGTATATTGTATATATGTTTATTTGGTTATTTGAAAGAGGGAAGGGAAGTGGGGAACAAGATGATTGGGAGGGTTTAGTGGGAGTGAATCAACGTGCAAGTAATGCACCCAATACCTGACAAATGTAACTGAAACTCCTCTATATATTACACCGACAATAAAATTTTTAAAAAGTAAAAAAATAAATATTATAGATTAAATTGAAAATTTTAAAACAAGTTTATGCTTAATGGTCTTTGGAAGGTATAAGGTGAAAAACATCATTTATTTACCTTCTTTCATTTATTGACTGATTCAGTAATTCATTCATTTATTGACTGATTCATTCAGTGACAAAGAACAAAGCACACCTTGCATAGCCAGGGAGGCATATTAGACAGAATAGAGAGGACAAAATCCTACGAATCCATAGTATAATAGACAAGAACAAAATATAACATTTTTAACACTTCATCAAAAGGGTTAAGCATGTTTGCATTAAATCTTTGCTATACCTATAAATCAGATACTGATATAGCCTTTACCAATTGGCAAAAAGTAAACAATAGTAGCCTTATATGTAATATAATTTTCTGTTTACCTCCACCTCCCTCTTCTTTGCGTCCCTGAGCTTCTTTTGCTCTAGGCTAGCTCTCTATCACTTGAGCCACAGAACCACTTACAGCTTTTTCTGTTTGTGGTACTGAGGAATGTAACACAGGGCTTCACACTTGCTAAGCAAGCATGCTGCCACTAAGCATGTGATGTAATTGTCAACAATGGTGCAATCAAAGTATGAAAGCGATACTGTCATAGACAGTATGGCAAATGTTTCATGGAGAATTTGATGTTAGGAAGGAAACATTTAATGCTAAATAACTACTTCTAGGCATGGTTTTCCAAGCACCTATAGGACTGAGGCAAGAGATGACAACATCATGAACAGACTAATCTAAAGATCACATCTTTTCTAAAATAAAATAAATTAAATTAAAATGAACTTAAGTTCCTATTGCTATTTTATATTTCTGTAGTCATCAAAAGTAAAAAAAAATAAAAAATTAACTTTAATGTGTATCATGGTGAGTGGCATTGTTTATCTGTTACCCAGAGAATACTATTTCTTTCTTTTTTTTTCCTTTTGCCAGTTCTAAAGCTTGAATTCGGGGCCTAAACACAGTCTTTGGACGTTCTCAAGCCTACCACTCTACCACTTGGGCCACAGTGCCACTTCTGGCTTTTTCTGTTTGGTACTGAGGAATTGAACCCAGGGTTTCCATGCATGCTAGGCAAGTACTCTGCCACTAGGCCATGCTCACAGCAAAGAATATAATTTTTATGTGAAAAATTATAGTACACAGACACTGGTGGCTCACACCTGTAATTCTGGAATCTCAAGAGGATGATATCTGGGGATCCTGATTCAAAACCAGCCAGAGAAGACAAACATGAAAGACTTTTAAATATAATTAACCAGCACAAAACCATAAGTGGTCACAGGGCTTACATGTTGGAACAATAGTTTGATTAAAACATAAGCAAAATAGTATCTTTAGGAGAGTTAATATCAAGTCCAGTTAGATTACCTTCAATTCTTGAATAGTTTCTCTACATAATCTAAGACTGTATGTATATATATATATATATATATTTCATTTTAGTGAAGCAATATTTTTAAAATAATTTATTATAGAGGCAATGCACAGAGGTATTACAATGGCATGATTCAGGTCATGAGTATGTTTCCTTTCATACAGTGTCTTCAGTTCCCTCCCTCTCTCCCAGTCTCTTTCCCTCTTTCCTGTCTCCACTCATGATTTGTTCACTTTAATCAGAGTCCAGTGAGCTCTAGTGAAAGCAGAATTTTAAACATTAAAACATGACAGTCAAAAAAAACCAAAACAAGCAAAATAATGAGACTTTGAGTTCAAAGCCCCAACATAGACACAAACAAAAAACAAATAAACTATTAAATTATAGGAGGGAAAGAATCCTGGATTTGTTAGTAAATATCCTGAAGTAGCAAAAATCTCATCAAATCTGGCTACTTTGTGACATTCAAAATGTTCTGATTTATAGATAGTAATGCTAATTTTCATATTGTAGTCAGCAACTTCTCATGAAAAGTACCATTCAACCATATGTTCTTAAGCACTAGAAATAAATATTTTAATTCACTTGATTTAAATGTGCATACCTTAATTTCCTAAAACCTTATTGTCCAAACTTGAAATATTTCCATTGAGAAGAAATAAAGAACATGGTTAAAGTAATAGCATTAGCTTTTTAAATCCTGGATTCTAAACTTTCGTTTTTACCTTATAATATTGACATTACAGATTCATCTGTTCCTTAAAACAGACTTAGCTATCTACTACAGTAAAAGACACAGAAGTAATTTATTTTAATAATAAATTGTTCAAAATTAAAAACAAATTTATCAGATTGTGATGTCTTCTAGTTTATGAAACACTATAATATAAGGGTCTGATCATGATTTACATAGGTATTTAAATTCATATCTATTAAATTATATCTATTATATATCAACCTGTGACTAATCCTTTCTAATATTCCAGCTTTCTTTTCTTGTGCAAATTTATTTTACTCATTAAATAAACCAGTCTTTTTCATAAAATTTAATTTGACAATTATATTTCCAAATACAAAAGAATGAAAGGTTCATTAAATTATTCTTGAAGTATCAGTTTCTTTTGACAATACTACCAAGCTATTCACTTGAATATGATCTGCATTTTTCCATCCTTCTTCTAAGTAATAACAAAGAACACTTACAACATGATATTATCATACTAGGGAAAGAAAGGTTACAGAATATTTAGAAAGCACATTGACTTTCATTAAAAAGTAAATATTAACAAATGGTTTGATATACATACAAAATATATCCTTATAGTTTCTAATTATATTACATAATTATCTGCAAAATTAAGTGTCAATTAAATGGGAAGATAATCATATAATGACAATGTTTTAGTAAAGTATTCATATGTAAATACAAAGTGTCTGTCACTGAATTTTGAGTCTGACTTGTGGTTTATTCATTTTGATAGTCATCTTATTTTGTTATTCAACAAAATTTGTGAGTTTAGAAAAAAGGCTGAAAATATTCTCCTACTTTTAATTGGAGAGGAAACATTAATAAATTATTGTACCCTCCTTTAACAAAGTAAATAAAAAATGATGTGTTGGGGTAGAGTAATTCACTAACAGACTATTTAGAAAAGTTACAAGAAAAAGTACCTGAATATAGCATGTTTAAACAGTCAAAAAAACATAAATAGATATATTATTACTCATTTCATTTTTTGTGCCAGTACTGAGACTTAAATTTTGGGTTTGGGTACTTTGAGTTTCAGTTTTGCTCCTAGCCTTAGGTGGTCTTACAGACCTTCTGGTCAGTTTGGTTGGAATCATGATCCTAAGATCTCAGCCACTTGATTAGCTAGTACTATAGGATTAAGCACCACCACTGCACACCAGACAAATAATAATTTCAAGTTACATGGTTCTTCACCATGATAAAAGCAAATTCTGCAGATGTAAAATGATAGATTCATTTACTTAAATGGATGCATTACTTTCCTATGGAGTTTAAATTGGTATCTAGGGGATTAACATAGGCATACATTGCATTTGTTTTCCAATTTTAGCAAATTGTGGCATCATACTGTAGGTCTATAATTCAGAACACCATTTCAGTTGTGAGTTGTATATTAAAAACCAAAATGGTATATTAATAATACAAAGATCTCTCTTATTCCAATGATGCATTGAATGATAACCTGTTATCCAGAAAGACCTAATATACATTCCTTGAACTCTTAGGAAGTCTTTTTGCCACTGGAAAAAGTAAAGAATTTAACATTTTTCTCTACGTAGTAGCATTATTCCCTCCTGAAGCACTTCTTTTTATTTCACATAGTAAAAGTTACATACAACTCTCCTCATTACCTTCTAGGGGAATTTCACCTCCTGGTGGAATTGCTTATGGTTTTTAACATACCCCAAAAATGTGATTGAGTGGCTTAAAAAGCTTTTTCTACCTACCACAAGTACTCTTCACATTTACAGGAGACCACAGATTAGGACAAGTATAGACCATAGTATCTGCATGATTCTATAAAACCTCAAGGATCCCCTGCTTTTCTTTATGCATCATGGTTTGGTACTTTTTGTCTTAAAAATCAGGACTTCTGCTGGTCATGGTGGCTCATGCATGTAATCCTAGCTACTCAGGAGGCTGAGATCTGAGGATCCAGGTTCAAAGCCAGCCTGGGCACAAAAGACCTGAGACACTTAGCTCCAATTAACCTCTAGAAAATGGGAAGTTGGGCTTGGCTCAAGGGTAGGGCAGTAGCTTTGAGCTGAAGAGCTCAAGGACAGTGCCCAGGCCCGGGAGTAGGGTGGTAGCCTTTGGGTGAAGAGCTCAGGGACAGTGCCCAGGCCCAGGAGTAGGGTGGTAGACTTAGGGTGAAGAACTCAGGGCCAGTGCCCAGGCTGAGTACAAGCTCCATGACCCCCATTCCCCCAAAATAATCAGGACTTCAAGGACTGGTGACAATCCAAGTTCTGGCACTTTATGTTTGTTTTAATTATCACTGCTAAATATTAAATGTAGCTGCCTTCTGCATAGCACTGGCATTAACACAATTCAGATTGTTCTTAGCCATTTTATGACACCCTCATAACTGTCAAATTGTGTTAAGATTACAGATCATCAGACTCTGAAACTGATGCTCAAGGTTAAAGTGACTTTGCTTTTGTTCCAGTGAAAACCCTCTAACAGAGCATCTTTACTGCTAAACTGTGCTAATTTGTTATCACATCATTCCACAACAAATCCAGACACCAAAGCACTGAGGCACAGGCATAGTGTGAAAACAGGGTCAAGAGATGAATAAATCCCTAATTTTATGCAAACAGCTGGTCCTAACCCAGTTATCCTCATCTGAGTAATCCCTTAGTTTTTCACATTGAGAAATAATTATTATTATTGCTATAGTATATTGTAAAAGGATGTTATGAATCTTGACATATAACTGATACAACTTCTATGGGGATACTGGAACCAGACACAGAATTCTTTTTATAAATGTAAAAATATCTTGCTAACAATTAAATGTCCTCTTCAAATTAAAGGATATAGCTTTTTAAAAAAAATCATTAAAAAAGTATAGACTGGAAAAAAAACACATAAAAGTTTGCTACCCCTTGAGATGAAAGAACTCAGGGACAGTGCCCAGGTCCAGAGTTCTAGCCCCATGTTGCACACACCAAAAAAGAATATGATAACAAGAAACATCCTTTAAAAATGTTTCTAGGACCTGGAGTTTGCCCTAGTGGTAGAGTGCTTGCTTAGCATGTGCTAAGACCCACGTTGGGTTCCTGGATACCACATGCATAGAAAAAAGCTGGAAGTGGTGCTGAGGCTCAAGTGGTAGAGCTTTAGCCTTGAGAAAGGTCCAAGGACAGTGCTCAGGCTCTGATTTCAAGCCCCATGACTGGCAAAAAAAAGTTTTTATAATTGTTGAGCACTGGTGGCTCATATTGAAAATCCTATCTCCTTAGGAGACTGAGAGCGGAGAATGGCAGGATGAAGCTAACCAGGCAGAAAAGGCAGTGAGACTCTTCTTTCCAATTAATAATTAAAAAACTTGAAGTTTTAGCTGTGACTCAAGTGGTAGAGTGCTATCCTTGAGCAAGCAATGCTAAGGGAGAGTGTTCTGTCCTAAGAACAAACTTTAGGACTGGTTCAAAACCACAACCAAATGTTTGTATAATGATCATTAACAGGAATAATTCATTAATCAGTAATGAATTTATATATAGCTGCTCTTATGATAGGAATAAATATTTCATATTTCCAATTAAAAATATTCAAGTTTCACTGTTGAGTCAAAATGAGTTTGGGGTTTAATTCTGTAGATCACACTGAAAGAAAATAAAATAAGAAATAGAAAAAAAGAAAACAATTACAATGAATCAGAAGACTAATTTAACTGACTGAGGTTTCATCACAGCCAATAGAACAATAAATTTTTAGAAATAATACAATGTGCAATTATTCAATCATAACAGTTTTCAAAGCTAAACATAATTTAATTGCCTGTTCAGAGACATTAATTACATAAAGTTGAAAAATCAAACCATTAAAACAATTGTTTAGCAATTCCACTCCTTGTCATTTACCTGTCCAGAAACAAGGACTTACTAAAGCCACTAGCACAATGATGTTCACTACAGCATTATTTACCATAGCAAAGATATGAAACCAATCCACATGCCCCTCAATAGATGATTGGATCAACAAGATGTGGTACTTATACACAATGAAATTCTATGCAGCCATCAGAAAGAACATTACCCCATTTATAAGGAAATGGAAAGACTTTGAAAAATCATCTTAAGTGAAGTAAATCAGACCCAAAGGAAAATAGGTTCAATGGTTTCTTTCATTTTAATAATTAGTACACATCTAGGACTCTCCTAGCAGTATTGCAATAGCTCCATCCTGGGTACATAAGGTCATTTAGGATGAGACTAAATGAAAGGATCTCTAGGATATGGAAACAAGAACTTTATCTTGTATGATGTTGTTCTTACTGTACTATTTTATCTCGCTTCTCTTCTGTTACTCTTTGATTAATCTCATAATGTTACTGTATCTGACTTTGTTACCTGCTATGCTGTATCTAGATTTATTTGTTCATTTGAAATAGGAAAAGGAAAGATGGACAACAAGATGATGGTAGGGGTGGGGGGAGAAATGGGGACAAAAACATGAGAAAGGGTATCAATGTGTGAGAAGTAATACACGTATTATCTGGAGAATATAACTGTAACCCTCTTTACCTTACCCCAATAACAAAAAGTAAAATAAAATAATAATTGTTTAATCATTAAAGCTAGTGTACTAATTCATTATTAGTGCTGTGGTCTTGAGAAATGACAACTTTTTTTATAATAAATAAAAAAATATTTTAAAATGCACAGCTAATGACCTGGTGTGAAAGTTTTATATATTAACAATCAATCTATCTGTCTGTCTGTCTGTCTATCTATCTATCTATCTATCTGTCTGTCTATCTATATGCAATATATATGTGATATGTATACATGTTTTTATAATGTTGTTATTAAGGTGCGGCACAAAATAGAATGGAAGTGTCGCTGTTTCATAAGCTAGGTAAAGTATGTGTTACATTGTGGGCGATGTTACCCCTTCCTTCATTCTTTACCAATTTCCCTCTCCCATCCAAGCCCACAAATAGCCGTGATTTTAACAGATCTAGTTTTTCATGTTTTTTGTTGGGGGGGGGGGGGTCAAAGAGCTTGAACTCGGCCTGGGCGCTGTCCCTGAGCTCTTAAGCTTAAGGCTACCACTCTACCCTTGAGCTTCTTGAAGTTATTGAAATCCAGGTTATGATTCTGGTAAACAAAGAGTAAGTGGCTAATGTTAGGATGCCCTCAAATGGTGATTAAGTCAAGCAGATAAGTCATGTCAGCTATAAAAGTGTATAATGCAATACACTTAGGTGGTACATAGCTTATCAGAGAAAATAAATAAATATGAAACAGAGATGAGGGCTATAGGAAGAAATAGATACAGACAATATTGTATCCTCAAGGGTTCCCCAGAAATCTGTAAAGTATAAAGGAATTTTCATAGTATGGCCATTTCTCCAGAAAAAGAGCATGAAGTTTTCATGATCAGCACTAAATATTTATATAATTCAATAATATACCATTAGTTACCCCCAGCATGATTATAAAACTAGTATAAACAACTATTCAGAAACTGTGTAATAATTCTGCCCAACTGGCAGTCTCAGAGGGTTAGCCTGAATTGTAACTACAAGTCAATAATATAAAGAAATGTAACCATAAAAAGGAGTAACACTCTCAATTCAAAAAAGTTATATGACTAGTAGTCCTTCAGGTCATCATAAAAATTCCTCAGCAGTTAGATGGCAGTACTGAAATCACCATGTTTCAATCCCACAGGAGAGGTTGTCACTGGCATAAATTTTCTGGGAAATAATTTACCTAAGATTAGCAAAATTCACATGAATGTTACTACTTTTAAACTACTTTTTAACAAATAGTGGCATCCCAAAAAAGTATCATGTTAGTAAGCTACAGTAGACAACATTTTTAAAAATGTATGCATGCATTCCAAATAGGTCATAAAACTCAACACAGAGATGTATTTCATGGCGATATTTTCATACATGCATACGGTGTTCATCATTAAAATCATACAAAATATTCACTCTCTTTATTGTCCTTCCCTGCTTTTGAAACAATTTCAACTTTTTTCTGTTTTTTTTCAGTTGTGTAAGATATGTTTTTTCTTCATATATTTTTATTGTAATTTATAGAAGGGTTACATTACATTCGCCAGATGGAAGGTGCATTACTTCACATACATTGATACCCTTTCTCATGTCTTGGTCCCCATTTCCCTCCCCCCCACCTCCACCCTCATCTTGTTTTCCCCCCTTTCCTATCCAATTTCAAATAACCAAATACGCATATATCCAATATATAACAAAGTAAGATACTGTAACAATATGAGATAACCAAGGGACAGCAAAAGAGATGAGAAATAACATTAAGGACAACAATCATTCATTATATGAATTTTGTTTCTATATCCCACAGGTACTTTCATTTAGCGTCATACTGTATGGCCTTATGTATCTAGGTTTTGCTCTATTGCAAATCTCTGCTAGAAGAGTCCAAGGTTTCTACTGATTATGGCAAATGAGGGAAACCATTGAGCATATGTTCCTTTGAGTCTGGCTTACTTCACTTAATATGATTAGAAACAAAGCATCTGAGAAAACAGAGTACCATGGTATATTCCCATTTTAAACAAATGCTTAATTTGTTTAATTAATAAAGGTATGGATAAATTCACATACATTGATACCCTTTCATGCACCTTTTATCTGGCAAATATCATGTAACCCTTTTACTAATTACAATAAAAAATGCAAAAAAAAAGATTAGCACCCTACCACTTGAGCCACAAAAAAATAAATAAATAAATAAATAAAGGTATGGATAGGGGGTTGGAGAAGAATATGACAGAAAAATGGATATTGGGATAGGGTGAAATGATGTTAATAATTGAGATTATAATGATTAATATACTGTAGAGGGTTGAGTTAAATCTGATTAATTTACTGTTAGAAAATCTTTCTGCATGGTTTATATGTATACAGTATATATATATATATATGTATTATATTCAGTGACTATGTAGGTTGATTAAGCTATGTATGTATGTGTACATATTAAGAAAAGTCTAGGAAAATAAACAATCACATCATTTATTCATGGGCAATGGCTTTAGGACTTCAAGGCTCATGCTTCATATTTCATTCATTTTTCCAATCTGACAATTTATAGAGAGAATCATCTTAAAATATTAAATAAAAAAGTCACAGGGAAACATGTTAATACTTTCATGTTACTAATGACAGTGACAAGTAAGTTGTGCAAAAGCAAAATTGTTATTCCTCAAAATTACATCAATTGTGATTATGTGTTGAATAAAATGATTCTTCAGTAAGCAAAATGTCTAAGAAAATAAATAAATAACATGTCAACATCATTTTGAACACAACACAAACAAAACATGTATTTTAAAACACCTCACAAGCCCATCTGTGAAGATTGCATTTAAAGAAAGCTTTACATTATGGCAATTCCTCAAAAGGCTAAATGTAGAGCTCCCCTATGACACATAGTCCCACTCCATAAACAAGGGTATACTAAAGCTACTAGTACAAAGGTGTTCATTACAGCACTATTTACCATATCTAAGATATGGAACAAACCCAGATGCACTTCTGTAGATGACTGGATCAAGATTATGTGGTACTTATACACAATGAAATTCTATACTGCCATCAGAAAGAATGACATCACCCCATTTGTAAGGAAATGGAAAGACTTGGAAAAAAATCATATTAAGTAAAGTAAGCCAGACCCAAAGGAACATAGGCTCCATGTTTTCCCTCATTTTCAATAATTAGTACATATCTAGAATTCTCCTAGCAGAGGATCACAATACTTCAGAAGCTATATACACATGGCCATGTACGATTAGGCTAAGGGAAATGAACTCTAGGACATGGAAACTAGAGGTTCATCTTTGTGATAGCTATTCATAATGTACTATGTAAAGTTATTTCTTTTCTCGCTTCCCTATGACCCAGTAATTCCACTACTTGGCATTTACCCAATCATCCTGAATACAAGAACATACTAAATCCACTAGCACAATGATGTTCATTGCAGCACTGTTTACCATAGGAAAGATATGGAACCAACCCAGATGCCCCTCAGTTGATGAGTGGATCACCAAGATGTGGTATTTATACACAGTGAATTCTATGCTGCTGTTAGAAAGAATGACATCGGCCGGGAGTTTGGCCTAGTGGTTAAAGTGCTTGCCTAGCATGCACGAAGGCCTGGGTTCAATTCCTTGGTACTACATTCACAGAAAAAAGCCCGAAATGGTGCTGAGGCTCAAGTGGTAGAGCTCTACTCTTGAGAAAGCCCAAGGACAGTGCTCAGGCCCAGAGCTCAAGCCCAGGACTGGCAAAAAAAAAAAGAAAGAAAGAAAGAAAGAAAGAAAGAAAGAAAGAAAGAAAGAAAGAAAGAAAGAAAGAAAGAAAGAAAGAAAGAAAGAAAGAAAGAAAGACATCGCCCCATTTGTAAGGAAATGGACAGACTTGGAAAAAATCCTATCAAGTGAAGTAAGCCAGACTCAAAGGAACATAGACTCAATGGTTTCCTTCATTTGTCATAATTAATATAAACCTTGGACTCTCCTAGCAGAGGTTTATAATAGGGCAAAACCTAGATACATAGGACACATAGGATGAGACTAAATGAAAGGATCTCAAGGATATGGAACCAAGAGCCATATAATATATGATTGTTCTTCATGTACTATGTTATTTCTCATCTCTTCTGTTGTCCCTTGGTTATCTCATATTGTTATAGTATGTTACCTTTGTTATCTGATATATTGTATATATGTTTGTTTATTTATTTGAAATAGGATAGAGAAGGGGGAAAACAAGATGAGGGACAGGGTTGGGGGGAGGGAAATGGAGACAAAAACATGAGAAGGGGTAGCAATGTCTGTGAAGTAATGCACCTTCTATCTGGTGAATATAATGTAACCCTTGTATCAATTACAATAAAAATTTATTACAGAAAGTTATTTCTTTTCTCTTTTTTCCCCTTACGGCTTATGTCATGTTTTAACTGTATCTGAATGTGGTACCTGGTGTATTGTATATACATTTATTTATTTAAAATAGAGAAGGGAAGGGTAAAAACAAGATATTGTATGGGGTGGGGAGAGCAAAAAAGGAAGAAAAATGTGAGAAAAGGTATCTATGTTCAAGAAGTAATTTATTAACTTCCTGACAAATATAACTGTAACCCCTCTATATGTTACTCCAAAATACAATAAAAAATAAAGTGTTAAATTTAAAAATGTTATTGTGTTTTCTTCACATGAGTTAGTATAAATTACCCTACTGTTTCAAGTTCTTGTATTTGCACTATACTAGCATCTACATAAACTAGCATACATTCAGTACAGAGTCTATCTGTACACATGCATCCATCTAAATCATAGTTGAACAACAAAAAATGTTTATTAGGACAACTGCTACTGAATACAAGGGAGAAACAGCTTAATAAGAGAACTTTTAAAAGGTAAATTAAGCAGAATGATCTCAGAGAGTTGGCAGGAATCTTGACCAAGAAAAACAGTGCTGGAAAAAATATATTAGTATAAGTTACGTTTGCTCACCAGTGACAGTGTCCATTTAGGTTTCCTGAATGTAGTCCAAGGAAGAGACACATTCCCTTATTCCATTTTTATTAAGCAGGTATTCTGTGTCTGGTATTATTCTGGGGAGTTGGGAAAATAAAGCAGTTCAGGAAAGAGGAGATATGAATGCCTGTTACAATGTCCTTGCTCTCCACATCAGTAAGACAAGCTATAACTTTTTAATTGCTATAACAGAAAAAAAGTTTAAGATATATATGAGGAAAGAGGAAGAATCTATTAGAGAGAGACAGAGAGCGAGAGAGAGAGAGAGAGAGAGAGAGAGAGAGAGAGAGAGAGAGAGAGAGAGAGAGAGAGAGAGAGAGAGAGAGAGAGAGAGAGAGAGAGAGAGAGATTGAGGACTAGACTTGAAGATAATAGAGCTAGAAAGGCTACATTCCCTAGGCAGTGAACAGTCAGATGTGGTTAATACAGAATTCCTCCCTAAAGAGGAAAAATCCAACCTACTTGAAACCTGAGTGGTGATGGTTCTATTGCATGCCTGGTCTAAACTGCAGCTCAAATCACCGCAGCACCACTGCCAGAACATGGCAAAGCATCTTCAGAGGTGAATTTGATAAAGTGAAGACTTTTAAGATACTCCAGCTCAACTCTGCACAACTATTTACATGGAAGCACAAAGAGTAGAAGGGAAATTATTCTAAATACAGATCACAAATATGCTCTGTTGTTGCTGCTGCTGTTGTTGTTTCATTTGTTTTGAACAAATGGACAGCTTCTCTTGACCTGAGCAATCCTTGCCCTAGTGCATCCTCTGAGACTATGACAACCGACAGTAGATTGGCTCCAGAAAATCTGAGCTTCACAAACCCAAGGAGATCCGCTGAGATCCATCATCAAGCAGAGATACTGCCAAACTACAAAATCATCCTTGCCATCTTATCTTAGCATATTCAGCCTAGGAAATTTCAGTTACAATCCTATTTAAATGTCTTCCTGTCTATATGCTGTTACCAGAACAAATTCATAGAAAAAAATCATTCTGAAACTTTACTATGACAAATAATCATATCCCTATTAATACAAAGTACAAGCCAGGTGCTTCTGGCTCAGGCGAGTAATCCCAGAGGTTGAAGAAACTGAAATCTGTTCAAAGCCAGGTAGGCAGACAAATAGGGAGAACTCTTATTTCCAGATAACTAGCAAAACACCAGAAGTGAATGTATAGCTCAAGTGGTAGAACACCAGACTTGAGTGAAAAAGCCAAGAGAGAGTACAAGGCTGAGTGGCAGGCACACACACACACACACACACACACACACACACACACACACACACACACTCCACACACACATAAACCCATTTATGTGTAAATATATATGCATATATATACCTATATGCATTATGTGCATACTATATGTATATATGATGGCTCCTGCTTGGCTGATGTAGGTCAACTGGAAAGATGTTATTTCATGATCATGAACTCAACTTCTCTAAGTTTATCCTCTTTTATATAATATTCAAAGTAGAATAAGGCTATTTCATATCTCTTCCATTCCTGGTTCACTTCCATTCCTGATTCAAGACAATCCAGCCAATTCTGACTTAATCATTACTCTATTTCTCTCAGTTTCCAAAAATAATGAGATTGGCAGCAGTTTTTACTTACAAAGTGGGTTCACTTTTAAAACTAACCTGTGTTGTTGAGTTTAAGTACACGCTAAATAAAAAATAAATAAACTCTGCTGACCAAAAAATCTGCGGATTGTTTGGTTGCTTTACATCACTGACAACCTAATTAAACATACATGGGTGGTCCTGTATGTTTGAAGCATTGTGCAAAGAACACACACACACACACACACACACACACACACACACACACACACACACACACAGTTTTATGAATTCCAAAATGAAATCCAATTTTGGACTCGTTTTGGAATTGTTTAACATAAAGTACCTAGAACCTAAGTACTCTAGTCTAAGACTAGAGAAAACAGTGTGGATAAATCATTAATTGAGTTGTTCTGACTCTAAAATAGTTACGGTATCTATCATCATGCAAGGAAAATTGTATAAAACTCCTTAAAGTTTATCACTAGTACTAAAAAGCAAGAGCTGTGCCATGGATTAGGAATCACTTCCTGTGTGTGAACACAAAAGGATCATAAAACACACAAAAGTCAACCAGCTTTATCTAATAAATGTAAAACACTGCTACTTAGTATGCCTAAAATTTGTCACAAGCCTTCAGGAATGCACATGCATTAAAAATACTCATTGTGACTAACATGGCAATTTTAATGTTTACCTAGCAGTTTTTAAATGAACAAGAAAACAAACAAAATTTAATACTATCTATATAATACACTAATATACCGTCTCTGAACCATCATTATAAGATCCTACTCAATTTAATCATTCACTTATTCACACACATACCTATGTACGTGAAATTGTACATATAGAAATATAAGCATAAACACATACAGGTATACATACATAGACATTGTAGAAAAATATGTGTTTATATTTTTGTATATGCATATATGTGCATATATGTTGCATTTATATACATATATATTCTGTATTCATCCTGATCATTCACTCACAAAATAAGAAATACATGTTGGCTCAACTAATAAACAAAGCTTTACATATAACTATATATTATTTTTGCAAGAGGCCATAGTTTTTAAACTATGATCCCTCAGAATTCTTGCATAAGATTTATGTTTATTTCATATGTGATACCCATACACAAATGTCTGTGAAAGTACAACTTGTCAAAGTTGATTTCCCTATAACACAACACTAACACGAATGCACATTATGTATGTTAATTGTGGAAAATACTCATAATATGAAGAACAACCCAAAGATCTTGATTTTATTCATCATTCAGGGGCTAAATTCTGTCACCAAAATACTTCACAAAGATGAGGAGAGAAGGAAAGCAAACCTTCCCTGCATAATTTCTAACTCTTAATTGAAGAGCCTGTATCCTCAACAGCTCCTCAAACCCCCACTGATAAGAAATAACAGACAACACAGACTCCAAAGTGTGACCACAGACATGCCAGAGGCACATTTTCCTTAGAAAAAGGTGCCAAGTTAAGCATTCCACAGGACTGTTGTGGGAGGAATCCCAACTTACAAGGATCAGAGAAGCACTTTTACAGAACAAGAGTAATCAAGGAGGCCACATGCCAGGCACGAAAGATAGCTAAGGCCACTGCCACCCTATGTCCACAGATAGAGAATGAGGTCTGGGTTTCAGTCAATTCAGTGTAAGGGACAAATACAGTTTTAGAATTAGAAGAACTACCATCTCACCTAAACAACACTTTGTGGAAGTATGGAAGAGAATGGTGACAACTTATATTTTCCTTCCTATTTTCAGAAAATGCCCTCTTAAAAGCAATAAAGGGAAAAATGAATTATGGAAATATTAAGGAATACAAAGGATGTCTTTGTTTCTGGGCACATTGTTTATACCCTGGTATCATGAAGCTTTGCATTCAAAACCTTGAAGTCCTGGAGTTCTCCAGTAGAATGGGTACAGTGAAATCAGCCACCATTATTGGCAGATTATTATTACACAAAGGACAGCCATCCCACAGGGAGGGCTGGCAGGTTGACAGGACACCAAACAAATCACTAAACTGAAAGACACAATGATCCTGATTTTACTCTCACTCCTTCTACCCCTTACACACTGAGGAAAATAAAACACCAAAATAATCTGTACACTTTATGCTTTATACTCTATTGATTAGAGAGGGAAACTAAATAGCTGGCCTTCCACAGACAGTCCAGTCCTCCTTAGAGAATAGAAATCATAAAAGGAAGCAGAGGCTCAGCTTAACAGACCTTCTGAAACAGCATGGACTCTGGGTGGACACGCTCAATCCATATGGAGTGTGGGTAACAACAAATTATTCTGCCAGTCCAACTCACGTTTGACTCAAAAAGGCAAACAGCCTCTTCCTCTCATTCCCCCACAAATGAAGAGTTTTTCAGAGTTATTTCAGGGGAAACTGGGATTTGTTGGCCAGCCTAAAAAAAAGGACATGCATGGCTTCTGCACTCTCACTGAGTGGAGGATTATTCCAGCATTTGAAATCAATTCCAGTATTTTGTTTTTGTTTTTCCTTTTTTTATTGTAATTAATAAAAAGGTTACATGATATTTGCCAGATAGAAGGTGCATTAATTCACATATATTGATACCCTTTCACATGTCTTGGTCCCCATTACCCTCCCCTTCACCCCCCCTCCCGTCCAATTCCAGTATTTTGAACTGTACTTATGACAAACCAAGTACAGAAGGATGACATTGTATGTGCTTTTTATTATTAATATGGATGATCTTTATTCTTGATTCAAAATGTTATACATGTATTACATATAACTATGTATGCATATAGAGTTCACATATATACAAAATCAAAGCTGTCATATATACATATATACATATATATGAGCACATATATATGTATATATCACTGGAAGCAATAACTTTTATATAATATCTAAATGATATCCTTGGGCAACAGACTAGACACTCTTTTCACTTTGCCAAATGCCTTGTCCTGAATCATACAAACTATCGGAACCCTGTTAGGTATTTGAACATTCACTCCTATTCTTCACACTGTCAGTCAATCGCTCTGATGGCTACAGCTGCCAAATTGCTTCCCTTTCTGTGTGTGTGTGTGTGTGTGTGTGTGTGTGTGTGTGTGTGTGTATGTGTGTGCGTGCATGCTGGCTAAATTGTTCTAAGTGAAACGAAAAGAACTGACATTCTCTTTTTTTTAAAAAAAATGAAGTTTTTGACATTTCAGGATTTTAATAGATGAATAAACCATGGCACAGGAACATCATTCCTGAAAGAGAATTTGACCTGAATAGCAGTGCACAACACTCATGCCTTCCTGACTCCAGTAGCACATTAAAGAGAAAGGATGAATCAGAACCATTGTTCATGAGGCATGCTGAGTTCCCTCATTACGGCAGAATCTTAAACAGCAATGATCATTCTCTTAAAAACTGAATAATCATAAAAGTAAAACAGAACGTAAAGGAATCTATGCATTAAATCCTTCTTTTCTGCATATCAATTTTCTAAGTGAGATAATCCCATGTCACAAACCCAGCTTTGAATGCTCCATGGAGACAATAAGGTTTGTTTAGGAAAGATAAGAGCCTTGTTGAAATGCCTTTGCTTCAAACATAAAAATAGAAAAATAGCCTTTGTACATTTTATTGAATAGTTCTGTTTCTAATAAACTGGTTTCAAATAGTGAAGTAAGCTCTTCCAAATAGAAGTCATTCTCCATTTTTCTAACTCATTATTTTGTTAGAGTTTTTAAGTAAAAAGTACTAATTCAACTTATATGGATTATGTCATTTTTTATAAAATGAGGAAGAAAACATTCCATCTTATAAATGAACTTGTGAAAATTTAAATTAATTCAATGTTGTAGTACCATTTAGGGCTATATTTATCACTATTTAATTGATTGGGGAAAAAAATATCTTCCTAAATCCAATTTGAAACCTACAAAAGTTCCATTCAAAGCTGTATAACGTATGCAACAGAATTAAATTTGTAAAAGTTACATACATAATATTCTGTAGAAGAGCCTTTTAAAAAATATACATTGTATGTCATTTTCATGTTTGTTTCATGCTGTTTGTAAGCAAATTTTAAAAAAAGTTGAGGTAGAGTGAAATCCAAATGGAGACAAATCTGCAGGTATTCCTCCTTGCATCTTAAAATATATCTTCAAACCTCAGTTGAAGGCACATTCCTAGATCTGTGGAAATGGGTCACAACTGACATCAGGAAAGAAAGGTGGCTTCTTCCAACATTTCTTTGATCATGAGGTCCCTGGCTCTTTGTATTTCTAATTTAAAACTAAAGTAAAAAAAAAATTTAAATTCTCATTTTATTCCAACTATACCACTGTAAGTTTTGCTGTACCGAAGTGATATCTATCTTTATCCTGCATATTATTTTTCTCAGAGTTGCCTCTTGTTTATATCTTAAGGTAGAAAGCAATTTATGACAAATTCCCAGGATAGATCCTCTTCATACACATTGCCCTAAAACATGCCTTCTCAAATCCTTAGCTAGAGAAATAGATTTCTTTAAAATCATCTCTGCAAATCTAATTACATTTTTAAAGTATTTGACACTAAGCTCAATAAAGTAAAACTTTTAAGAAAGAATACAATAACATATAAAGAGAAAAGTTACCATAATATACGTGAACCTTGTCAATACAATTATGATAGCTTTTGATTTAGCAGAATCCTAGTCTATCATACCATTTAACTGTCGATGGGTTATCGGTATCCTAAGATTCTAGAATTCAGAACAAGCATAATCCCATTACTTTATCTGCATTCAAAATTTAGAGTTCAACCCATATTTCCTGAGGCTGAAGGACACTGGAGCAAAGTATTACTTACTATACTAGTTTATAATGGAAATAAATGTCACAGAAACTACTCTACTATTATATTTAGTAGAATTAATTTATAATTATGTATGTATTTCTTTTCATTTATTTTATGATGTAAGACTAAAATTAATTTTAATTTTAGTAAGCATTTTGTTATGCTTAAAACTGAGACCATTTTTATCTGTGGCACATTAGTAAAGAGGCAGCTTTTCAGGTTAAATTGGCCATATTCACCTTGCCTAACTTCCTTGAATCACAGGAAATAAATTTCATCATTTGCTTTTCGATGAAGTGTGTTATTTATCACAAGGGTGAGAAGTTCACTCATTAAAAGAATACATATTCCTTCACCATGCCAGTAACCCCATAGTCACCTTTCAGAGAGAGTAAACTCTTTCACCTTGATCAAATATATAAACATGCTTTCTCCAGCCAGAATCTGCAAAGCTAGAAGTGACAGCTTCATTTCCATTGAAATTTAGTTTCTACCATATTTGTAGTTAATGTTAATTACCAAAGAAGAATATGCTATTTTCCAAATGGAGCTATGGAGTAGGTGGATGTTTCTCATCACCACATGTATGTCCACACATTTATTTCACAACCAAAAAGGTATAAATCGATCTCTCTCTCTCTCTCTCTCTCTCTCTCTCTCTCTCTCTCTCTCTCTCTCTCTCTCTCTCTCTCCTATGGGTATTTATTTTTGTCACTACTTTACTTACAAAGTATATCAGATTATATTTTTCAGATGATTTTAAATATTTTGGAATAAAATCTTGAAAGTAGAATATTCTGGTTTCTCTGGTTTCTCTTCAGATCATTTAAATCTTTCGATTTTAAAACTTGAAGAACATTTTAGCGAATTCACTTTATTAAGCCATGAATCCTCTCCTAGAGTACAGTGAACATACCCACTTATTTCATTGAAAGACCAGAAGAAAGTTTCAAAACTTGGGTCCCTCTTGCCTAGATCAAGAAACAGAAGATTTTTTAAATTGTAGACATTCAAGACTGGAACTATGACTAGATTCTGGTGATAAAATATACCAATTTGGTTCCATAATAGCTTATTTAACAAGAATTTTTCTTTAGCAAGAAATTGAACTGCAATTGCTTATAGCCAATTTTTTATTAAAACCGTATATACTTCAAACTCAATATTTCATAATACTTGAGAACTGACTAAACTAATTACTACCTCTATAGTACACTCACAATATGTAAAGTGTGATACCAGGATGAGAAAATACCTTAGAGCTGATAAAACTCTAATAATGTAAATAATAAGAAATGTCCAGAGTGGTTGAACATGTTTACGTTCCCAACAATGGTACTGCTCCCGTTTTAGCACATCCCCACCATCATCTGTTATTATTTGTTTTCTTGCTAAAGCCATTCTAAATTGTCTGAGGTGGAATCTCAACGTTGTTTTGATTTGTACTTCTTTTATGGTTAGAAATGTTGAGTATCTCTTCTATTGTCTATTGTCCATTCTTACTTCTTCTGAGAAGTCTCTTATTAATTCTTTAGTTCATTTACAAACTGGGTCTAATTGATCTTTAAATAAAAGTGGTTTACTAATTGATCTTTCTAAATTTGCTTGGGGCAATCTAATTTTTTGAGCTCTACATATATTTTAGATATAAAGCCCTTGTGTGACACACACCTAGTGAAGGTCTTCTCCCATTCTTGTGAGCTTTCTATTTATCACCGTATCTATCTCCTTTGCCAATCAAAAGCTTCTTGGTTCGAAGCAGTTTCCTTTATTCAATCTTTTCGATTTTTTTTTTATTCTAGGTTCTTACCTAGAAAGTTTCCACCATGCCTAGGAGTCCTAGGCACCATATGATATCTATATATGTGTATTTTTTTTCTAGATGTGTGGAAAGAAGAGGGAATGAGACTCAATAAGCATCAATGCTCCCTCTAATCACTTAAACCCTTTAGATGAAAACAGGCTGAATATCCAAATTTCACAGTGGCCTTTCAACAAGGCCAATCTTAACAAAGAGAGAAGTTAAACCTATCACAAAGAATTGTAGTCACAGAGCAGGTCAAATCATCATAAACTATGGATTAGAGATCAATTTTCATCTTTGCAGATGATGGAAAACAGTATAAAAAGCAAGTCCAAGAAAATTCATTGATTTAAAAATGTGAACCAAATGAGACCTTCTTACTACAAAAAGAGGGCAATCATATTACCTAATGTCTCTGACATTTATTTATATAAATTATAAATATTATATTTAGTGTAGAAATAAAATAGTGTAGAATAATCAAATAAAGTTTCAGTTAGGTCTTAAGTGATGTTGCTGCATACATCTTGGATGAATAAACACTAAACGAAACAAATAAATAATTTTTAAAACCTTTATTTCTGGCAATTTTTCCTTGTGATGGGTAATTAGGTTTGTTTTCATATTCCCTAATGTGTTTGATTCATACCTAGTAGAATTATTGAAATCTGTGTCATTTCTATATTTTCCTTTCAATATGAGAATGATATTAATGTATAATGAAATTATTGGAATATATAATGAAATTATTGAAATTTCTCCAAAATTTGCCAGTGCATATGAACATGTTACAAGGATACTTTCATTAGAAAAAGATTGCTGGGTCTAATTATTTTGGCAACAGATACTCTCTGCATATTCTTGAACTGTAACATCTTCTGTACTACTCCAGACTATTCACTCAATGGGTGAACAATAACTTCCTAAACTTAGTTTTCTTATCCTCTCAATGAGGCAGATACATATGTCTTTAGATTAGCAGGTACAGTCTCTGTGTTTGCCTGCTATCTTGTCAGTATTAAAGCCTCCCTTCATCTTCAGAACAATTCAGTTTAGAGCACATATTGAAAATTATTTCAAGAAAATTATTTCAAATGATAAATGTTGACAAATTTTGCAATAAGAAAACAAACCAAACAACCATCTCTAACTCCTGCTCCATCTTACACTGTCATTATACTTTATTCCTTCCTCTCATTAGCAATTTATTTGAGGTGCAGTTATTTGGTCATTTATTTGGGCTATATTTATTTGACAAGCTATTTGGGTTTTATTTTATCATCCTCCCCCTTGCCCCACCTATAATTTTCTATTGAGCCCCACACCTATTATGACACAACGTATTTCAATTTGCTGGCTTTCATTTGTTAAACTGATAAGTTCCATTAGAATCCTTCCTTACATTTGCCATAGTTCAATTTGTTTATATGTGGACTCATAAGGCAGACACTATAAGTTTAACTGTATGTGTATAATACAGATTTGATCTCTAGATATCAGTGAAAATGTATATAATTTATCTTTCTGATTTACTTAATATATTTTCATATTTATCCATTTCCATGCCATTGACATACTATTAATCTTTCTGACACATGAATAAGTTTTCACTGCATGTTATATGCATATATTATGCATGTATAGATAATATGTTACATGAACAATGGGATATACACAGACACACAATATGTGTTAGAAAGACAGAGGCAGATATCTGATCCACAATAGGACATCTGGGCTCTTTTCATAATTTGGCGATTGTGAACAGTGTGGCAGAAAACATGGATGAACAAATGCTTTTATTGTATTTTGATGTAGAACCTAAAATATGAAGTATTTTGTTCATTGTAAAGTTATAATGTATACAACCTGAAAATAACATAGGATATCTGCTAAAGTAGACTTGAAGGATGTTTAATTTCTCTAAATCAAGCATTTTAAAAACAGGCAATGGTAAGACATTTTAATGATAAAATACACACTAAGACTAAAGTGGAAAAGGCAAACACTGCAGGAACACATATTATAGGCAATAGGTGTGTATATCAGTGAACAACATAGGGGACAAAACACAGTAATACTATGTGTGGCCTATGCCGGATAAAAGATATATGAAGCTGCCACTGCTGTATACACTAAAAATAAAGACCATGAGAAAGCAAGAGAAATGCTAATATTCTTTTTCACATGTGTCCTTTCAGTGCTCCCACTCTGTCTTGGTGTCACCTTAAAAAATATCATAGTATAGAAGAAAAGGAACTCAGATTGAAGCATCATGTTCCTGACTTGTTTGAAATAAAACATATACTTTCATACAATGAACACCATTATGCTCTACATTAAAAATTATAGTATAAGTTTGAGTTCTGTGTAACAATTCATATAACCCTATATCCAATAAATATTTTTAAACTACCTAAATATGCATTTGTACTACGCACCATAACAACTCTATTTTAGCATCTATGGTAGCTGAAAAACATCAGGGGGTACATTTTCAGCACAGCATGGAGAGATTTAGCTGAAAGATTCCCATTAATGTCAATAAGAGTAGCACAGCTCAATCTAAATCCATACTGTGTTGAAATTTTACCCCAAAGAAACTGAACTATAACTCTCCCAAAGTTGAAATAAAATTAGGATTTCCAACACAAATCTATTTTTCTGAACTAAGCACTAACCCACCATTCTTAAATTCATAATACAAACATGTTTTTTATTCTCTATCACTAGGTATTTCATCTGGAAACCAAAATTTCAGCATTTTAACTCCAGCTTCTATACTTATTAATAGATATACTCTCACAAATATGTTTGTTAAATATTTTCATTGAAATGTATTTCTACTGCAAAATGTATTACCATGTGCTCATTATATTATTTAAAATAAGGTACTTTGTATGGCCTTTCATTGAGTGCAAATAACGTTTACTAAAAACAATATTAAAAACATCGTTTTACAAATTATTTTTCATGGCAATAAATACTTTTTATATTGAAAAATATTTCTATTGAAAAATTAATGGAAAATGATCAAAATTGCCTTTTCTTGCCTTAAGCAACATTTAAATAACAAATATTTGTCTGTATTTATTTCCTGGAAGAAAGAAAGTACTAATTTAACACCTGAATCTAACAGATTATTTAAAAACGCTCATTGGAAGATAATTTAATACATAATATTTCAGACCAAAAATAAACCATAAAAATTTTCCCCAGACTAAACTGAACTAATAAGCAAATGTAAGTAAATGCACTAAAAATATTGTGATGATTATGAAGATTCCAACTTAAATTCCACATGTAAGAAAGAGCTAATGTGGATTCCATTTTTTTACTAGTTAAGGAAGCCAGGGGTACCCTGCCCAACATAGTAAAGAAGCATGTACACACACACATACACACACACACTCTAATTAAATGATATTATAATGTATAATTATAATTATATATAAATATCAGATACAGTAAAGCAATATATAAAGGTAAATTCCACACAATTTTGCCAGAACTTCATTGTAACCATTATAATAAAGACTATATTAGAGGCACTTAAAAACATGAAACTTACTTTTATAGGCTATACTGCATAAGTGATTGTTAAATTTTACCTCCTCCTTATTCAGGCTGTAAGTAATGGAATAGTGAGGACCAAGAAACAAAAATCCAAAATCTGTTATATATTTTTCTTAAAAATCTTCACTCTAAAAGAAAAATTCTGTAAAATGTAGTCATAGAAAGGATGAATCTTGTCATTTGAGACAACCTGAATGAAACTGAAGATTCTTAGGTTATAATCAGTAAGTCAGACACAGAAAGAACAAGTTTTACTCAGTCTCAGTAAGTTAGTCAAGACTTTCTGTCACTGTAACAAAACTGAGAGACAGATGAAGAATTTACTCAGGCTCCAGGTTTCACAGAAATCCATCCATGGCCAGCTAGTTCCATATTTCTTAGCATGTGATAAAGCAGAATGTCATGTTGGAAGGATGTGGTAGAGAAAAATTGCCTCATTTCAGGGCAAGCAGAAAGCAAAAATAGCAAAAGAAAGTGGAAGGGCCAATATATACAACTCCACTGACGGATTTCCTACAATTAGGTTACATCTTCCACATTTCACCACTCCCCAATAGTCTATACAAATTATTCATCAGTGAATTCAATGTTGATTAGATCAGAGCTCTTATTATCTAATTCTTCCTGCAAACCCCTCAGAAGACATACCAAGAGGTGTGCTTTACAATTTTCTAATCAAGTTGACAACCAAGACTAACCATCAAATTCATTTCTATATAAAACCTAATAAAATCGATCTCACACAAATTATAGTGGTTTTAAGAGACTGAGGAGGGGAGGAGCGGGCAGGAAGATTGACCAGTGAATACTCAGATATCATTAATAGTGGTAAGATGTTATGCTGGGGTGTAGTATATACTGGTGACTCTAAAGGATGCTTATGCCATGTGTTTCAAAAAGCTGGAAGGATTTTGAATGTTCTTGCCATGAAGTAATGATATTGAGGAAGTAGATATATTCAATCTGATTTAACATTAAATGATATATATATATACCTATGAGAATATGACATGGTATGTCACACATTCTTTTCAATCACTATGGCATTATGTAGAAATTAAACTAAATGTGATACCGACAACAAAATGTTCTGCAAATATTTTCATACTTTGTGATTAAAAATCTTATCTCTGCTACTTTCACCTTTTCTTGATTAGTTGCCAGATCATAAGTACAATCCTAGGCAGATGTGTCTATTTCTAACCATAAGAATCACAAACATAAATTTTGAGAGCTCCCAAAAGCCATGCTGTGAGACCCAAAAGGACTGTGAGGAGGGAATGCCTCCTTTCAACATGAACTCTCAGAATGTTGAGAGTTTCCCAAAATGGTCAATCATTCCCGGCTTGATGGGAATGCAGACTTACCTCCTAAATGTAGGCTCATTCCATACCAAACTTTCTGATGATTGTTAACTGTTAAGTCATTTACCACTTACACTTGCTTCTTAAGATAAAGAGGTTATTTATCACTCAAGTCAGAATATACCACATGATAGTACTTGTGACTTTAGGAAAACTGTGACCTCACTTTCTGACCTCACTCAATAAATACCTTATAAAGTAGACCTGGGGGGTCCTGATACATCAAATCTCAGTTCCATGGTCTGGTGTTCGTTACTGTTGTGTTTCTGATCCTGGTGAATTGTGACAATAAATCAATGCCTAAAATCAATCTTGAAATCTAATTTGCTTTGATTTTGATTTTCTAATGTGAAGTTTGTTCAGATATAATTACATACACACACACATATATATAGGAATAATCAAAACCAATTTTACTTTATCTTCTTTTAAATCCTGTCATTTCCTTCAAATCAAGAGGAAGTGAAGACAAATCAAATGTATATTCAAATACGTAATGTTCTCTTTGGCCTTTCTGATGATGCTGTATTTCTTTCTGTTTCCAGGAATCTTTCCAAAATTTACAACTTCATGAGTTTCATTGGTACATATCTACATATTGAAATCATCACTGTGTCTCCAGATTGAAAAGTATCTTAGACTTAGACCTAGGTGGCTCAAGACTTATAGAAAAGCTACAGAACAAAACTGGTGACTATCATAGCAGCCTCCTTCCCACTACATTCCTGCACTACCTTTAATTTTCTAAACATCTGAGACTGAAAGTTATGAATATGTGCTTTTAAGGTTCCTAAGTGCTTCACAAGTATTTCCTCACATATTTGTCCAACTTAAAAGAAATAAAAAAACAAGGTCAAAATGAAGTTAAGTCACATTTAAGATGAGCACAGGTAACAAGAAAGGAAATGAAACTGCCAAATCAGGTACTTGATTCCAAGATTGGGTGTCAATATTGACCATACACTAATTGTCTATGACAATCAGTGAGTACAGAGGGCAAAAATGGATCACTGTAAACTCCTATACGTCCTGCTATCAAGGACTCATATCATGGAAAGAAAAATTAAGTTTCCAAGTAGGATTAAGAACAGTAATCTGATAATCATTCACAACAACCTGTATGGGTCCAATGTAAGGGCCATAGATGTATAAATGCAATAAGGAGACAGGACTAGTGAAAAGGCAATATGAGAAGGATCTGGGTTTTCAAGTAAAGCAATGACGACTAATACCAAAGAATACAAGCAACCACTAGAAGCTGAAGAAGGCAAGGATGCAGATACTCTCCTAGAACTCAAACAGAAAATCGGTTTTGTCTGGCACTTCGATTTTAGGTAAGTAAGAGCCATTCCTGGGATTAACCATTAAAATAGCAAGGTAATGTCTTTTTTGTCAAGTCATTATTTGTATCCAATCTTTATCTAGTCATTATTTGTAGCCAATCTTGTTTGTTGAACAGCAGGTCAAATCTTGCCATAAAGATTATATTATACACATAATATTTACAGGCAGCTAGAGGCAAGGAAGAGAATTTCCTTTTATGTCATGGATATGTTTCATCCAATCCATTGGCTTTAAGAACAGAGATGGATGTTACCCAAAGAAGAAAATGTTCTGCTTCCAAGATGCAACAGAAATCTTGCCTACATTTCAAGCCCTAGAACTCAAGGCTAAAATATCCTCTTATCTGAATCTAGTCTTAGCTTGCTATCCAGTTTCTGTACTTGTCAGCCTCTACAACCATATAAACATTTATTTGCAATAAATCTTACTCTTGTCTTTGTTATATCTTTTACTATCCAATTAACTTTTTTTCTCTAGAGTTCACTAGCCAAAGTAAGTAGCAACAGAAAACTAAGACAGTAAAGTTCCGATTACTTCAAGTATCCTTAGGTATATTAGGATACTAGTTAGCTTAGCTTTCCATAGACTGGGTGACTTAAACCAAAAAAAAAATTGTTTGATACTTGTGGACTATGGATAGTCTAAGTTAAATCACACCAGGTGCGAGGTATCAACTCATTTGATAAATGGGACTTCACCCCTTGTCCATAGGGGAAGAATGAGCACTCTGGTGTTTCAACATCTCACTAGAAGTCTCATCAGATTAGAGATTTATCCTTATGACTTCATGTAACCTTCATCATCCTCTTGCTGACATATGTTCAAACACTATCACAATGGAATTTAGGATTCAAATATACAAATCTATGAACAAAAGAAGTATGGGGGACACACCACTCAGAGCAAAGAGTTTACAAGTTTCAAAGAACAAACATACATTGAAACTTTTATAGCTAAAATTGAAGAGAAAGCTAGACATTCATAAGATTTTCTTGCAAGGGATCAACTATTTTACTAATGAATACAGTTAATTAAGTAATTTATATAGCAAACAGCCAGTAGCTTACTGTTATCTTTCTTTTAGGTCTAGTCAAACATCAGTTCAGTGTGATACATGGAATCTGAATTTATTGGTCAAGCATGCAGTCAGCAAGAAATTGGAGTTATATTCATAGTAGTGTCTTACAGAGGTGAACATGTTGCCCTCAAAAACAGTGGAAATACACTAAAGCAATACAGAGTCTTCATCCTGGTCAAAAACACATGATATTTCACCTTAGACTCCATTTACATTGCCTCTGTCATGCTGCAGATTAGCATAACTCCACAGCAAGAGCCATGAGCAGCCATAGTTTCAGTGAGTTTTTCTGAAAAGGATGATGTCTCAAATTCTATAACTATCATACTAGCTCACTATACCCCATCGTTCCCAGGCATTACTTCCTCTGGCCATGAAATTCATCAGAAAAAAGCAGGGCAGAATAATTTAGTTTTTTTTTAATAGTTTAGTATTATGAGGTCTCCAGAATTTTGATAAAGTAAAAGTTTGGCTTATTAGCAACATTAGAGCTGAAATTCACACCTTTGGTTTTTATCTTTTTCTAAGTTGTTGAAATATTAAGTATAAAACAATTTATTAACAATAATATGTTTTTCACAATGAATGAAAACAACTGGTCTTCAAGTTTTATATCACACTGGAGAAGATTAAAATGACTTTTAAGAAAATATTTTACCATTAAAAGTGTTAGCATGACAGATTACAAGACTGACACAGATCCCGATTCTCCATATAGGGAAAAAGATATAATCTTCAAACTTTGTTTTTTGTTATACAATCAAAAAATATGATGGGGCCTAAGCTACTTATCCCATAACTAATATGAATTTACATCTCATAATTCATTCTTTATATATATTTTTTATTGTAATTAATAAAAGGGTTACATTATATTTGCCAGATAGATGGTGCATTAATTCACATATATTGATACCCTTTCACATGTCTTGGTCCCCATTACCCTCCCTTCCCCCCCCTTGGTTTTCCCCCCTTCCCTATCCACTTTCAAATAACCAAATACAAATAAATCCAGTATATCAGATAACAAAGTGAGATACTGTAACAATATGAGATAACTAAGGGACAGCAAAAGAGATGAGAGATAACATAGTACATTAAGGACAACAATCATTCATTATATGGCTTTTGTTTCAATATCCTGGAGGTCTTTTCAATTAGCTTCATACTATATGGGCTTATGTATCAAGGTTTTGCTCTATTGCAAATCTCTGCTAGTCGAGCCCAAGGTTTCTACTGATTATGACAGCAAATAAGAGAATGGCTGGATAAGTGGGACTGCATTAAACTGCAGAGCTTTTGTATGGCAAAGGACATAGCCAGTAAATTAATTAGGAAGCCTACAGAGTGGGAGAAGATCTTCACCAACCTAACAACGGACAAAGGCCTCACATCTAAAATACAGCAACAGCTCAAAAAATTGAATCACTCCAAAACTAATCTCCAAAGTAACAACCATCCCATTAAAAAATGGGCCAAAGACTTAAAGAGAGTCTTCTCTGAAGAAGAAACAAAAATGGCCTATAGACTCATAATTCATTCTTATTGTGCCCTTCCAAACTGCATTACACTCAGTAGACAAAGAGAAACCAACTAATATATAACATGGAAGAAGAAAATAAACAATTTAAAAGCTCTTGATACAGGCAAATTCATTTAGCACTCCTTTAATCCCCACAGGACCTTAGCAATACATAATGAATATAGTCTTACAACACTGAATACATAGTGAAAGGGTAAATAATGACCCTATTAATCTTTAGATCTAACATTTTATAATCTATTAGTATATTGGTATATAGTTTCGCAAAAGAAATATATTTTAGCTGGATGCTAGTGGCTCAAGTCTGCAATCATAGCTACTCAGAAGGCTGAGATCTGAGAATTACAGTTCAAAGTCAGCCTGGGCACAGAAGTCTGAGAGACTCTTATTTCCAACTAACTACCAGACAACCAAAAATGGCACTGTGGCTCAATGTGGTAGACGGAAAGTCTTGAGCCGAAGAGGCCAAGGACAGTGCGCAGGCCCAGAGTTGAAAACACATGACCAAACAACCAAAGAAGAAAGAATGAAAGAAAGAAATATACTTTATCTTACTTTGTTGTTATTGTTGTTGGTCAGTCATGGGACTTGGACTCTGGACCTGCGCGTTGTCCCTGAGATCTTCAACTCAAATCTACTGCCCTACCCCTTTGAGTCTCAACACCACTTCCGATTTTCTAGTGGGCAATTGGAGATAAGTGTCTCAGGGTCTTTGCCTGGGCTGGCTTTGAACCTTGATCCTAAGATCTCAGCCTCCTGAGTATCTAAGATTACAGGCGTGAGCCACCAAGCCTGGCTACTTTATCTTTTTTTTTTTTTTTCATAACTGCTGCTTCTTTAGTGGTATAAATAGCAATGATACTAATCATCTATATATGTCATTGTCCAGAATTAGCTCTACGAAATGAATTAATGGTAAAAAAATATGCAGTCCACCCTTACAAATAATAAAAGAATAATCACAGTAACCAAATTTTTCTAAACTACAGGAGAATTTAAAAATTAAAATCATTCTCTCATATGAAGATGTTAGAGTTTAAAATATATGAGGACATGAAAAATTATATTGTACAAACATAGTGAGACCAAGGAAGATACTGTTAGGAGAAGAACACAAAGGCACAATGCCTATGTGCATAATATTTATTGAAATGAACTCCAAGGAATGGAAATGAAGTATTGTATTTACTTCTATTTTGTTTGGTGGTCTGTTTTTTCCTAATTATTTTTTAAATTTAACTTGATTATCAAGTTGATATACTGAGAGGTTACATGTTACATATGTAAGATATTATTTCTCCTTATCATGTTTATTAATTTATCTGTCTTTGGGAAGGTGGAGGGGGCACAGATAGGGAGGGACAAAGGTTGAACAAATGCAGCATTGGTACTCACTAGACATTATGCTGAAAATTAAATATACAACTTGTGGGTGGGTGGGGGAACTGGTAGAGAGCAAAGAAATACACTCTATCTTATTAAACTGCAAACTCATTGCACATCACCTTTATAATAAAAAAAAGTTACTCAAAGAAATTAAATCAATGGTGCTTTTATTTCTGCAAGCTATACATCTATATGCTATATTTTCCTAGATCATGTATAAATACCCCCAACAATATTAGAAGAAGCATAATACTTTATATAATTATATCCACAGTTCCTAGAAATATGATATCATCTATCTAGATATCTATAAATCTATCTAGATGAATATCTATAAATCTAGCTAAGTTTAAATTTAAATAGATTTATCTATATTTCCTTTACTGACTTATACTTTGTAATATATTTTAAAATATACCATAATTTAGATACATATTTAGAGCCTCTTAATTTGATGGCCAAAAAAGTACTCAAGTTAAAAAAAAATAATAATAATCTTCAGTTCATGAAAATGAGAGAATAAAGTAACAAAACTGTAAAAATCACCCAGTTCTTTGTGCTGCTCATGGCTCCAGTCCTCCCAGCACCTAATTATCTTTCCTAGAAAACCGCTATAACATTGTAAGGATGGGTTGCCTACTCCTCTTACCCCAGCTCACTCCATGTTCATTATCCAGCCTGTCCAGCCATAAGGATACACTTTAAATAATGCAAGTCAGATAAGTCATCTCACTTTTTAAGACTTTACATGATTTCCCCAAAAGTAAAGAAAATGCAAGTCCTTGCCCTGACATTTCAGGAACCTATATAATTTAGAGTCTGCCTGTTTTTACCCTACCCAGCCTGCCACACTAAATGTCAGCTCTCTCGACCTTTTCAATGCCAACCTCACCCCCACCCCAAATAGGTTGAATATGTTTGTTTTAGGGTTATTATTGTTCTTGTTCTGCTCCTAGATTATCCCAGGGGCATTATATCACAAGGTTAGAGAATTTTCTTCCCACTTATCATTTAGGTCTTACTATAAAATTTATCTTTTGTAGAATCTACCTGAGCTTCCTTTGTAATTCTATAAATTTGACTACTTTAACTATAAACATATTTGGAATGATAGCACTTAAAAATAATCTCTCAAATGCTTCATGGGAGCAGGACTTGTTTTTTGCTTTGTTTTGTTTTGTTTATTATTCTGTATCAGCTGCCCCTCAGTCTTGGCCAGAATCTAGTGAATAAAAAATGTTATGTATGAACTTTTGAATAGCAATGTTACTAAAGAACCAAAAAAATTTGAGATGAAGAAACAAAATTAGAAAGATATTTGGCAATTAACTCACTGCCAAGAACTAGTATGATTTCTAGGACTCTTTACTATATGAAACAGACTCTAAATAATTTTATGAAACAGTTGTAAAAGCCCTATATAAGAAAAACCTGAAATAGGTCTATATTATGCCTCAGGTCTCTATTTCATTCCCATGAGTTCCATAAGTTGCAAACAAAATGAAAAGTACTATTAAATCTATGTATCTTAAACACAAAATTCTAGGCCAGCCTACTTTCCTGCTTCTGTAGCTCCTAATCACCTCTAGTCATCACCTAGAACAAAGCAAGTCCTTTGGAAAACTCTTTAGAGATAGAAAACAAACTAATAGAGATACTTTATCAGTATTTAGGAAAAAATTATATCCCTATGAAAAGTAAAAGGACAATCCAATTCAGCTAGATGCCAGTGGTTCTGGCCTATAATCCTAGGAAAAACATCTTATGCATGAGATTTTTTTTTATATCCAATTAACAAGCAAATCAGAAGTGAAACTCTAGCTTAAGCAGTAGAGCATGAGCCCTGCTCTTAACCCTGAGTTCAAGCCCCAGTTTTAGCACAAAACAGAGTTCCAATTGAGAATCAAATAAATTAACCATCTGTAAACATATCAGTCACTTGTGATATTGAGTGTTGTATTGATAAAGGTGGAAGGCCAATTCACACATGAGACAGAGAGAGAGAGAGAGAGAGAGAGAGAGAGAGAGAGAGAGAGAGAGAGAGAGAGAGAGAGACAGACAGACAGACAGACAGACAGACAGACAGACAGACAGACAGACAGACAGAGACAGAGAGAGAGAATGTTTTCAGAAATGGTGCTGGGAAAATGGAATGTTCACGAGGAAGAAATGAGGAAACTAGACAAGAGACCTTACAAACATTTCACAAAAATAAACTCAAAGGCAGGCTAGATGTGTCTCATTGGCAAAGTGTTTGCTTGTGTATCAGGTTCAACATCCTGGGATCAATCCCCAGAAACAAACAAACAAAACAAAAGACAAAACAAAACAACAACAAAACTTAAAAAAAAAAACTATAAAACAAACAAAAATCCCAAAAGCAGATCAGTACCTAAGTCCAAACTGGAAAGGAATTTTAATGGGTCTATTTCTAGATTCTGGTGCAACAGTGCTTTCATTTCAAACTTTGGAGACAGATTTAGGTTCACAGAAAGATTCAGGGAAATTTGGAATGTCTTCTTGTATTGCTGAAGGCCTTTGATCTTTGACAGTAAGTATGTCTGATACCACATTATTTATGAATCAGTAGGAATTCAGTTAGTAGACATCTGGAAAATTCAATTTTGCCTTCTGAAAATATGAATAATCTTTTGTGTTTTAAGAACACCAGCATATAGAAGGCATTTAAGAATATGATTTGCATGAGCCTGTTTGGGTGAAGGTATGGAATTATGTGGATTGCTTTTAAGATAAAGAGTCCCTGTATGTAAACCAGTCTGTCCTCAAGCCTGGGAACTTTCTGCCCCAGCCTCTCAATGGTTGGAATTATAAGCACATGTAACAGCTGATGCATTTTACAAAAATTTATAGGAGCATTGACAATGTGGAAAAATCATGGACAGCTGAGCACATTGCTGCTCGATTCTCAATATATGAACACACTTCCTCAAGTTTCTGTAGAAATTAAGTGCTTAATTCTTAATTGCAATATTTTGGGGGAGGGGGTGATCTTGTCTCTCTAAATACAGTTCTTCTTTTATCAGTTCTTTTGTCAGTATAACACCAACCATAGAAGCTATTCATTCCAGAAGAAAACCAACATTGATCTACAAACCCCTGTTTGGAGAGGAGAAGAAAATCACCTAGTATTGGCTGGATAAAATAAGACACTGATCTTTAAAGCCTTTATTTGTCATCACAACATAGCCTGTAATGACATGAGTTAACTAAAATATGAGGAATTTGGTTGAACTTTATCAGCATAATTCATCAACTATAAAGAGGAAGTCAGAAAAACACTTTCTTCCTCTTAACATAACATTTTGCTTTGTGATAAATTTTAACATTTGACATCTATATATTCCATATCATTCTCTAACAAATTAAATCAATACATCTCATATCTAGTATTCATCTGAAATTAGTGTGGCCTGGAACATACCCATTCCACAGTATCTTCTTCATTATGCACCAAATTCATGTACAGAAATCAAGGTTATAAGGTCTGCAAACATTGGGATTTCTCCCCTGAAGTAGACAAACATCAGATGCTGAAAGAACATGAGAAATAAAGAAATGAAAAAATGATTTTGCAAAAATGAGAAAAGACATTTGTAGAAAGAAGGAATTGTAATAAGTATGCTTATCATTTTCACAGACTGTCTTTATTCTAAGAAAGCTCAAAGCTTTTTGGATTTGATCTTCCAATCAGAATACACATGTGATTGCCTGAGAAAACTACTAATACTCATAAAATATTCTCTTTGAAGAGCAGGAAATAATTATGTCCCAGTGGATCAATCTCCTGACTACTCCCTGGAATAACCTATGCCCTTGGCAAAACAGAAAAAAATCAGTGTTGTTTTTTATACAGAGAAAACTCATTCTGCTTTTAATCACCCATTATTTGAAGTCAGGAAAGATAGCAAAGGTACCTGTACTAAATACTCTGAGTGTAGTCTAGCTAGGAATAGCCTAACTACTCTCTTACTATATAATTATGCTTATTTAACAAGAAAAGTCCTCAAGTGGTTAGTCATTATGAGCATTAGTTCACTGTGCCTATCTCCATTTATTTGTTTTGTTTTGTTTTGTTCTGTTCTGTTTTGTTTTTGCCAGTCTTAAGGCTTGAACTCAGGACCTAGGCACTGTCCTTCAGCTTTCAAAAAGCTAGCTCTCTACCACATCAGCCACAACACCACTTCTAGCTTTTTCTGTGCATGTTGTACCAAGAAATGGAACCCAGGGCTTTGTGCATGCTAGGCAAGCATTCTATCAATAGGCCACACTGCTGATACCAATTTACTTGATTTTTAAGACAAGAAGAACAAAGTCTTTAATTTTCTGAGAGGTCTCAGTTTCTGTACATGATCTCAGAAAACCAGCAACAAGAAAGACAATCTAGAATGTTTCTCAGACCTTGACCTAATAGTGATTTTTTTCTGAAATTCAATGAGCAGAAAAACCCCTTAACAGTATGTTGCATTTAGATGTAATATAGAAAGGTTAAGCAGGGCATATACATTCAACACACAACTTGTGATATATGCCAACTGCTAAAAAAAATAAGAATTTAAATCCTGACAAGAGTGAGTGAATTCCTTATATACATAAAGATGCTTGCAAAAGAAAAAAAATAGATAAATTAGCATAATTCCTTCTTTCCTCAATATCCTTGGCAGCAAAGACCAAAACTCCCCACTGGTAAAAGCTGTTCCATCTGCCATTCTTCTGCAAGAACAGTTCGTCTTCTTGGAAAGATGATTTATGAGACAATCAAATCTTTTTTTTATTATTTTATGGTGGAAAATTAGAGTAGTGGAGACTATCCACAAAATCCACCACCAGTTCACTGGTGAAAACATTAAAAAAAAGTATTTAAAAGGAATTACCAACAAATTGATTTCATCTTTCCTTCTAATGTTTTAATGCATTCTTATGCAAAATCACTACTATTTTGTGTATTATTTATCAAGAAAGATGTTGAAATAGGGGAGTTGATTTTAGTACAGTAAATGAATATTTGTAAATAGCAATGTGAAGTATTGCAGAGGAAATGATTATCTTACTACTTTTCAGACAAAGACAATGAGTAGCTAAGATGTTAATAACAGCCTCATAGTATACAGAAGCTTGATAAATAGGTCCTGAGAGAAAAAAAGAAAAGATTGAAAAGATTTGACTCCAATCTCCTTTGGATAGCAGTGAAAAAACTAAATTAAGATATCAGATATTCTAAATTATTCAGTCATATAATAGATTAAGCTGTCTATTAATTTGCTTAATTCCAAATAGGTTGACAGTAACAGAAAGAAAGAAAGAAAGAAAGAAAGAGAGAGAGAGAGAGAGAGAGAGAGAGAGAGAGAGAGAGAGAGAGAGGGAGGGAGGGAGGGAGGGAGGGAGGGAGGGAGGGAGGGAGGGAGGAAGGAAGGAAGGAAGGAAGGAAGGAAGGAAGGAAGGAAGGAAGGAAGGAAGGAAGGCAGGAAGGCAGGAAAGAGGGAGGGAGGGAAAGAGGGAGGGGGAGGAGGGAAGGAGGAAAGCTGGAGGCATGAATTGGCAGTCCTGACTTCATTTATTAATTATTTTCTTCATCTGGAAAAACTGATGAGGAATAAGAAATATTTAAAACTTTACATTTTCCTGACTCAAAATAAGCTTTGAAATATATTTGAAATATATGCTGGAGCCATGAGATGTAAGCAGAAACGATAAATGAAGAACTTTGAAAACAAATGTATTAATTTATCTGGCTATAAATAGAAACAAAAAATTGAATCACAAGACATCATTATGTATTTCATGGTATTAACTTTTAAAATAAAACAATAATCTACAGACGCAATAAAGCTGATGGTGCATATTCCTCTTTCAGCAACTTTATGACTTTCAGAGTAACACCTTACCATGACAGGAGAGTCTAAGTTACTCCTGTATGATCAGGTTTATCTTCAGAATTATTATTCCATTAGCTTTCACATAGGCATTTTAATTTTTCTACTTTATGACATCATTAATCTCTCATTTTCAACACTCCATTATTAATTAAAGTAGAAGCTTTGCAGAATTTATTTTTATTGCCGACTGATGCCTCACTAATGGGTTTTATTTTATTATGGATTTCAGATATGGTTCAGTTGCCACATTGAATTATCACAGGAGCAGTAGACTGGAGGGACTGAACAAACAGAGTAAGCACAGGAAGTGTCCTCCAAGGAAGTCTTTAAAAATACTAAAAAAGGAAGACATAAACGTTCTACTGTCAACTGAACAGAAGCCAAAAATATATGTGGAACAAGGAGCCACCTTATTCGGGAGATTCCTTTTATCCCTCCCTCCCTTCAAATTCTCCCCGTTCTGGTATGCTTTCACCAACCATTTTGCCCTTACCATTCCCCCTTAGTGTAGATGAAGAACTACCAGGAGGATGGTGTTCAATGAATCATCAGTTTGCAGTTAGTGTACAGTGAAGGGTTATGAACACTATTCATCCCTCAATCAAGAGAACAGACTATTCAAATTACTAGTTATCCAAGGACCAGACTGCAGAATTTACCCTTTAGTTCAATCTGTTAGGTACCTTAAATGTACTTTCAGGTACTTATTCTTTTTAATATTATCTTATATGACATGTACTCTTTATATCTATACTGTTTGCTTTCTTATCTTTTCTTTCTTTCCTTCTTTCCTTCCTTCTTTTCCTTTCTTCCTATTTCCTTCTTTCTTTCCTTCCTTCCTTCTTTCTGTCTGTCCCTCTTTCTATTCCTTCCTTTCTTCTTTTCTTTCTTTGTTTCCTTCTTTGTTCCTTCCTTTCTTACCTTTCTTGTTTTTTTTTGTTCTGTTTTTTTTCCTTCATTTTCTTATTCTTTTTCAGTGCTGCTCCTGGATTTTGAACGCAGGACCTGGTGATATCTCACTTATTTTTCTCAAGTCTAGTGCTCTACCATTTGAGCCACAGCTCCATGTCTGGCTTTTAGTGATTAACTGAAGATAAGAATCCACATGTTTTTTTTTTGTCTTATATGATTTCAAACTTCAATCTTTAAATATTAGCTTGCTGACTAATTAGAATTAGAGGTATGAGCCACCAGAACTCAGTTATTTTCTTGCTTTTTAAAATATCCATATAATTGGCATAAATTCATACTTCCTGAGCATTAACTAGTATTTTAATTCTTGAAAGTATTCGTGGTCAAACAACTAGCACATTAAGAATATTTTTGAATAAATGATGATGCACTTATTAAATATATTCAATATAAAAAGAAGTCATTTTAAAAAATGTATTTCAAAGCTGGGCAGGGTGGCTCACATCTGTAATCCTAGCTACTTAGGAGGTGGAGATCTGAGGATCAAGGTTCAAAGCCAGACCAGAAACAAAAGGACCCAAGACTCTTATCTCCAATTAACCTTTAGAAAACAGGAAGTGGGACTTGGTTCAAGGGTAAGGTAGTAGCCTTGTGCTGAAGAGCTAGGGACAGTACCCAGGATAAGTTATGACTGCCCTCAAAAATATTTCAAACCATAAATTATTTTATAGCAAAAAATATAATTTAAAAATTCACAAAAAGCAATCATCATGGGAAAAACACTTGGTTTAAATTCTACATTCATAATAATTTGGGGCATGATATTCATTATTGTTTATATTCCTAAATACATTAAATGATAAAATGCTTTCTATAAGTTTGAGTTTTATGGTAACAAAATCTCACAACAGTGTTGGGCAAATAATGGGTGATTAAAATTCTTAGATATCCCTATGATTCTACAGCTATACTTTGCATTACTGTATTAATATTCAAACATATAACTCCAGTAGAAAATAATCTATAAACCTATTTAAGTTTCACCTTGGTTTTTAATCCTAACCTTGGCAACTAAGTATTTGACATTGGGCAAGTCACTGTTCTTCATTATGAGACGTGGTTCTTGCATCTAGAAAAAAAAACTATCAAAAAAGCATAGATATTTTTTCATTTCACATGAGGTTCACTAATGAATCTAAAATAGTATGCATAGAACTTTTTGCCTCTGCTCTCTCCCCAACAATCAAAGCAGCAAGTTCACTTTACTTGGCCTTACAGCAAGAGATTGTCAAAGGATTTACCTTTGTCTTCATCAAGTGTGAAGTCTCAGTTTCTCTACCCTGAAAAGTTACAGATCTAAGAGAGTATATGATCTAAGTCTCAGTTTCTCTACCCTGAAAAGTTACAGATCTAAGAGAGCACTTGCCTAGCAAGAGAAGTCCTGAGTTCAATCCTAGGTATTACAAAATAAATAAGTAAATAAAATTCTAGCAAGCGCAAATGAGGACATGAGTAACTGAGAAAAAATGGCTAGAAAATGACAAACAGGAAACTTTTGGTATTTAGAAAAAATTGCTAAATCTTTCTGTTAAAATTTTTTCATTGTTATTATAAAGGAGATGTTCAGAGGGATTATAGCTTAATAAGTCAGGTTATGAATACATTTCGCAGGGACCTTTGTACCCACTTCCCTTGCTCTCTCCCTTTAAGACTTATTTTAAGTGGCTAAATAGTCACAGTTTATATAACTACCAAAAATTATTTAAGAGAGCAATTTTGAAGTTTGCACAGTATTTTAATGGCATATCAGGAATATAATTTTTAAAAAATCAGGGCTAAACCTAGAATTTTTAAGAAAAGAGTTTATGGAAAGGTACTGCACTTGAAGGGCTTAGAATGTGGCCTGATGTTAGAGTGCTTGCTTTGATTTGTGGGGGGAAGAGTATAAGAAAAATGAGTAACAATGGGTAACAATGTTTGACAAGAAATGTACTCGTTACCTGACAGATGTAACTGTAACCTCTCTGCACATCACCTTGACCATAAAATTAAATTATATAAAAAAGAAAGATTTGCACATTTGTTTTTTACCCTGTGAACCATTTACTGTTACAAAACTGTGGTGGGGAAAGCTTTAATTAGTGCCTGAGGTTTTAAAAATAGGAGAATACATATGGAAAGCTACATGCTGTAGTTCATTTTAGAAACCAGAAGATCTAGTAAGAGTGAACCCACATTTCCTCAAGGGAACAATTACTGAGGCTGAATGTAAACTAGTCCCTCTCAAAGAATTTACCCTAGATCTTCCCAACTCTAGTGTTTCTCACAGCAACTGTATCTACTTAAGTAAACATAAATCTTCCAGACCTAACAACCCATTCCACACCACCCTACACTATCCAGTTGCATGTGTACTTTAGGTGGAATTTCCCTTTGGAAAGACACAGGAAGCAAGCCACAATCTTTTCATAATGGTATCCTAATGTAAAAATTTAAATACATATGTCCACTTACCTTGAAATCTAAGCATAAGCAAGGTTGTTTTTCCCCCAAGGAGATATTCACAAACTGTTGTAACAATTGTATATCCTGTATATTACAGATTGTACGTAAAATGGTTTTCTAAAAAATGAAAAAGTAAACCTTCTGTAAAATATACTGCTGCAAAGAATTATCCCAGCAAATGCTTTTCACAAGGGTCAAATGTTATTGCTGGATGTTGAGTTATTCAGTTTTGAATGTTAACAACTAGCCCACCAATCTAATATTATAAATATAATTCAGTACTCTACTATAATTCAGTATTCCACTCTGCCTCCATCTTAAGTAACAGTACCCAGACAATGTATGCTTAGGAAGTACTTCCCTGTAGGAATCCATTTACTTCCAGGACTATCAGAATCCTTCCGGTGTTTTTATTTAAAGATGAGAAAACAAATCTTTTATTCACTAGATTAGCCACACTCATTTGAGAGATTTAAATTAGTGAGAAGACATGCAAAGGAAGCATTACTAATCAAATCCCTAAGGAACTTGTTAAACCAGGATCAGAACTATAGAAACAAGGTATTGTAAGAAAACTGCATACGCTTCTCTCTCCCTCCCTCCCTCCCCCCCTCTCTCTCTCTCTCTTCTCTCTCTCTCTTCCCCTCCCCTTTTCTAGCTCTTCTTCTCCCTCAGAACATCACACTCACATATGGAAATGTATCCATATGGACATCTAAAATGTATAACAAACATTAAGATTGGAAGGATTAGGATGCAAAAATTCAAGAGCATTTGTGTATTATTCAAGTATGACAATTACTAAGTATAAAAAGCTCAGGCAGCTGGGAGTTTGGCCTAGTGGTAGAGTATGCACGAAGGCCCAGGTTCAAGTCCTCTGTACCACATGCACAGAAAAAAAGCTGGAAGTGGTGCTGTGGCTCAAGTGGTAGAGCTCTAGCCTTGAGAAAAGTTCAAGGACAGTGCTCAGGTTCTGAGTTCAAGCCCCATGACTGGCCAAAAAACAAAGCCTAGGCATAATCTTTATGCAAAACAATTTTCAGTTTTATTTTTATTTTTTTTGAAAAGAGCAGAACTCAGATAAAATTTTAATATTTTATGGTGAATCCTGTTTAAATCTTTAAGTCACAATTTTAAATGTCTTTCTCTTAACACAGAACTTTTCACGTTCACTGAAAATTCAATACATGATTTCCCTCAACTATGATCTCACTTCCCACCATTCTGTATAACAATATATTATATTCTAGCCTCAATAGGATCATAGAATTTGGGGAATCTAGAATTGAAACAATTTAATTTCCATGCAGCAGCTGTACCTTACTCTTGATATTTCTAGTCATTTCTTTCCATTCTCTTCAAATACCAAGGAAGACTTCCTTGACAAAAGAACCAAATTATACCATCTAATTTAATCTGACCTAATTTTCTTGTTTTCTAGTTATCACACATCTAATATATGAATTTGATTGTCATTTATTGTTTTTTAAAATATTTTATTGTGATTAATAGAAGGGTTACATTATATTAAGTTTACGATTCCTCATTGTAGTTTGCCATTCAAGAAGGCATTTTTCAGTAGCATAAGAAAAATGTATGAGGTTCAAGGTATGTATGTGTGTATGCGTTTGTGTGTGTGTGTGTGCATATATGTGTGTTCATGTTCACGTGTGCATACACCCAATGGGGAGTGGAGTGTAATCTTGGCTACTCAATGCTCAGTTAACAATCTAAATAAGCAAGATAGAAGCCTCATGACCTAAACTACACAGAGAGCATTAAAGAATAAAAGAGTGATGTGGATATTCCCTTAAGAATTCTACAATTATTGAATTAAAATCAAATTCCATTTCCCTACAAAATAAGACATAAAGGTCCAATCAATTACCTGCAGGGAAAACCAATCCACAGTGCAACACAAGAGCAGGGTAGGAGGGATGCAGTACAGACACTCTACAATTATCAGCAGATGCTACACAAACAACATCGTACCATTCATTTACCTGGAGTGACTATCACATCTGTGCACAGCAGTCACAGCTGCTACCCAAGTCAGACACCAAACACATTCACACTCTCGAAAAAACAAGGTGTCTAGTAAGAGTTCCTAATAACAAACATGTCTGAAGAAAAGGGCAGAGATTCTGAATTGAATGCAAATTCATATAATTAAAAACTGTGATTGATGCAAAACTTAATACATCCTTATTTTCTAACAAATATATGTGTGTGAGCCACTTGTATTTATGAAATGAAATGAAAAACTCAAAGTATATTTGTCTGTACAACTATGTGTGTAATTCATAAAAGATTTAAGAACATAAATACATACTTCCAAAACCTGAGAAATCTGTGCTGACCCCCAAAATTTCATTTTTCTGATACTGAATGATGCCATATGGAATGTACATTGCATAAATAGCTAACCAATTAATCTTTATTATAAAAGCATAAGATTTTGAACAATAAATCAAAGAAAAGCCACAAAGTAAATTCAAATTCATCATCTGTGCTGTAAATGGCAACATTTCCACAGTAGTTTCCAGGTGCAGGTTCCATTTTAAGCATTGCCCATGTTACTAGGTCATCAATCCTCACAACTTCATGGAAGGCGGGGCACTGTCACTCTTCCAAAATTACAGAGGAGGAAACTGGTAAAGGAAGATGATGTGATTTGTTCCACCTCAAGACCACACACCTAACAAGAGCTGATTCTTCACTTTTGTCTTAGATATTCTCTCTCCCAGGTCCTAAGAGTATTGACTGCTGTGCAATTAGTATTCAAGTTACTTAGGTTTCTTTCTGAAGAAACAAATGAGATATTACTTCTTGAAAAAAATATGTGTGTATCTTGAGCCAGTGTGATTAGCAAAGTACCAAAAATAACTCCTATAAGCCATTCCATTGAGAAATCTCCCAAAATATGTCAGTAATATGGTCAAAGAACTAACTGGATAAGTTCCTAACATGATTTCTTTAAAAGGTGTCAATCCTGTATTTGAATTGATAGCACCCATTTTGGCATTTATTTTTCAAAATTGAATTAATCTGTATTTATGTTTCATAGCATAAACTGATTTGGGAGCCAGGATTTTGTTCAGTGAATAGTTTTAACAATTAGTAACATGCACACAATGATATGAACCAGCAAGTTTTGAACCTGAAGAATCAATACTTCAACAGAGTGAAAAACAAAGAAAACAGAACTACTTGCCTGTGTCACGCTCCACTTTTCCCTTACCCTCATCCCCTACCTCCATCACCTCACCCACATAGCTCTCTATGCCATATCCAAGGCTCCCAGAGTCTAGGAAATAGAGATTCATTAACTCTGGCCTTACACACTAGCTTATATCCATGTTTTTCCTCTCAGTCCATTTAGTGTACACTTATGATCTTCACCTGACCATCCAGAAAACTTGAGGTTATGGATTAGGATATAATCTTTACAATACCTCTAGAATAGAACTAGGAAATTAGCCTCCATGTTGACACCATCCAGCTAATTTCATTGCAGGTGTCACTTGCCTTTGTTAATTGTACAAATTATAGAAACTGAAAAAAATCTGTAAATTCTGGAGTCAAACTAATAAATTTTGATTACTTATGTAAAAATTAAAATTTTAGTAAGAATCATTAAATAAAATTTACCAGTCAGATACTTCCATGACCATTTACATGTTTCAAGTCCTAGATTTTCTTTTCATACTTATTATTTAGGATTTGTCTTCTTCAGCTGACAAACTGAGTTTTGTCCTTACTTTGACTATTCAAGGGAAACTTTTGGTGTTCTGAAAATTACATATTTGGCTTTTCAACCACGAGGGGGGTAAAAAGAGGCAAAGCAACAAAAAGAGACGTGCTGCCCTTTGGGGGAAAGAAATTTTTATGCCAGTTAAGATAGTTGTACGTGTATTTAAAATATTGACACAAGATTGGCAGCTGCTCACATTCTGCCTGAAAGGTTTATTACTGGCAGGAGCTCCCAGCAGCTGCCTGTTTGAAACGTGAGAAAACATTTGGACAGTTAGGATAGCCTGATTTTCCCCTTAAAATCTGTTTGGCAAAACTTCCTGGCAGTTAATATGATCCTGTGAAAAACAAAAAAGATTTTTGAAAAAGGGTTCTAAAATCTTCAAAAAGAAAAAAAAAACTTACTTTTTGCACTACAGGTAGTATTTTTGAAAGCCATATTTCCAACTCATGACCTTCTTACCACTGTTTAATATATTTCTTCCCAGTACTAATGAAAAAAGTAATGTTTAACAAGTACATTTTAAAATAAAATGGAGAACTACAGTGAAATATTCTTAAGAGACAATCAGTCATTTCCAGGGAAATGTAAAGTGGGGATTGCAACAGAGGCCATAATCTACAGCTTTATCCATGAGTCGAAAAATCTTCATTAAGAGACCATTTGAAGCTAGTCTATAGAAGACCTGTTCTGAATCACTAGGACAAATTTGAATGAATAGTTCAAACCTCTTAACTGAGTCACAGAATAAAAGCTAGCTCAAGCCATCTCATTCCTCCATGCACTTTATGTAAAATAACCACTGCTCAGGGATAGGCAATTTGTATAATCACCTTTTATAACAGTTTTCTGAGCATTTCTTTTCCTTAATGGGTGATCCTCTTTCACACTACTGGCTTTCGTGTATTCACTCTCAAGTATGCTATGGCCTCTTCAGAGCCAACCCTTATCTAAGGCAGAGCAATCTAAGGGATATTGATTTATGAGAGCTGTATAATTTACACACTCTGCAATTTTCCCACATGATTTATTCAAAAAATGGATTGTACATTAAGGTTGGCATTCATTAGGCTGGCTCATTCCAGTTTCATATTAATCCTGTATCAAATTTGTTTGGAAGATTTATGTACTTAAAGTATGTAAGCCCAAGTAACCCTTTAAATATATTTGTACTGAAACACTGAATAAAAAGCCCTGCATACCAGAATCCTGGAACTGCATAGAAATCAAGTATGAATCTTATGTAAATAAATATAAATATTATGCAAAGTAAGTTACATGATAACTATGAATTTTGAGAAGCTGTTAGATTTCAACTAAGTTATTTATTTCAATTAAAGAAATATAAAAAATGATGAGGGGCCAAGATTGTAGCCTAGTACTAGAGTGCTCGCTTAGCACACCCTAGGTTCAATTCCCCAGTACCACATACTCAGAAAAAGCTGAAAGTGGCACTGTGGCTCAAGTGACAGAGCCCAAGCCTTGAGCAAAATTGTCAACAGACAGTGCCCAGGTCCTAAGTTCAAGCCCCAGAGCTGGAAAAAAATGGCAGAGAATTATTCATCAGTAGCTAGTATGCCTTGAATATATTGCAAATTTATAAGAAATCTACACTTCAGCAAAGTTCTTGACTGAAAGACAGAACTGATTCCTAATATTTGAAGGTATACAAGACATGAAGTGAAATTTTCAATTAAATCACAACAAGTTCAAAATGATAAAGGTGGACATATATATATTCTACTATCAAAGCTAAAAATTTTCTTGATCATCTTTTAGGAAAGCATGTGTGTGTAGCTTTGGATTTGGTAATAAACTGTGAAGTGGTGATTGCTGACAGAATTTTAACTACCACACTCTTCACCTAAAAGGCACCATTGGTCCTAAAAAAGACTTATCAGGACTCTTCCCAATATTCTTACATTGCCAAAGAAAAAATTAAGCTTTCAGGTCATAGGCATCTTTCTTTACCTATAAGATAAACAAAATAAATCATCAAATTCTTCAAGTGTTCAAGTTGATACTGATCAAAAGTAAAACTTATCTTCCATGGATGAAAACAAATCCAGCCGAAGATTACACACTGTTAATTCCACATGTGACTTAAAAGCAAATTGATAATCTTTTATTTTTAGCATAAGTAAATAAAAATTCAGAAAATACTGCCAGACACATGGGCTCCCATTTAAGACATTACTAAGAAACACAGTGATCAAAAATATGAACTAATAAGAGCCTAGTATCTCAAAAATAAATTATTTGAAAGCATGTTCAGGACAGCTTGCCTATGAGGTTGTACAAATGTATATTAATATTGATAATGCTTTGATTATAATGTGTAAAGTGCTGCTTCAGTGTCCTTAAGAACGACATACAATGAATAAGAGAAATGACAGAAAAAAAATGGACAAGATAGCTCACTGTCAGAAAGCTGCAATTTAAGACAATTATTATCTAATTTAATCACAGATATATAACATAGCTAAGAATGAGCTTAATGTTTAATATGTATTGTGCTTACAAGCTCAGACATACAAGTATAAAACTGTGTTACTTTGTGCTATTTCAAAATTTGTAATTATTCAAATGCTTATAATTTTTGACTGCTTAGTGACAAAATTACCAAAATAAAATTTGACATCTGATTAAATTATATTCACCTCCAATAAATCATCAGAAGGCTTTTATTTGGAAATAGAACACTTTACCTCTAATGATTAAAACCTATCAGCCAATCAATTTAATTTTCAACACAGACATTGCTTTTTCTTACCTTTCAAAATGTACAATAGAGCTTCTGTTGGATGCAAGTAATTAATTTTTAATGACAGAAGTGAAGATCCTGCTATTTAAAGGTATCATTTTATTCCTATTTTTCCCATAGCAGTGTTGTCCTGATGGTTATTACTTGGCTGAATGAACTGAAGTAAGACTCCCTGGACAGCTGCTGACATAATGACCGATTGTGTGCAGTACAGAGAATGGAAATGATAAATTTTGAAAGTCTCTGGAATTTGTGGACAACAAAAGTCCCTAAAATCGAACCATTTGTTCTCAGAAACAAAAGAAAACTCAAAGGCTTTTGTTTAATGAAATGATTCCAAAGCAGGATACAAAGGAATTAAGAGTTATCACTAAGGGCATGATTGAGCAAGCATCTTGGATTACAAAAGCAAACCCGTTAACAGAGTATAAATGGGATTGATCTGATTTTATTCTCCTAATATCATTGCAATATAATCATGTCAGTAATACCACCATTTAAAAAATGTATGAGCCAGGAGGCCTAGTAGAAGAGTGCCTAGCAAGCATGAAGACCCAGGTTCAATTCCTCAGTACCACATACACAGAAAAAAAAGCCAGAAATGGTTCTTTGGCTCAAGTGATAGAAATGTAGTCCTGAGAAAGCCCAAGTGCAGTGCTCAGTATCTGAGTTCAAGCTCCAGGACTGGCAAATTTTTAATGTATAAAAATACAATAAGTATTTAAATTAACCTTACAGAAAGAGGTTGCTGCTTCCTTAAAAATACCCAAAACTGAAACATCACTCAAATAATGTGTAATAAAATCTTACAAATTTCTATGCATGGTTAATACTTCAGATTGGTGCCTTTTATAGTTATAAATATTATTTAAGAGAACATCACTAAAGGCAGTGTGCAGTAATGTTCACATGGCAGGTTAGGCTTCAGATGCTTTTGCTTTCTGTAGAGATGACTCAGAGTTCAGTCCCTTAGCTTTAAAATACTTGTCAACACATTCCTTCCCTTTCTCTAGCAAGCAAATTTTTCTCCACCCACTTGTCTTTCTAATGAATGACTATCCTAACTTCTCCAATCAAGCCTCCCAATGCCTTTCAAAAGCATTCATGACTTCAACCCATAAGTTTCCCCAGCAGATATTCAAAAACTCTAGTTTTAATTGAGCCATGAAGCTTTCTTCTATGTTGTTCTGTCTGCATCAAGGACTAACTCTGAGCATGCATTATGTACAGATTAGGGTCTACAGTAGTTGCTGGTTGAATGTGTCCAAATTACAAGAGGTTAGATATAGCCTGATTTACTTAACAAATTCTTATATCAAGGAGCTGAAGTTATAAGGTTATATTTGAAAGCTCAAATTATATTTATTTTTCATTTTCTTAGTAAATGGATTCAGAATTTTACTGGCCAATAAAATTCTATACTGGCCACTGGTAGAACTGTTCCATTTAAGAAGATGACTAGCTTTTGATTATACCATCAGAATGTAGACAGTTTTGTCTTTTGTACTTATGTTTCTTTTGGTTTCAAACTCAATCTCTCAGAATTGTTAAGGAGGCAATTTGCCACAGAGCCATACCTTGGGCTCTAATTTATTTTTGTGGGACTGCTATTTAGCTTTGAGATAAGGTCATACATTCTGCCTGAATTGTGATTTTTTTTCCTATCTTTTTCTTCCCATGCTAGCTAGAATGAAGTTGGGTGCCATTGAGATGTCTATTGAAATGGACTCTCATTGACTTTTCTGCCTGGGTTGGTTTGCTACCAGAAAACTATAAATCTCAGTCTTCCAAACAGCTAGGATTACAGATGTGAGACACTGGAACCATGCCTACTATTGTTTTTGAATGCTAAGTATAGTATGCAACATTGCCATGTCCTACAATGCTGCCTTCCGTGATTTATATCCTGGTGGCTTCTTTGCACTTTTATGAATGCTTATACTAGTAAGTACCTGTTCCTGAACAACTGCATTTCACTGCAACTCAAAACTAGCTTTGGAGGCCGCATTGTTCTTTTCTCATCCAAATTCAAGTGTTGAGAAGTCTGTTCACAGATTATCTGAATCAACAGTTTCAGTTTCTCCAGGACTTTCTATGCCTGTCAATCTAAACATATTTGTGAATTTCCTTACCTATGTGCAGTGAATGAGCTTTATGTCACTCATTTTCTAGGTTTCTTTATAAATCCTTAGGCAGGCTTCTGCTCCCTGAAACAAACCATTACCATCCAATACAGCACATTTTCTATTTATGTTTTCCATCCATTAATTTAATAGCTTTTTTATTTAATTAAGCATGTACTATATTACATATGTTAGAAGTGATTTTTGCAGTTAAGAGTGAAGGGGGCAAAGATGAACACACACTTCTTTTTCTTTTTTCTGAATTTCCTGGAAAATTGACCCTCACCATAGATCTTAGCCATAGTAGCATATAACTAGTTCTTTCCATATTAAGAAAACATTTGCTATATCATTTAAAGGAAATACTGTATTACTTCTCTGTTTCCTGGCATAATTATCAGCATTATTGTTCTCCTATGTAGGGGAGACTATAAAAAATAATCTTAAACACATGCACTGAGTATCACAATCCATTACCTAGAGAGCCACTAATTAACTAACTGGTAAGTAACTTACATCATGTGGATACACTGAACCAAGGGATAATTCCTGTCTCAGGTAAAACATAGCCAGATGTCATAACATGTCTTTATACTCCACAGAAGAGCATGCAATTCAAAACTGCATGAACTGTTTATTTCCAGGATGTTCCATGCACTATTTCAAAAAAGTTAAATTCAAGTAACTGAAACACCAGTGGATGAAAATGGGACTACTATATACTTTTCTACCAATGATTAAGACTGCTATCTATAATTTAGGATATATTACATGAGGCATTTTTCCAAAGGCATAAACTTGACTAGCTGGATGTCTTTTCCATGTTACTAATAGCACAGCCAAAAAATAAATAAATACGTTTTTGTCCCAGAAAATTTTTTGGGATTTATCTAGTAATGGTTTTTAATGTAGCCAATGAACATAACAGAATTGTCTACTTCCAGGAAATTGGACCGTTTTAAAATAAATTCCCGTCAAAAATTATACTGAATAGTGGACCCAAAATGAATTCATTGCTTATTGAGGACTAATTTAGTATTTCTGTAAATATTTTTATAGGGTCGTACATAGTAGAGGGAGTGTTAACTTCTATAAAAGTAACCTTACCCTTTTGAGGAACTATAGTGACATGTATGTCTAATAATGTATGTCTACTAATTCATAGCAATGTAAAATTTAATCACCTTGTTTTAAAGGAGTTAGAAATAGAAATAAAATGTTATCTAAGTATAGCTATTTTCACAAAATAGTGGGCTATAAAAGTAATTTAACTTTCTTCCCCCTTATTTAATACTGCTTTCTTTGTTGGAAATAAGTGTACACAAAACTGCATCTTGTAATGGATAATACATTTGGGATATATGAAAGTCTTCATTTCTAAATTGAGTTTTAAGTAAAGCCTCTGCTATTTACTTTTTCTTAAGATATTGTGGTTCGACATGAAGTAATCTTGGCTTGCTAGGAAAAGTAGATCAAATAAATCTTTTAATTCTAATCCTGCATCTCGCTCAACCCTACAGTAGATTCATTTTAAATCCTTAAGCTATATACCCATCAAAATATAAGCAAGGCTCTAACTCCTAACTTCTGATTTTTATTTCATTTATCTACTGAATTTACAAATCTGCTGCAAGGCTCAGAGTGTTATCAAAAGCTCCTTTATGCTCCAGTGTGCAGATATTAACCATGAAAAGACAATAAATTTGTGTTTGTTCCCAGCCTCAGACTTTCAGCTAGCCTGAGAAGTTGATTCAAAGGGAAGAGTCACTGTACCTTCTGTTTCAAATACAATGATTCTCAACCACTCTTGCTCTAATTCTGAGTGCTTTCAACTTGAGCCTCCTGTATCAGGTAACTAACGTAGCAACAACAACAACAACAAAATCAGAGCTAATCAGTTTTTCTTTGGTCTCTTATTGTAAAAAAAAAATACCTAAGCAACATCTAATCTACTTTATGTGAAAAAAATGAGATGTTTAATTCAGACCCATATCATTAACTAAAAAACTACCAAGTCTACACTGGTGGATTTGCTTTTCAAAACACTTTCTTTATTATAGAAAATGTGGTAAGTTATATAAAAGTACCTTGAACAAACCAGTAGCAGTAGTTAATTGCTGCAAAAAGATCATTACTTTTGTGCTTCTTTTATATGTGCTAGGCTTCTGTTTTCTTAATTAAATATGACTAGATTAACTCTCAGATGGATTAATATCAAACAATGATGTGAGAAAGTCAAATCATAGCCCTATGAAAGAACAGAAATAAATTTAACAGCTCTCAATAACCATCAAATATAAAGACGTAGAATTAAACAACAGACTTTCACAGGTTATTTTAAGAACCATATTTCAACACATATAGGATGTGTCTGGTTATTAGGTTGTCACAAGGTGAACATAATGAAGAAGGTGGAATAGGAAGACTGATATACCTTCAAGTCATCACGAGAAACTCTTAAAATTGTTAAAGATTTTATCCTTAAAAACCGCAAGAAGCTTTTCTTACTTATGAATCGAAATAAACTAGTAGAGAGAAATGCATCCACGACTTCAGGGACCACAAATAGAAAACTGGAGCAAGGATTTAAGATTAATCACAAATTGCTTTACCCTGACTCAATGCTTATTGAATACAGGACTGAATATTTTACTAACAGATTCATTATGAAATAGCTCATTAATAAGTGAGAGTACAAATATTTGTAGTTAAGCTTCTGTGTTCACTACATTCTTTATTACCCATAAATGCAGCACTACATTATCCTTCATTTTTCTTTTTTTTTTTTTTGCCAGTCCTGGGCTTGAGCTCAGGGCCTGAGCACTATCCTTGGACTTTCTCAAGGCTAGAACTCTACCACTTGAGCCTCAGCACCACTTCCAGCTTTTTCTATATATGTGGTACCAAGGAATCGAACCCGGGTCTTCGTGCTTGCTAGGCAAGCACTTTAACCACTACGCCAAGTTCCTGGCCCTATCCTTCATTTTTCAATAGTGAATGGAATGCATAAATGTGCAATACATAGGTAAAGAATTTGCTAATAGAAGAATTGGATATGTAGTAATAACTAAAATGAAGCATAGTTCAGAATTCTGAGGACCATTTCCATTTATGTATTTGCAGTTATAAGGAAAGCATATACTTTTAATTTCATTGTGGTGGGGCACACTTAACAATTGTCTGAGTATTTTCCTCAAAATCATAAAGTTTCCAGGTGAATATAAAAGTTTTATTCAACCATCATATCTAATATCTACTGGATATTTTTAATATAACCCTCTCTGAACATTCTATAGTAAGGATGGTTTAAAATGGTTACATATATTTTTTTTAAAGGAGACAGGCACCAATGACTCATGCCTGCAATCCTAGCTTCTCAGGAGGTGGTGACCTAGAGGATCAAGTTAGCCCTAGCAGAAAAATCTGTGAGACTCCCAACTCCAAAATAACCAATAAGAGACATAGCTTAAATGGTAGAATGCCAGCTAATAAGCCACAAGAGTACAAGACCCTGAAAGGCTTTGAATTTAAACCACATTAATAATGAAAAGGGCTTGGTGTGGTGGCTCACGCCTGTAATCCTAGCTACTCAGGAGGCTGAAATCTGAGGATCAAGGTTCAAAGCCAGCCAGGGCACAAATAAACCTGAGACTCTTATCTCCAATTAACTTCTAGAAAATGGGAAGAGGGACTTGGGTCAAGGGAAGGGAAGAAGCCTTGAGCTGAAGAGCTCAGAGACAGTGCCCAGGCCGAGTTCAAGTCCCATAACCTACCAAAAAATAATAATAATGGAAAAGAATACAACTAACTTTTCCCCTCTCTGACAACTGTGACCTTCCTTCTGATGAATCAGCTTCATGGCTTTCTTCTTCTTAATACATCCAGCATTTGAATTGACTTTGGGTTCTTCAAGGTCACAAAACCTTCAAAAATGTATTTTTTTTTTCTTGGTTGGTTATAGGGCTTCAACTAAGGACTTGGGCACTGTCCTTGAGCTTTTTCAATCAAGACTAATGATCTACCACTTTGCGCCACAGTCTTACTTTCTGGTTTCTGGTAGTTAAGCGTCTCATGATACTTTCTTTGGCTTTGAATCTTGATCCTCAGATTTCAGCCTCCTGATTAACTAGGATCACAAGATCTGGCTGACATTTCTGTTTCCTATTCCTTATAAAATCAAGTTGGAAATTCAAATTAGGAACTTTCGGGTAAAGAAGCTTCTATTTTCCTTCCACATGGGGCCATCTGAATGAATCAGAGCATTTTGCGAATAGGAATCAAAGAAGATATATCAACTATCTAACGTAACTATCTACAATTTCTACTTTCACAGAAGATACCTTGACTTTCAGTTACCTCACAAAATTCGAGTTTCTCTTTTACTCCAAGCCATCTTTGGTATTGACAAAGCCTGTAGGCATTATTCCCTTCAATAAAACATAAATATACAGAAGACGTATACCATAAATATGAATGGCCTGTGTTGTTGACAGCCTTAAAGTAAAATAAAAATCTAAACAATGGATCCATTATCACATATACATACACAAACATGTTTCTATATAAACAAAAGATAATTACATACATGTGCAAGCTAGCTATCTAGCTGACAATAATCAGATTCTCAGACATGATAAATATCACATAAGCTGTAATTAATGTTACCAGTCTTACAACATTACCCTCAAATTCCCAGAGTTTGTTTTATGTTATTATATTTCTTCTTGTCATCAAATTTAGAACACTTTCTTATTGAAATAAACAAGATTAAATTTACTTTCTTTCCCAGGGTATTTTATGCTTCAGCAATGAAGCAATATATGTATGTTTCAGTAAAGCTAAAGGTAATTTCATTAAGTTGTGGTTTGGACCCTCCACTAGTTACACCCATTTTATTTATTGGGAATCATGTTGACTTCAGTGTTAATTGTGGCTGTATAAGTATGTGGAAGAAATTTCATCCTGCTTAATCTTATCTACTAGGTGTGATGTTCTTCTCCCCCCGTGCCCACAACCTTTTATTTCTCTGTTGTTGAGCTGGAACTCAGAGCCTGGGCACTGTCCCTGAGCTCTTTTGCTCCAGGCTAGCACTCTAATACTTTAAGCCACAGCAATATTTTCCATTTTGAATGGACAGTTGGAGTTCACATTCCCACAGAGACTTTTCTGTTTTGGTTGGCTTTGAAGCATAATCTTCAGCTTTTGGTCTTATGAGTAACAAAGATTTTAAGAGTGAGCTACCTGCATCTGGCTGAAATAATCTCTTAAGATAAGTGCCTCACTCCTTGTCCCAATGCACTGAATGAGTGGAATATTGTGAGTAAAAAGATCGTAAAAGTAAGGGGTGCAAATATGCCCCAGTATATCTGCAGTAGGAAAAATGTATTGCTCATGAGATCACAATGTCTTTGAATATCAAATTTCCTATTCACTAGAAATACCATTTGAATACTTTGGAGAAATTCATTGTCTTGGGATTCAGCTTTCCAAATCAAGAGAAAAAAATTTCCAAAATTCTACTTATCATATTCATTTATAGTTTATTTGACATCTACAAAATAGCAATTGAATAGCAATTTATTCATAAAATTATTTTCCAACAAAAATGAATTGGTTAAATTTCTGCTTTTCCTTCATATGTAATACTTTAATGTTTTTTTTTCAAGGTTTCATTATCTTCCAACAGGCAGAGGACATTAAAATGGAAATGCCAATACATTGTAAGCTTTCTTAGCTTTCACAACATAATCAAACATTTACACTCTTAGAACCAATCTACATAAGAGAAAGAAGCTGTTACCAATACCTGCCATCTATTAAAATGCTCATGTGTTCAAGAGTTCAAACTGTCTACAGAGTGTAACTCATGCTGTACAGCAAACCATTCTATTATGACCACAACCCAACCTCCTATTCTTGGATTATTTCTATCTCGATTTGTTAAAAATAGAAGTATCTTACTAATTCCAGATCGGGAAAAATGTTCTCTATAAACACTACATATCCTTACTACAGAGAATGTATTCTTTGTTGGTAATGTTGAATCATCGCTAATGACCATCAGTTATCACTGGGTCAGCAAAAACAGAAGTATATTTTTTCTTATAAAGTGATAAAGGACCAAGATGTTAATGATAACAAAGCATATAGACATCATACAAAAAATTGTAGGGAGGGGCCGGGAGTTTGGCCTAGTGGTAGAGTGTTTGCCTAGCAGGTTCAATTCCTTGGTACCACATACTTAGAAAAAAAAAGCCAGAAGTGGTGCTGAGGTTCAAGTGGTAGAGCTCTAGCCTTGAGAAAGTCCAAGAACAGTGCTCAGGTCCTGAGCTCAAGCCCAGGACTGGCAAAATTAATTAATTAATTAATTAAATAATAACAAAATTGTAGGGAGAAAAAATGTGTGTAAAAACACATGAAGAGGGGGGTGGAGGGGAGGGTAATGGGGACCAAGACATGTGAAAGGGTATCAATATATGTGAATTAATGCACCTTCTATCTGGCAAATATCATGTAACCCTTTTACTAATTACAATAAAAAAAACCACATGAAGAACAGTTCAACATCTCTGGCAAAAGAAATGAAAATCAAAACGACATTGACATTCCTCCTCACCCCAATTAGTATCACCATTACGAAGACAACTAACAGTAGCAAGTACCAGAGGGGATGTGGCCAATAAGGGAAGAAGACTACACTGTTGGTGGAGGTGTAAAGTTGTTCAGTCACTCTGGAAAGTAGCATGGACATTCCTCTAAAGACCAAACAGAGAGATTATGTATGACCTAGCAATTCCATCTCTAAGCATTTATCCAACTGACCACAAACTAAAGCCACCAGCATAACAATGTGCATTGTAGCCTTGTTTACCATAGCAAGGTATGGAATCAACTCATGTGCCTCTCAGAAGGCAAATTAATCAAGAAAATGTGGTAGGTATATCATATATATTACACATATATATAATGGAATAGTATGTTTCCATCAGAAAGAATGGGACTGAATTATTTGTAATGAAATGGAAAGACTTGGAAAAAATATATACAGTAAAGTAAAAGAGACAAAAAGAAACATAGGTTGCATGGCTTTCTTAATTTGATGTAACTACAATAAATCTACAAGCAGACACACTGGATGTGAAAAAGACAAAAAGTTATACTTGTACATGGTAAATTATACAGGACTTTAAACATTCACACAGTGAAACAACGGATATTCTTAGGAGAGGATCACAAAAGCTCAATAGCTATTTGCATATGATCACAAAAAATGAAGTTCATTGAAATGACCACCAAGATATTGAAACAAGAGCATATTTATTGATGATCTGTTATTTTCCCTAGGTGTTGTTGTTTTGTTTTGTTTTTTTTTTCTTTTTTGCTGTTTTTGTACCTTCTGTCTTGTATGTAAGTTCATTTTGGGGGGGAGGAAAAAGTAGAGAGAGCACATAAATGGTAGGAAAAAAGATGAAGCCTATTGAAAATGAACCATACAATTTATGTGTGGGGGCAGTGTGAGGGGAGTTCAAGAGGGAAAACTGGGGGGGGGGAAGGGAAGACAGAGGTAACACTGTTCAAAAATAAATGTATTCATTTCCCAAATTATGGAACTGTAAAACATATGTGGATGTATAGATTTATTTTCACAATAAAATTTTAAAAAATTGAAAGAGAAAAAAAACTAGTGACTTGTAACAAAAATAAAAGTAAGATTTCTGGCTATGAAATAAATTTTATCTCGAACATTTTATATCTTGAAGCTGTGGATTAGGGTGTATTATATCAAACTCTAACACACTTGTATTGGTTTTGATTTTTGTTTTTTCCTATGTTGTTCTTGTCTATTACAAAGAATACATAACTATAAAATATTAATGAATGGGATGAATTGATAACCATTCAAATTGCTTCAGTGTACATACAAAATAAGGGAGAATCATATCAAAAGAAACCATATTTTAGCATATTACAAATCAGACAAATGTATCTCCTTCTGTAATAATTTTTTATATCTCAAATTTTCACTCTGAAAGGAATGTAAATGAATATTAAATTTAAAAGTTACTTTAAAATGTAATTGTGAATGACAGCTATATTTTATGGCAAGGTAAAAAAAATAATGCAAAACAAATACCTTCATACTCTAAACTCTGAAAGCAAATTTTATTGTTTACCAAAAATGACATCAATTTGGCATGGCAGCTATGTGAGGTATTCTCTTGGCTCAAATAATGTTGCCAAAAAAATAAATCAAGCTTCAAATTACTGTATTTAAAAAAAACACTATATTCTCATGCTGATACTATGAAACAATTGACTACAGAGTTAATTTTTCAGCCAAATAAATCAAGATATCTCAATATATTTAAGATGGAGGTTCATTTTGTGAAGGTTTCTGAGTAAGTTAAATAATATTCTGCACTAGTTCTATACATAAGCTGAAAATAGTTAAAGTAGAAGTTTGTCAAAGCTGCCTGAAAAGTTGAAGTGATTTTTTTTTCTTGCTAGTCCTAGGGCCTGAACTCAGAGCTAGAGTACTGTGTGTAAGCTTCTTTTCAAGGTTAACACTCTGCCGCTTGAGCCACAGTTCACTTCCAGCTTTTTCTGTTTAAATGTAGTAAGGAATCAAACCCAGAGTTTTCATGCATGCTAGGCAAGCTCTCTACCACTAAGCCACATGCCCAGCCCATGAAGTGTTCTTTAAAAAAATCTTTAAAGGAACTCATCCTTTATCCAATTTGGTTTGGAAGTAGAGTTTTTCAACATATAGAGTACAGTTTTCAACATATAGAGATTAAGGACTCTGGGCAAGGCAATCTCCAACTTGGGTCAAAAGCACAGGAGGCAATGAGACAATTAAATAAATCAATGTAGAGAAAATTATTCTGGCTGTTTGGAAACATGAAGGGACCTATTTAGAGAATAAACTCAGATATCTGAGTTATTTAATGATATAGTAATTTGTGAATTACTTTATTGTTTTCCTTTATTCTTGAGCTTTCAAATCTTACCATTAGTCAAATCCTAACATTGGGATCTGATGTTCCCTACACTTGGAAAACTGAAGAAAGAATCTGTGCTACCTTTTAAGGCTAGCTGAAAATGGAGGATGCAGTATTGAGAGAGCACAGAGGGTACCTCTTATGAAAGGTATCAGATATTGGAAAGGGAAGAAAATGAGGATAGAAAGAAAAGGAATAAAGGAAGTAATACTGTAGTTGAAGCACTGGAGTATCTAAGAACACAATTAAAACAACTTCAAAAACATCCTTAGTAATTAGGGGATGATTTTTGTGGAAACTAATTTTTAGCCATCAGTACAAGGATAATGTAAATAAAAGACAAATGAATTCTCATTTGCATATCTTCAATGAAAACTCAAACACAAAGGAAATGGATAGGAACAATTTTATTCTCCCAAATTATAATGGGTAGTTTATGACATAAATATTTATGGTATAATATATGAAAGGCTAATGCTCTACCACTTGAGCCACAGCACCACTTCTGGCTTCTTTTTCTATGTATGTGGTACTGAGGAATCGAACCCGGATATTTGTCCAGGCTAGGCAATCACTGTACCATTAGGCCAAACTCCCAGCCCTCACTATCTGTTTATTATTCCCTATATTCACTTCGATAAGCAGTTCTAGACTGTATAAGGTAAAAGTATATGTGAGTACAGGAATTAAAATCTTATTTACTATATTTGTGTTAAATACAGAAAAAATTATCTTCCATGAAACAAGAAATTATTCACCCATAATGCCCCTCAAAATGAGTCAAACAAAACTCATCAAAATCTAACAAAAGCTGACAATTCTCAAAGACTTTCCAAAAAGCACTACAAAACTAACATCCTGTTCCCCAAAGCCATTTACTCAATACACTACAGGAAAGCCACAATCCCATATACAAAATGACCTTATGAATATTAAAGTAGATAGAAATCAATAATTTAATCCCAAAATATGGATGTTTATATGATATAAAATCTCATTAGAGTCCTGAGCATCTTTTGAATGTAATTTGACACATGGTATTAAAAGCTATGAGACTTGCATTTTGTAATCTTTTTGAATTGAATTCAATGGTAGCATATCAGAAACAGAATGCATGCATTTAAGCAGCATTATTTAAGATTAAAAGACATAACAGATCTTTTTAGAAGAAACCTTTTCCTCAGATCTTCAAGAAGTCTTGAATATCTGAGCATGTACAAAGTAAGCCTTTTCTACAACCACCTGAATTTCAAAAATATGTAAAAAAATAAAAACTGTAATAATGTATGGACATAGAGGTGCTCTTAAAATATTTAGTTTCTCAGCCGGGAGTTTGGCCTAGTGGTAGAGTGCTTGCCTAGCATGCATGAAGACCCAGGTTCGATTCCTCGGTACCACATACATAGAAAAAAGCTGGAAATAGTGCTGAGGCTCAAGTGGTAGAGCTCTAGCCTTGAGAAAGTCCAAGGACAGTGCTCAGGCTCTGAGCTCAAGCCCAGGACTGACAAAAAAAAAAAAAAATTAGCTTCTCATCAGAAAATACCTCTTTATATACAAGAGCTATTACTATTAGTACACTAAAAGATGAGATCAGGTATATATTGACTGATTTATGATTTATAACAAATAGAAATTAAAAAGTAAAAAAGCACAGAATAAAATAGCAACAATTTACATAGCTAAAACTCTGAACATTTTTAGATCTTTAGAATTGCACTTTTGAACAAATATAATTCAAAAAAATTCTACCTTAAACACACACACACACACACACACACACACACACACACACACACACACACACGCAGAGCCAGGCATTGATTCCACACTTGCAAATCTAGCTATACTAGAAGCTGAGTATTGAGGTTCAAGGCCACCCTAGGTGGAAAAGTCAATGAGATTCTTTTCCCTAATAAACTACTCAGAAAAAAGCCAAAAGTGGCACTGCGGCTCAAGTAGTACTTTTCTACCCTTGAGCAAAAGAAGCTCAGAGACAATGTCCAAATCCTGAATTCAAGCCCTAGTACTGGCCTCCTTCTCCCTACAAAAGAAAAAAAAAAAAACAGAAAAATTTTATCATTATGACTTATAATAGAACAGTACTTGTTAACTTTCAATATTTTACATATTTACATATGAGGATTTCATGAAATGCTAAACATCAGATAATACATCAAACCTTAACTAAAAAAAGTATATATGATATGAAACCTGGGTTCTGTTTTATTATATTAATGTACTTAATTTGAAAAATATAGATCATATTAAGTGATATATCTCTCTCGAGATATCATCTGCTTCACAGATTACCAAGTACAAAATATGTACCAATAGTTCTTTATGCTACAAATCATTCCATTAAGTAGGTCTATATTAATAAATCAGATTAATCTTTTGTGGATATAGAGACTGATTTTATTAAAATATATATCTTTAGCCTGGCAAGGTAGATCAAGCTGGTAATACTAGCTGCTTGGAGGTGATGAGCAAGGGATCATGGATAAAGGCCAGCTGGAGCCAAATAGTTTATAAGACTCCATCTCACTCAACAGCTGGTTGTAGTTGAATTTACCTATCATCCCAGCTACAAGAAAATCAAAAGTACAAAAAGCACAAAGAGGATTAAAGCCTAGGCTGCCCTATGCAGAAAGCAAAACTTTAAAACCAGGTACAGTGGCTGATGCCTGTACTACTAGCTACTCAGGAGGCTGAGATCTGAGGATCATGGTTTGAAGCCAGCCCAGGCACTAAAGACAATGAGACTCTTACCTCCAATCAACCACCAGAAAACCAGAAGTGGTGCTGTGGCTCAAGGGGTAGGGCAGCAGCCTTGAGCTGAAGAGCTCTGGGACAGCCTCCAGACTCAGACTTCAAGTCTCATGACTGAACCCTCCCCCCAATAAAAACCCCAAACCGCAAAACTTTACCATGAAAATAATCAAAGTGAAAATGACTAGATAGTTCAAATGGTAACACAAGAAACTGAATTCCCAGTGCAGCCAACAGAAATAAGATTACATTTTTGTGAGGATTTGAGAAGTTTTCTGTTTCATCTTTAAAAACATAGAGTGCATTTTTGATCATGGGACAATAACAACTTTGAAATGCCAATCTGCTGTAAAACAATTTTCTTTGAAAAAATAATCTCAGATAATAAAAAGCTATTATCTGTAAAGGGAGATTTTTAAATCAAAATCATCAAATTTTTAGTCATTATTGATCTCTGCCTACTTGACATGGTCCACTTAAAAGCACCCTATTACAAATTATTAGTTTAGAGTGGAAAATAATTCACAGAAATGTTTTGTTAAAATGAACTTACTCTTTTTTTTTTTTTTTTTTTTTTGCTAGTCCTGGGCTTGAGCTCAGGGACTGAGCACTGTCCTTGGACTCTCTCAAGGCTAGAGCTCTACCACTTGAGCCTCAGCACCACTTCCGGATTTTTTCTATGTATGTGGTACCGTGGAATCGAATCTGGGTCTTCGTGCATGCTAGGCAAGCACTTTAACCACTAGGCCAAACTCCAGGCCCCTGAACTTACCCTTTTTCTTAGGTTTAAAATACTTCTCACTAAAGGTGTGGCATCAATCAATAATAAATGCCAGAATACCAACTCCTTTGTTGAATTGTAGCTCCCTTGTATAATTGCTTAATGATAATAAAAATATAATGAAAATAACAAACAGAATACTTCAAAATGGCTTGGCAGAGAAATAAAGCTAGGAAGATCATGTTTTCTTTATTAGTTCTAATGCCTGAGGTGAAGGTAACACTGCATACTATATTGCCAATATAATTTGTATAAAATGCTCCATGGATTGGGACATTTAATACTGAAATAGTAATCCCCTCATCCATCCATAAAGTCATTACAACACATATTTATTCATGCTTTGACGATTAGGACACTTTCGTTCCAGATGATGAAGGGAGTTGCTTATAATCACAGATTTATTGACAGAATCAGTATCTGATCTTTTAAATCTAAGGGCTTTAATCATGGGGCATGGCCAGACAAAATTTAAATAAATATTAAGCAATGGATGCACAAGAAGAGGAAAAATCAACAGCAGAAATGTGTCCATGAACATGCCTGGCAAATCCAGCAGTGGTTATTTAATTGCTCTTTTACAGAAAGAATAAGAGACAGGGCACTGCACGTCATAAAGCCCACCTTTATCTTACAAATGAAGGGGCTACCACTTCTAGGTGAATATGACCTTAAAAATCATCTAAGTCGGGGCTGGGAGTTTGGCCTAGTGGTAGAATGCTTGCCTAGCATGCATGAAGACCCGGGTTTGATTGTTTGGCACCACATACATACACAGAAAAGTCAGAAGTGGTGCTGTGGCTCAAGTGGTAGAGCGTTAGCCTTGAGAAAGCTCAGCTCAAAGACAGTGCTCAGGCCCTAAGTTCAAGCCCCAGGAGTGGCACCAAAATTAAAAATATCATCTATTTCAAGATGGTTTCCTTGTCCACATCTTAACAAAAAGTCTTGTATAAGTCATTTAAGTCATGCAGACACACATTTTAATAGATGAATAGGACAGTCTATTGAAGGACATGAGAAAATAAACATCATTTAGGGATGCTAAAGTTTCCATCTAATAGACAAAATAAAATACCATTAACAAATTGTCAATAAATGTCTGGTTTGGGATACAGTAGTTTAGCTACATACAGTAGCTAAGTGTGTAGTGAGACCATTTTGTCCTCAAATTCCAGTCCGAACAGATCCATATTATTTTAAAAATATCTACCCCAAAGCTGAAATACTACTTCCATTATCACCTAATGCAATATTCCTTTTGAAACCAGTCTAGACAGGCACAATCTGCTAAAGACTGAAATATTTTTTTTCTTTTATGATATTGAACAGACATAGAACAACAGGCATAAAGCACTAAATTATATCCACACAAGGATTTTATTTCTAAAGAAGTTTCTTTCAATGTGAGTTAAAAGTTGGCACATACATATGCAAAATATACAAGTTATGTTGAAAGTTTCATATTGTATTCTGTTCATATTTGTTTCCATTGTAAATGTGCTCAAAACTAGGTTTTCCTCAAGTGTTTGTCTCTATTTGAAATATCACTTCAGTGTTCCCTAAGGTATTTTGTAATTCAATACCATGTTCCTCATTTTCTACTCTAAATACTGCTACTAATGTCATAAGAAATGTTTTCATAGACTTGGACAAACAAAATTCAATTTGATATAACTCATTATCTTTTCTCAGAACTGTACAGTTTTGGTCTAAGAGGGAAAAAGTCCTTCAGGAATAATAATGCAGAATCTTAGCATAATTTCAGGGATCAGGGGAAAAAAGTATTCTTTATATTCTTATAAATGATTCCTGTCATAACTATACAGGTAGCCAAGCCAAACTATAATCATTTTTATTGTTGTTTTTTATTTTGTTTTACTTTGCTTTGTCTTTTGACAGTCTTGGGGCTTGAACCCAGGGCCTAGGTTCTGTGCCTGAGTTTTTCTATGTATGTGGAACTGAAGAATCAAACCTGGGTCTTTGTAAATTCTAGGCAAGCACTCTACCACTAGGCCAAGCTCCTGGCCCTGTCCCTGAGTTTTTCAAGCTTAAAGCTAGCACTCTACCACTTCGAGCCATAGCACCATTTCCAGTTTTCTAGTGGTTAATTGGAGATGAGTCTCATTGGCTTTTCTGTTCAGGCTGGCTTGGAAAGATCCAAAGATCTTAGATTCCTGAATAGTTAGGATTATAGGCATGAGCCAGTGGTTTTTTATCTTCTTTTTTATGAGAATGACTGACTGTATCTTAGTCAAACAATTTCAAGTGCCATATCAAAACTCAGGAGAAACATTATGCAAATTACTCTAATCTACTCTGTTTTCTCATCAATCTTTTGGAAGAATATACTTCAATGAGAGGATTAGTAGGTCATTTACAGTTTCTTCTACAGATTTCAGAATCTATCAAGGTACTTTCTTATGAAACAAAAGAATTAAACTCCAAGGTTTTTCTAAACTTAGTCTCATTGAAAAAGTAGAAAGACTCTATGAAAGAGGAAAATTTTCAAACCCGAATCAAATAATGCCCAGTTATGTGTTTTCAGCTACGTTTACTGAAATGAATTATCAATGAACATCAGGGATTATAAAATCTATAATACAAAGTGATATCTAAAATACATCTGTGAAAATTCCGCTACAGAACAAAGTACTTAATAGCCTAGAAAAACAAAAACAAAACTTAAACAAGATCAAAATCTATAATATGTCAGATGAGAATTTACTATGTCTATGCATAGCAAAATTGAGTGATATTCTTGGACATTTAAAGGAAGTAAATGTTTAACAAATGAAAAGATACATTATCTAAACTGCAAATAATTACAACCCAAGAAATTACACAGAGTGAAACCTGAATGGCTTTAAAAATGTCTAGATTATAGATGTTAAGTCCTCACAAAGGGATTTGTGAGGAAAGATGCACTCTCATGCACTGGGAAAGATATTTGTTTGAGGAGGACAGACATCAGCACATTGAAAATGTTGAAGAAGGTACTAAGATATTCTTTTTCTTCTCAGCCTGCAAAATCATTGTTTAAATGAATTGTCTTTCAGTTCAGAATTATCTACCTCTCAGACAGCCTTTGCCCCCAGAGACTTACTATTTTTCTGCCTTTTCACCTATACCCTTATAATATGAACTCTAATGTCAAGTTACTGTCTGTCTTTTTACTAATACCTCTCTTTGTCTGAGACAAAGTCTAAGATCTAATGCTGGAAAATATAAATAAGCAAATAAAAGTTGAGTTGAAAATATCTACTTCTTTAGTCTTTATTGGGTTTTCTACTGCTGTACTTTTATGAGAATAAATAGATTCAGCAGGGGTTCCCCTAAGGCCAACAGACATCACTTAAAAAAAAAATGAAACAGTGACTGAATACTCATTCTTGATCTGTCTAGACACAGTTCATGCTCTCAAACCTACAGAGACCAAACAGATTATATAAATGGTCAGATTTGGAGAGTGGTAATGGGAAGGGGCGGTATCCATGGTAAAATGAACATTCATGCTCCTTCTAAAGCAATCAGCTTCAAACTTTTTAAGACCACTATGATGCAAGCTTTGCAAATTGGAGAAACTGTGCGGATCACTGTGAGAACCTAGACTGAACAGAAATAGCCAAGACCTCATGCTTATATTGGATATTAGGTTGACAAGATAGCTTACTCATCAATATGATTGTGCACAGCTATAGCTGACTTTTCAGCTACCACACTTTCCTATGGCTTCATTACTAAAATTTAGAATGGGGTTCTTACTTAAGAAATACTTAGTCAGGTATGTTTTTGAAAAAAATATAAAAGTTAGGACAGGAGTTTGGCCTAGTGGTAGAGTGCTTGCCTGTCATGCACGAAGACCCAGATTCGATTCCTTGGTACCACATACATAGAAAAAGCTGGAAATGGTGCTGAGGCTCAAGCAGTAGAGCTCTAGCCTTGAGAAAGTCCACAGACAGGGCTCTGGCCCTGAGCTCAGCCAAGGACTGGCAAATAAATAAATAAATAAATAAATAAATAAATAAATAAATAATAAAAGTACAGGGGACAGGAGAGTGACCCTGTGGTAGGATGCTCACCAAGCATTCATGAAGCCCTAATTTGATTTCTCAGTACCACATACACAGATAAAGCCAGAAGTGGTGCTCTGGCTCAAGGGTTGAGAAAGCTCAAGGCTAGTGCCCTGGCCCCAGGACTGGCAAACAAACAAATGGAAAAGTTCAGTGATACTATGCAATCTATGGTCCTAAAAAAAAAAAAAAAAAAAAGGTTGATTTTATCTTTTTACAAAGTCCCCTCACTTCTAGTTCTAGGTCATTGTTTTCTAGAACAAAGAATAGAATAGAGAACAGGAAAAGAAAATGACTTACTCAAGGTCACCACAGCCACAGCAGTAAGTGGCAAAGCCTGAAGCAAATTTCTAAGTGTGCATCTTGTGCTCTCTTCTGCCTCTGGTCACCAAAGAAACATATATATATATGATAGTTGTTCAGCCCTAGGGGAAATTTAAATCATTCATTCTGCTATGGACAATCACACAGCATAGTTACCTAGGCTAGCTCCTAGCTCCTGGCAATTGAAGTTGCTGAAGACAGCGTGAACTATCTATCCAGTTCTCTTGGAGATTTAGTGTTATGGGAAATCTGATGTTTTCGACATGGAGCCAATAATGAATTCTTTTCTTTTTGTCTTCCACTAATGGGATGCAATTTGGAACTAACTCATGAACTTCATGCTGGAGATGGCAGTCTTTCCTATGGTTTATATAAAATTGTTAACATTTATCATTTTAATATTTGCTCATGAAATTGTTAGAGATTCTTTGTGATGAAAGGTAGGAAAAAACTACCCATGCCAGGAATCTGTCATCAAGTATTTCTAGGACTTCCAAACTTTAGTTAACTTTTCTTGCCAAAGCCAAAGTGCTGCACTGTCTTTCTCTAATATTGCTACAACACATATTTTAAGGTTGCTTAATGCTTTGCTCATCTATTATGCTGTATACAGATTTACAACATAATACAAATGATCAAGATCATCTTCTCATCCTTAGTTATAGGTGTTATAATTATAAGTTATTTATAACTTATTTTCCTTTATTATAACCTTTATTATATTCACTTTTATTTATGATAAATATTTATTGAGAAAGTCAGAATTTCCACAATATTAAGACCATTAATGCTTACTGTGTCATTTTCCCCTGAGTACATTGTTTTATACATAAAATTAGATGATAAAATATATATCAGGCAAGGCAATTAAGAGTTACATCATAAATTGTGCTTGAGGAAGAAAAATATATGTTTCCACTGAAAAGTACCACATAAACTCCAAGTAAAGTTATGACATGCAGCTGTGGTCACTGAGTTGGTATTCAAGACATTTTCCTCTTATATGCCATATGTTGTCAGGAAGAAGAAAAAGATGTGAACATTTTTTTTGGTGGGTTGTGGTACTTGAACTCAGGGCCTGGGCACTCTCCCTGAGCTTTTTCACTTAAGGGTATTAGAGATAGGAGTCTCAGGGGCTTTCTTGTCAAGATTGGCTTTGAACCAGGATCCTCAGATCTCAGACTCCTGAGTAGCCAGGATTGCAAGTGGATGATCCATTGTCAACTAGCATGAATAAATATTTTAATACTACTTTTGTAAAACCATACTTCTATCTTCCAATGCTACTTCTGATGGTAGCCAGTCAATGCCATAAGAATCCACCATGTAGACTCTTACACAAGTGAACATTATTTCAGCATGTGCAAGGCCTTGGTACAATTGTGCATAATGGGCATGCTGGGAATGTTGGGGAGGGGTTGTAGAAAGGCAAGGGTGACTGCCATCAGAATAGAGATTATTTTTTCTTTATCTAAGACAAATTCTCAGCAGTGATTGGACCTAACCAGTTATAAAAAGAAACTGCTACATAATTATATTTTAATACCATCCTTGAGGAAGAGGGATTCAGTGCTATGACAATATTCTCATTTGTATGTTTTAACAGTTATTCACCATGGTAAAATAAAACTATTCCACAACAGAAGCAAAATCTGGTCCTCAGTATGTCATCACCTGTCCTTGCATGGATAAAAAACAACAATATCAGTGAAGACAAGAGCTAGTAGTCAAGAAGGACTAATTCATATTATTTATCTACACAGACTTTTTATTTGGTCCCCCAAATGATTTTAAGAAGGTTTCTTTTTCTAATCATCTTACATATAAGGACACTGAACTATAGACAATATAAATACCTTATCCCAAGTTGCATGCATTACAAAACACAGAAATTTAGGCATTAAATTCAAAATCCTTCATACATACTATATATGTATGTATATGTACACACACACACACACACATACACACACACACACACACACAATCACTCCAAAATGACCTAATACTTAGTTTAAATCAGATTTTACTTATCTCCACTGTACTATGTAGACAGTAAACATGTAAAAACAATGAAGAGAAGAACTCACAATTCAAGACATATGCTAAAAGTTTTTCAGAAGTTACTTATTTTGATTTTAGATGCAATTGTGTTTTTATAAAGTCTAAAGTATTTTTATTCTAATAATGTAAGTGCATTGGGATCTTGAAATGAACAAAATTAAAAAACATACATGAACAACATTTAAAAGGAACTCTCCTGTTACACAGTAACAAATCATTGATGTGCTGTGTGGGAAGGAAACCTGGAAGATGGAAGAATCACATTTTCTAGCAACAATGTGATATGCTGCTTTGAGCTTGCCATTTAGTATCTCTTGGATTTAGTTTCTTCATCAGTCAAACAAAGTAGCAAAAATAAATGGTTTATAAAGGTTTGTCTTAGCTCTCAAATCTGACTCAATCTTTTATTTATATGAGTAAAAGTGATGAATTAATAAATCCTCTATAAGATTAAATGTGATGGTCCAACTAAAATTTCAGTGAAGGAAATGTAAGACTCTGCACATTGGTTTAAGTTTTCAGTAAGGACTCCAGCCAAATTTAGAGCTTGTTTATTTTGTCAACTTGTTCTGCAAATGGCATTGTTACCTGAATTGGCCATATCTGGGGAGTATCTGAAGAAACTTAAATTTAATTTAGACTTTAATGCCATACTTCAAAAATAAATCATAAATCAGTTTTATTTAACATGTACACATTTAAATTTTGTCAATAGTGACTATGATAATAAAGATTCATCACTTTTGTATCTACCTGGTAGGATAACCAGTCTTTATATTATCATGAAAATATTTTTTAATTCAAATGAGACAGATGAGTTCCAGTAAATGCTGGTTATATTTTTTTCAGAAAAAAAACAGAACTAGCAAGTTGCACTGTGGCTCAAGTGATAGAGCTCTAGCCTTGAGTTGAGGAGCTCAGGATCAGTGCCCAGGGTCAGAGTCTCATGAGCAATATAAATAAATGAATAGTAAAAGAAAAAAATCAGAGTTACTCCTCTCAAATTCTATTTTAGAAATCTCTCTTCTAAAGAATACCTACAAAAGAACAGGAAGGAGACTAGAAAATACTACTAACAAAGCATCTGTGATATTAAAAAATTTAAAGTATAACTGAATTCTTTATTCCACTGTGATTTTCTAATTGACAAAAGTCATATATCAGATAGTGTACCTGTCAGCCAAAAGTGTCTAATGAAGGAAGAGACTTACTGCAGTCTCTTATCAGTGTGGCTCCCTTAGGGCCAAAAATATTGATCTCTTTTATTGAGTAAATACTAAAGTAACAACAAGAATCCATTATGTCTGACCTAACAAGATTTTTTAATTGAACAAGTTACTGCCTAAATGCTCAAGAAAGACTAGATATACTATCACTTTCTCTGCTCTTCTTAAAGTCCTCAGCTTAAAGGACAAATAAGGATTGAGTTAATGGAATTACTCATTCTAATAGCTATCTCCTCAAAGTACATGTTTCTAGTTTTAAAGAATATAGTTCTTAGCCCCTGAAGAACTTGATCATATATTTTTCCACAGTCTTATAACAATGTTTCTTGAGAAATGTTCTTGCCTAATTAATAAAATTATATATTTCAGGTTTAACAGTTAATTATACATATATGTAAATATGTGTCACATTTTATATTATCTGCATTTGGAATAAAGTGCAAAGGAAGGAAGCCATTTCTTTCTTGACAGAGTTGATTATTAGCACAAAAGAGATGTAAAGTTGTACATATTTCAAACATTTCAAGAGGAAATGAGACAGATTAATATCTTCTCAAAATGTAGTATTTACCTAAATGAGGCTCAAGAAACCCTCATACTTGGGGCTAGGAGCACAAAGCCCTGGTTTCAATTCCTTAGTACCATATACAAGAAAATCCAGAAGAGGCATTATGGCTCAAGTGGCAGAGTGCTAACCTTGAGGAAAAAAAAAAAGTGTCTAAGGACAGTCCGCAGGCCCTAAGTTCAAGCCGCAGGACTGGCCAAAAAAAGAACAAAAAATAAAAAAACAAGAAAGAAAGAAAAAGATAGTCTTATCCTTTACTAGACATAAAGCTCAGAACAGAAAATAAGATAAGAAAATGTTTATTTGATCTGATTAATTGGGAAAAGAAAAAGAATAACCATTTCTCTGGAGATGAAGGTTTGCATTTGGCATCAACAAAAAAGAAAAAGAGGAAAGCTACAATAATTTCAATGTGGCATACTAGGCTTGTGATTTCTCTACTACTAAAAGTGTGGCTTTGTCGACCTGCAATACAGATATGTACATTACAATTGAAGCAATGTAAACTCACTGAGACCCTTTTCATCCAAAAGTATCTTAGGACTGTATTGAATTTTGATATTGAACAAATTTAATTCACAACACAGGAAAAATAAATTTCATTAACTATGGAAAGCTTGTATTTCATAAGCTCCCCCAAACATCATGTTGTTCAGTCTCTTCATTAGAAATTTTTGTACACTTTAAGGCCAGTTATCAAATTATCCTAGAAAAAATATTTATATCAAGATCATGGTCATGAATGTCCATAAAATTTACTTGGCTCATTTTTGTTTCTTGTTTGTTTGTTTGTTTTGCTTTTAATTGTGTACAAGGAACTGAACCCAGGTGTCACAATGCCTAGCATTCATTCTATCACTGAAATACAATACCTGGACCCTAAGTTTAATATTTCTTTTGGTTGGAGAAATGCTACATATCACAAAATATTTGATTAAATCTTCAAAATACAAGAAATGAAGAAAACAGCGTACTTGTTTAGTTAAAATTTTATTCTAGCACATTGTTTGTTCTAATGTTACAAATTTAAACCATTATTCATTTTCACCTTCTGACAGCAATATTCCTGTAACTTTCTTGTAGCAGAACAATAACACTGACATTTGTTCATGGATTACTGTAAACACTGGACTACTATTATTAAGTAAAAAGACATACCTCAAAAATAAAATATTTGGAAAAACTTACATGTACAACCAACTTTGCTTGTGAGAATACAATTAATATACTTTGTGTTCATAAACTGCTTTGTTACATGGTAACTCCTTTGTACAACTATTTAAAATAAGTTTTTAAATGAAGTCAAAATGCACTACATTCTAAATTAGTAGATCAAAAAGCTTGTTTCCTCAAAATTCTTACCCTCACATGTCTACAAATTTCCAAAGAGTTCCAAAAATCTGAACATAAGATCTGCTACATATTATTTCCCCTTCCCTAACATCCAGTAGGGATCAAGTCAATGAAAATAATAGATAGCAGTCTCCAATACAAATAATCTTATAACTGAATGGCAGGGTCATAGATTCTCAAATCATTCTATTTAAGGTCCTTCCAAATATAAACCAGGTTTGTTCTTCCTTATGAATATGCATGAGCACAATTTAATCTTTTTAAATAATACATTAGTAAAGCAAAGGAAAAAAAAACTACATAACAGAACTCTATTTGAAGCCAAAAAAATCGTGAAACAGAGAACTGGACACAGCGTCAGGAAAACCCTGAGGATAAAATCATGAGGACATAATTATACAGAGTGCCAAGGAAAGGAGTCCTGAAGCAGGCTCAAAATGGAATTACTGTCAGAATCACAAATAGGGAATGGGGACAAAAGCATGAGAAGGCGTATGTATCGATGTGTGAGTTGTAATGTACCTACTATCTGGCAAATGTAATCCCTCTATACATTACCCCAACAATAAGAACTAAAATAAAAACAAAACAAGAATCACAAATAGGCAGATGACATAGTTAACAGATCACTTGAAGTAGTAGAAATTACCACTGTGTTTGTCATCAAGTTTTAACTGCTTGAATAAAAATTCTGGCACTAGATAAGACTTAAGAAAATGGGGCTGGGAGTTTGGCCTAGTGGTTAAAGTGCTTGCCTAGCATGCATGAAGACCCGGGTTCGATTCCTCGGTACCACATACATAGAAAAAAGCCGGAAGTGGTGCTGAGGCTCAAGTAGTAGAGCTCTAGCCTTGAGAAAGTCCAAGGACAGTGCTCAGGCCCTGAGCTCAAGCCCAGGACTGGCAAAAAAAAAAAAAAAAAAGACTTAAGAAAATGTCAGAAGTTAGCCAGGCACGGTGGCTCACGCCTGTAATCCCAGCTACTCAGGAGGCTGAGATCTGAAGATCATTGTTCAAAGCCAGGCCAGGAAGAGAAGGACCTGAGATTCTTATATCAAATTAACCTCTAGAAAATGGGTAGTGGGGCTTGGTTCAAGGATAGGGTGGTAGTTTGGAGCTGAAGATCTCAGGGACAATGTCCAGGCCCAGGGATATGGCTGAGCTGAAGAGCTCAGCGACAGTACTCAGGCCAAGTTCAAGCCCCATGACACCCCCCTCCAAAAAAAAAAGATAATGTCAGAAGTTAATATAATTATCTTAGAAATGAATACAAAATATTAATGTTTATTGATGTAGGTACTTTTGCAAAGATGAAAGAAAAAATGCATGCTAAAATGCACATTCTGAAAGCCATTTTTTAAAACTTTAAACTACACTTAAGGTGAAAGCTTTCTGTTATCTGTATAAAAATTGCACTCCCAGCATTGTATCTTGTCCTTAAACTTGTTGTTCAAATATAATATATCATTTTTAGATTACTCATGTCTTATCAGATGCTCTATTAATAATATTTTAGAAGGTTTTTGCCTCAAGAACAATCTCTCAGGGAAAGAAGTCTTTAGTTTTCTCAAACTTTAAAGTCTAGTGTGGCACCTATACCTTCTTGAATTAAGTTCTATAGTTCAGGAACAAATATACAGTCTAAAAATGTATTATTTGTGCTACTTAAATCAGAGACTTCCTTTTATGCAAACTAAGAAGATGGAAGTGATTCTCACGTTAACCATAGGATACTCATTCATCAAATGTGTCTGTCTTCAGACAAAGCCTGCATGGCTGGGCAACTATCTCAATGCTTCCTGCTCACAGGTATCAAAGCCAGACTCTGTCAAACACTTATCCTCAAGAAACTAGTGCTGGGCAGATAATCTCTCTGGAAGGAAGAGACAGTCACGTGTTTATGCCTCCAGATCCTTCATCCACTGTGATACATGCACACTGGGGAAAGGCAGAGGAGGCTACCACTGAAAGGACACTAATATGTTTTATACAAATTCATGTAGACAGAGGCCCTAAAAAGTGTGACAAATGAGTGAACTGCAAAATACAATTTGCTTGGAAGTTCTGGGGGAGGGGAGAATAATACATTTTGTTAAAGGTAAAAAACATTAGACTGAAGCTAATTTTGCTCATTAGCTTAGTGTGTGTGTGTGTGTGTATGTGTGTGTGTGTGTGTATGTGTGTGTGTGTGTGTGTCAGTGTGTGTGTGTGAGTGTGTTGTGTCTTCCTCGATAGAAATGAGTAAACTCTACTATATGTGATATTACTTTCATTCAAAAGCCAGTTCCACTCAGCACTTTCAGTTACTCATCATTGGGCAAGGTCAGTGAAGTTCAAAACTTGCTCATTTTACCCAATTATCACACTTTCTTTTCTCTGCTAACAAACCTACTGTGAGGATATACTCTTTCAACTTTTATCAAACAGAGCTGGCAGGCCATAGAAATTACAGATGGTTTACAACACAAACTACATTGACTACATTCTGCTGGAACAGTTCAAAACCATTATATTTAAATGTTCTCTTTAAAGTTGGCTGAAGGAGATAAAAAGTAACTACTGATTACTGTGTGGAGATAAAAACTAGAAAAGACAAGGCTGGAGTCAGCATGGGTATGCTAACCCATTATGAACCACAGGAAAAAAAAAATCAGTGAATCCCAAATACATTGGAAATTATCTTCTCAATTATAAATGTGGTAAATAAAGTTCATTGGCAGATAATGTTTTACTTACTAAAATCCAGTACTCACTAATAGTTTCTTCAGCAAGGTTTTTTTCTAATGTATTAAAATTTCTCTCAAACAGAAATATTAATGAAAGCAATAATTGAAATTTAGGTCACAGATTCTATCTAAAAAGATAAAATTAGGAATATTAACCACCAAATGAGCCTTTTTGTTATTGTTGTTATTGTTTGGACATTTGTTTTCTTTCAGTGGTACTGCAGTTGAAAACCAAGGCCTCATGCACTGTATCACTGAACTACATCTGGGACGCTAAGTGAGCACCTTACCTTTTCCAGGTAGATGTAAATCATTTTGAAATTCTTCCAGTTGCTCCCTTGCTTTCTGTTTGATGAGTAGTACAATTTGCAGATGATTATCTGAAGGCATGAGACCTTACATACATGACTACTGATACCTGAGGCCTGGACCTGTGTGACTGATTCAGGGATTTATTCTAAGGTCTTTCTTTAAAATATTTTCTTGCCCTACATAATGCATACTTAAAATAGACTGTATGGTTTTTAATCCCTTCCCATTTTAGAGAGCACAAAAGATAGTAAAAAATTCCCAGTACTTACACTACTTTTTATTTTATTTTTTCCATATATTTTTATTGTAATTAATAGAAGGGTTACATTATATTCACCAGCTAGATGCATTACTTCACAAACATTCATATCCTTTCTCATGTCCTGGTCCCATTTCCCTCTCCCAACCGTTGCCCCTCATCTTGTTTCCCCCCTTTCCCTATCCAATTTCAAATAACTAAATATGCATATATCAGATAACAAGGTGAAATACTATAACAATACCAGATAACCAAGGGACAGCAAAAGAGATGAGAGATAACATAGTACATTAAGGAAAACAATCACTCATTATATGGCTTTTGTTTCTATATCCTGGAGGTCCATTCATTTAGCGTCATACTATATGGCCTTATGTATCTAGGTTTTTCTCTATTGTAAATCTCTGCTAGGAGAGCCCAAGATTTCTACTGATTATGGCAAATGAGGGAAACCATTGAGCTTATGTTCCTTTGAGCCTGGCTTACTTCACTTAATATGATTTTTTCTAAGACATTCCATTTCCTTACAAATTGGGATATGTCATTCTTTCTGACAGCAGCATAGAATTCCATTGTGAATAAATACCACATCATGTTGATCCACTCATCAACTGAGGGGCATCTGGGTTGGTTCCATATCTTTGCTATGGCAAATAGTACTGCAATGAACATAGTTGTACTAGTGGCTTTAATATATCCTTGTTTCTGGAAGATTGAGTAGATGCAAGTAGTGGAATTGCTCGGTCATAGGGGAGCTCTATGTTTAATCTTTTGAGGAACTGCCATACTGCTTTCCATAGTGGTTGAATGAGTTTTCACTCCAACCAACAGTACTTACACTCTTTACTATAGGACACCTCTGAATGATAATTCTCCATTTCATTAAGAAAAAGTATGTTGGACCAAGTTATCACTTTTCCAAGCACAATAGCTGTCATTATTGATTTATATCTTGACATAGACAGCAAACCTTTGTGTAATACCTATTGGCTTTACTTTTACTGAAAACACATATGGGTAATTTTAACAAGGAAGATAGAAAGGAAGAGGAAAAGTGAATTTTGGTATGTTTTTTAAAAGACATGTAGCAGGGCCGGTAGTTTGGCCTAGTGGTAGAGTGCTTGCTTAGCATGCACGAAGACCCAGGTTCGATTCCTCCATACCACATACTGAAAAAAGCCAGAAGTGGTGCTATGGCTCAAAAGGTAGAGCTCTAGCCTTGAGAAAGTCCAAGGACAGTGCTCAGACACTGAGTTTAAGCCCCAGGACTGGCAAAAAACCCCCAAAAAGACATAGAGCATCCCTTGTAATCTAACATGTCTCCAACCTGTTTCATGTCTTTTCAAGTTTATAATCATTGTGAGTAAAATCTAAATCTAGATAACATAGTACTTGCTATGTTTGCCCATTTGGGATTCTAACTGTAGAGACAGTAGTTTAAGAAAAAGGTTAATTAACACAGCTGTGTCATACATGGAACATTTTCTAGGCTAAGACAATTTCAATTCAATTCCCCTTAAAATCAGCTGACTGGAATTCTTGGCTTTCTCCCAAGCTCTTTCTTAAAAAGGTTACCAGCTTAATTGAATGAAATCAGAGTCTGCAACTGTCAACAATTATCTATAGAGCAATACTTGTTATTAGACTGAATAAAATTAAAGTTAGAAACCAACCACAATTATTTATGGAGGAGTAAGTAGTCCTCAATGTTGGCCAATTTGATTACATCTGTTTCTACTATGAAAATTTCCTGAAAATCTTACTTCTTCTGGCAAACAGGCACCACACAGAGATCTAAAAATATCAAGCTCTTCTCAAAGTGATTTCTATTTTTTTTACTGAAATAGCAATTAACCAAGTTAACCTGAAACAAATGAGGAAAAAATCTACACTAAATATACAAACTAGTCTTCATATCCAATAAATGAAGCTATTGGACATTAAGTTTTGTCCTTTACAATCACTTCTATTCCACAATTGTAGTACTTCATTATTTCAGTGTTTGTGTCTCCACAGTCCATCTCAGAGTTTCTCTATTCATTAGTAAAGTGAGGGATCACAGTTTGATGAGTAAAACTTGAAATGGCCAATTAAGAGCCATAACCATGGTCCAAGAGCATGGCTTGGTGGCAGAGTGCCTGAAGCACTGGGTTCGATTTCTAGGTACACATACACAGGAAACGCCCAATGTGGTGCTGTGGTTCAAGTGGTAGTGCTCTAGCTTTGAGCACAGAGAGGCTCAGTGATAGTGTGCAGGCCCTAAGTACAAGCCTTGGAACTGGCAAAAAAAAATCATAATCATGTTGTATTGAATATCAGATTGTGTGACATCTTATTTTGCATATCAGACAACAATTACAATTAGAAGACAGCCATTTCCATCCAACTGGGTAAGGTTTAGAAAGATTGATACTTCTAACAGTGAGAGGCTAGAATTATACATTAAAAAGCCAGAGATCCTATTGTTCTAAGTTCTCTTTTTTTTCAAGGGGAATCATTTAAAGAAAATGTGCTGGACAATTTATATTCACTTACAGCTTTTATTAAGATACTAAATGCTAGTCATTAGAATTTTCCCATAGGAATTGGTCCACTTTTTTAAATGCTAAGGCAAATTTAAACATAATTCTAATTTGTAAATTCCTGAGTAAGTTAGTTGTCCTTACAAGCAAGCTCCACCTCTATTTAATATTTCACATACTCCAAAGCTCATTTTGTTTTATTTCCATTTGGTAGTATTCACAAAATATTATGTATTTAGGAAATAATAAAGGAGAAAGTGAATTGAGGAAACAGTTTCTTCAATAAGTTCACATCTGCATGACATTTCAATGCACCTATTCTTTGTGTCTAATGAGTGAACATATCAACAGCATACTCATTTTTTTCAGAAATAAAAATTGGAAATTTTCAAAATATCCTATGACCTAAATATACAGAGTTCCTAATATATCTGAGGATTGGATTATGTATTCTATGATTCTCAAGTGAATGGGTATAGAAATATGTAAAATAAAACTAGAGAAAAGAAGCCTGTCTTTTTCTATGTTTAAATACTTTTTACTGTATTTAAGTAGTTGTACAAAAGTTGTTATTCACTGAAGCCAATTATAAAGGTATTGTATCTTGATCAATGTGATCCCTTTCAACATTCTCATCCCATCCCAACCCAGTCTCCTTTCTTTATCTTAATTTTAGGTTATGCATTGTTTTTTTTTTGTTTGTTTGTTTTGCATGGTTTGTTTGCCCACTGGAACTTGATCTGAGTTGCCACTTCAATATATTCATCCCACCTTTCCTTATATTTCTCAGTTCTGTGGTTTATATAATAAACATTGGGGGGGGGCAGTTCATGGAGCTTGAACTCGGTTGGGCGCTGTCCCTGAGCTCTTCAGCTCAAGGCTACCACCCTAACCTTGAGCCAAGCCCCACTTCTCATTTTCTAGAGATTAATTGGAGATAACAGTCTCTGGTCCTTTTGTGCCTGGGCTAGATTTGAACCTTGATCCTCAGATATCAGCCTCCTAAGTTGCTAGGATTACAGGGGGAAGTCACTGAGCCTGCCTCTATGAAACATTCTTGCCTGAATTCTCCTAGCTTCCTCATTCATTCCCCTCTCATTAGGCCCCATCCCTCCCTTACAAGCATCCATTTTTTATACTTATTTGGGGGGGGGTTTGAGTAGTCCTTTAATATAATTATACCATTTTTATTCTATGTGCTGTCTGTGAACCATTTTATTCAAGACTAATAATGCTCTACAACCTGTGCCACAGCTCCACTTGGACATGTGTGACATGGAATGCTGTTCAAGGTCAAAATTTCTAAACATGGCTTGCTGGGTTTCATTCTAATCTCTGTTTTACTAATGCAGTTTTATCTTTCCTTAATATTTCTAGTTCTTCTTGAAGATTATGATTAATCACTTAGTCCAGTGGCTTGAAAGAACAGGACCTCTTCCTGCCTCAAATACTTGTCCTTTCATTCTTTGCATAACAATGCCTATAATCTTTCAAAACTCATTTTAGATATTATTTCTTTTGAAAATATATTCTCTCCTTAACTTCTGGACAGTTTTGATATCTTTCAAAACCTAGCATATAATAATATTACAAATTTTATCATAGGTTAATGTAATTTGTTTTTCAGTTATTTCTTTGTATTTATCACTGTGCCTATAAACTAAATGAAAATCAGATAAAAGACTCTGCTCTGTATTTGAATTTCACAGATGAAATATTCTCCAGCTCCATTATATGTATAATACAGCCAACCTAAAAACAATCATAATTTAAAGCCTTAAAATTCTTGATAAATGTATTTAATTCTTTCCTCTTAAATACTAATGGAAATTATCATTTGATTGTATAGTAATACAAAGCTCCTCAACAAGTCTCTGAACTGAACTTGTAGTCAGATTTTCATATGTTGAGACAGAGCCTATACACCATTCACTCTGGAAAATACTTTCAGGCACCTTGTTTAAAAATGTGGACAACCATTCAGACATACAAATCTATGGATAAGACAAGAGGATCGGTGACATTCATCAGTAAATGTCCACGATAAGATCTAAAATCATATAGTCTGCTATTAATTATCTACTCCATTATTTATGAACAGTTCTGAGAATTATTTATTAGTCAACAATGGTTCCTAAGGAACAGACAGAAATACACAATCTGGTTGGTCATTTAAACATGTGTTGGTTAAATTCTTTAAGAAATGAGAATTAATGCACCTTCTATCTGGCGAATATAACGTAACCCTTCTATTAATTACAATAAAAATATATGAAAAAAAGAAAATGAGATAGAAAAAATGTAAACCATGAATTTTACCCTTTAATTTAACCCATGGAATATAAGGTATCCACATCTTCATTAGGTTTCAGATATCCTTTATTTTGTAATGTTACAGGTTTAAGAAAACAATCTTCAAATATCATTTTACTTTCTCCTGCCTCTGATTGTAAATGGCATTATATCCAGTCTGTTCATAATATATTTTGTTTTAATCATATATGTCTCATAAACACCCATAGAACTTGAAGTTCCTCAAAGGTAAGAAACACTGTTATACTTCTTTGGGAATCCCACAAGTCTCTAGTACAGACAGATATCAAATATTTATTCAAATGTTTTCTAAATTCAATCGCAAAGTAATGATTTTTGAAACTGTATGGAAGACGAAATCTAATATGTCACAGACCTGCATCTTGGTAACCTATTTGAGTCTGCATTGATTTGCACTGATTGATATTGGATTTCAACCATTTCCAATAAAAGTTAGTATCTTAGAATATGACCAAGTTCATATGGCGGAGGGGAAGAGTGGATTAAAGAGAAGGATGCAGAACAAACATTCTTCTATAGTCTTTTCTCTTATCAGGTTTCTGTGGAGAGGGAGCAGTAGTGATTTCAGTGGTGAACACTGGTGGCTGGCTTACAGTTCTGTAAGCTCTCCTAGCAAGGTAGAGAAAGATATATGCAAGACTGGGCTGTAAGAAAAATTGCTCTGCTTTACAGTTTGCTCATAAGTTGGAAGATGCCTGACCAAGGCCAGTGAATGCATTTCTAACAAACTGTCATGTCATTTTTATGGACTGGTAAAATATTAGCTATTTTGACAATAGGAAGATGGTGGTGATAAATTTTCTCAGAATATAATATGAATCAGTCTCTAAGCAAGCTTAGTTGACAGAACAAATATGATTTGAGTGAGATGAACAGCTAAACCGATTGAAAAGTCCAGTAAAGTTTTGGAAAGTAAAATAATCTATAATATTAAGCTTAGTGTAAAGGAACTATAGACACTATTGGAAACATACCAGCCCTGTAATATTTTATTTGTTCTTCACTTTAATATTGTTACCTATTATGCATGGAAAAATATATTAATGGGGGTTTTTGTGGAAATGAATTTTAGTATGTATCTTCAATTTTAAAAAGGGCAATCCAAGTGTATATTTAAAGTACTCCTGCACATTAATGTGCCAAAGACACGCCTAGTATAAAAACTTTAACTTCTCTTGCCCACATAACATATAGTAGCTACCAAAGTATATTTTAAAAGATAACAATAATAAATAACACTAATTGGAAACCATATATAGTCATGATATTACTGTTTTGAAAATTTTCATTTTTCTCCTGTCAAACATGAAAGAAAGTGTGGATTTATCTTTTCCAACAGACTTAAAAATTGGAGCAAGATCATTTCTTGACATTCTGATCTATCATAGACTACAGTGATATTACTCAGAGGAGGGTAATCATGCCAGCAACAGACTTATGTGCACGGATTTAACAGAAATACTACATTTCAATCCTGAAGATATCAAGTTATTGCTTGGTGAAGTAAAAGCAGTGAATGTATTTTACAATGAAAAGTGACTCCAAGAAGTATTGCGAAAATTAGTCACTGGTTTTATAGGGCATCTATGAAGATTTTTCAGCACATTGTTGTGCTCAGCTAGAAAATATTTCACTGTTGTTTTTGTTCGTGCTAAAATATGATTTCAGATTTTCATATCAAGGGTATGAAGGAGAACTTTTATTGGAAAGGAACTTCTTTTTTCAAAAATACAAATAATATTGTAAGACTGTAGTTAGTCATATAGGCTTTATATTTAACCAGCTGTCAGTTTGTAAAATATGATTTTTCTCATTGATGTCCTCAATAATTATGAGAACTAATAAACACCATTTATTTCCAGATTATATGTAATGATAGTTAAAGATTAACATAAAGGGAATCATTGGCTAAGTAAAAGTGTTTGATATGGTTTGATACGGTTTTCATTGACGTATAATTTTTCACACAAAACAAATGCAAGGAGAAACTCTTGGGAACTTATCTGAAAGCTTTAGGTAATGTTCTTTAAAAATGTCAAGTCCTTTTAACAGTTGTTGCGAAGAAAGAAAACATTGCTGGTAATTATTGGTAACAGTCCGAAGAAAACACATGCAATTTCTGCAAATCTTCAGTTTTGAAGAAAGAAAGGTAATTTGTGGTTTATCACTAAATTTTCTACCAGCTAAATTCCAAACAGTTATTGCTATAGTTAAAAACAAAATTCAATTTGAAATTGGATAGGGAAGGGGGGAAAACAAGATGAGGGGTGCGGGTGGGGGGAGGGAAATGGGGACCAAGACATGTGAAAGGGTATGTGAATTAATGCAACTTCTATCTGGCAAATACCATGTAACCCTTCTATTAATTACAATAAAAATATATGGAAAAAAACAAGAAAACAAAATTCAACTATTTCCAGGATAAAAAAGGGATACAGAGTTTGATATTAATAATATAAGACATAAAGGATGATTAAAAGAATGATTAAAAATACATAGGCATACAACAAATGGTCACATTGATTCATAATTTACTGTCAGAGACAATCACTATCGGACTAGAAAAATGAAAAATGAGAGCCAGAGAGAAGAGAGCCAGATAGATAGATAGATAGATAGATAGATAGATAGATAGATAGATAGAGACAGAGAGAGACAGAGAGAGAGAGACAGAGACAGAGACAGAGACAGAGACAGAGAGACAGAGAGAAAGAGAGAGGGAGGGAGGGAGGGAGGGAGGGAGGGAGGGAGGGAGGGAGGGAAAGAGAGGGAGTGCAAGAGAGAAACATGGGGTTTAACTTTGAGAACCTAGTCTAACATTTGACCATGTACTATAACTGGACTTTCTCTTTTTAAAAAATGTAATGTTGGTACATTTTCATAGCACTGTTGGGAAGAAGAAATGTGTTCAACCTACATGTATGAAAATATAAAACAGTAATTCACAAGTCTTCCTCAGACCAAATAAATGTGTCCTTCATTAGAATTCTTTCTTTCTTTTTGTCAGTCAGACCTGGAAACTTCTTCAAGATGATTCTTGTAATGTGGGGTCAGAGGACATCCAGTCTCAGACAGGACATTACATGCTATTCCACTCAAAAAATCGTTGCCTAATTTACCCAATTGTCCAGAAACAAGGACATATTAAATCCACTAGCACAACAATGCTTATTGCAGCATGATTTTCCATAGCAAAGATATGGAACCAACCCAGATGCTGCTCAGTTGATGAGTAGATCAACAAAATGTGGTATTTATACACAATGGAATTTATGCTGCTGTCAGAAAGAACGATATTGCCCCATCTGTAAGGAAATGGAAAGACTTAGAAAAAAAATCATATTAAGTGAAGTAAGCCAGACTCAAAGGAACATAGGCTCAATGGTTTCTCTCATTTGTCATAATCAGTAGAAACCTTAGTCTCTCCTAGCAGAGATTCACAATAGAACAAACCTAGATACATAAGACCATATAGTATGATGCTAAATGTAAAGACCTCCAGGATATAGAAACCAAAGCCATATAATGAGTGATTGTTGTCCTTAATATACTATGTTTTCTCTCATCTCTTTTGCTTTCCATTGGTTACCTGATATTGTAACAATATTTCACCTTGTTATCTGATATATTTTATATATGCTTAATTGGTTATTTGAAATAGGAGAGGGAAGGGAGGAAATCAAGTTGTGTGGGGGGAGGAGGGAGGGAAATGGGCACCATGACATGAGAAATGGTATCAATATTTGTTAAATAATCTACCTTCTATCTGGTGAATATAATGTAACCCTTCAATTAATTAAAATAAAAATATATTTAAAAAAGAAACAAAGGTATCAACAATTTAGAGTCAAAAAAATCATTGCCTATATGTGTTTGATGGCCACGGATCAAAGAGCTATTTGAATGATTTCTTTAGTTATGATGTGGACTCTGATCATGTAGACATAATATCAGATGACCCCAAGAAAGACTCTGGGATGGTTCCAATGACAGGATTCTCACAGAGAGCAACTATTGATCCAGAACTGAGTGAAATACATGTCTTGTCTGGGCTCAGCAAAGACAAAGAAAAGAGGAAAGAAAATGCCAGAAATTCATTGTGAATTCATGACATTGTGAGGAATAGTTGGTCTTTGTATAAAAATGATCAAGCTTCCAGGATATTGAAACAAAAGCCATACAATGAATGATTATTGTCCTTAATGTACTATGTTATCTCTCATCTCTTTTGCTGTCCCTTGGTTATCTCATATTGTTACAGTATCTCACTTTGTTATCTGATATATTGGATTTATTTGTATTTGGTTATTTGAAATTGGATAGGGAAGGGGGGAAAACCAAGATGGGGGGGGGTGGAGGGGAGGGTAATGGGGACTAAGACATGTAAAAGGGTATCAATATATGTGAATTGATGCACTTTCTATCTGGCAAATATCATGTAACCCTTTTATTAATTACAATAAAAAAATGATCAAGCTGCAAAGAGTAATCCAAGTAAAGTCTGCAAGTGGAAGAACCCTGTCCAAGATTTGCCCATCCACTTGTTTATGATGAGTTAGTTACACAAGGTTCATTATTTATTTGGTGGGTATGCCAGGAAAATCCTGCTCTCCCAAGATGAGACTAGATGACTTCTAGTCACTGAAATGTGTAGACCATCAAAAGATTATTTACTGAGTGATTGCAAGTACCTCTTAAGGAAATACAGGATTGAAGAGAAGGCTCAAATGGATCCCCTTAGTGCTTTGATACACTTGCAAAATGATCTTTACATAATTATGGATCATTCAGACCCAGAAGAGTTTCAGCTCCTAGCTTCAGCTTTATTCAATGGTTCAGATTTTATAGCACTAGGCTTTTGATATGTGGATCACACCTATGCTCAAAGAACTCAGGTCTTTGACACCTTAGTAAACTTCTTTCCTGGCAGCATGACTCCTCCTAAAGGTAACCTGGTAGACTTCATCACACTGTAACTGTCTCTGGGAACAGAAAGGGAGAACAGGAATCTGCTTTCCACATTGTGGAATGCAACTCTGTCCATGGACATCAAGTTGCAGTGATTGAGGACTGAATCAGACCATCACAAGTTTCAACACTCTTCCTTCGTACCTGACCTCAGACCCATTCTCTTCTTATTCCTAAATTAGGCTAATAAACTGAAGTCGGTATACTTAAAAAAATGTGAAGATCTGCAACAGATACACAGTATATATTTAACTCATTAACAAAGGATATTTGATGTCTCTGAGTTTGATAAATTCACAACCTTCAAAGGTCTGAACTACACTTGTAAGGGAATTCACATTCCCTTGATGAATGGAATACTCTATGACAAGAACATCTTTATTCTGATGTATCCTAAAACTAGAAAGAAATAATGTACAAAATATTTGAACAATGGTTCAACAGAAAAGTTCAAACTTGAAAGTTTTGCTTTTCTCAACACTAACATTAATAGTACTACTTCATAGGGAAGATAAGGAAGCAAGCCAGATGCTCCTCAGTGGATCAAAAAGATGCGGTACTTATACACAATGGAATTCTACGCTTCCATCAGTAAGAATGACATCACCCAATTCATAAGGAAATAGAAAGATTTGAAAAAAATCATATTAAGTGAAGTAAGCCAGACCAAAACAAACATAGGTTCCATGGTTTCCCTCATTTGTAATAATTAATATACATCTAGGACTCTCCTAGCATAGGATTGCAAAGCTCAAGACCTAGGTACATAAGGTCACATAGGATGAGACTAAGTGAAAAGAACTCTAGGATATGGAAACAAGAGCTTTATCGTGTATGGGTGTTGTTCCTTTTTTTTTTTTTTTTTTTTTGCCAGCCCTGGGCTTGAGCTCAGGGCCTGAGCACTGGCCTTCGACTTTCTCAAGGCTAGAGCTCTACCACTTGAGCCTCAGCACCACTTGCAGCTTTTTTCTATGTCTGTGGTACTGAAGAATCAAAACTGGTTCTTCGTGCATGCTAGGCAAGCACTCTACCACTAAGCTAAACTCCTGGCCCTTGATTGTTGTTCTTAATGTACTATGTTATTTCTCTTCTTTTGGTTAATCTCATATTCTTACTGTATCTGGCTTTGTTATCTGGTATATTGCATATGTGTTTATTTGTTTGTTTGAAATAGGAAAGGGAAAGGGGAAAACAAGATGCTTGGGAGGGGGTAGGGGGAAAGAAAGTGGGGACAAAAACATGAGAAGGGATATCAATGTGTGAGAAGTAATGCACTTACTACTTGATGAATATAACTGTATATGTACTCTATATATTATATCCACAATAAAAAATGCAGGCTTGTGAAATGGAGAGAGGCCAGGAGTTTGGCCTAATGGTAGAGTGCTTGTCTTGCATGCACAAAGACCTGGGTTCAATTCCTTGGTGTCACATATATAGAAAAAAGCCAGAAGTGGTGCTGAGGCTCATGTGGTAGAGTTCTAGCCTTGAGAAAGTCCAAGGATAGTGCTCAGGTCCTGAGCTCATGCCCAGGACTGGCAAATAAATAAAAAAATAATAAATAAATAAATAGATAGATAGAAATAGTACTGCTTGATTTGACAAAGATAATGTTTATATCTGGCCTTAAGCAAAGTTAGACACAGATAAACTGGAGGTGTAATTTGGGAAAACTAGTAATTTATAGAATCACAAGGACTTAGATCTGCAAAAGCTTCCCATGATCATTTGGTTTAATCTTCACATCTTTAAGACTTTATTAACTCACAACTAAACTTTCAAAACATTTGAAAGTCAGTTCACTTATAAATCAAAGAATGATCCTAAAAGTGAACTTTTAAGTAGCAAAACTAGTACACTGATACAGGAGTCTGGAAACACAGGCTTAATCATAAATGCATTCACATATGAGTGGAACTGAACCTGGTTGTGCATGTTACAAATGAAGCCATTCCCAGTTCTCTTGGCTTTCAACTTGATAACCCAGTCAGGATGCTTTAATGAATACTCAAGGGGAGTCTGCTGTAAAAATATTCCCTGGACTGTTTGGAAATGAGAAAATAGTCCCTCTTGGAATTAAATCTTTGGTGCAAAGATTTTTCTCTCCTTTCTTCCCTAGCAAATGAGAGCCATTTTCACCACTGGAACAAGACAACGCTGGTCACCTGCCTCCAATGAGTACTCTAGAAAACACCTCAGAGATTTCAAACAGTCCTGGAGCCTCATAATGAACATGCTATCCATAGCACAAATACAAAAGTAAATTACCAAATAATAAGTGATGAATCTATGGAATTCAGAATAGCACGATTTATGAAAAAAAAGTTTTGTGCATGAGTCAGAATCGTGAAGATAATTCTGCTGCCTCTGCAAGTTTCTGGCAGGTTAATTTTTGATAGCTGAGGAAAAGCAAAGCTTCCAAGCAATTTTCTAAATCATCTTTAGGCAAACATCCAGGGGCAGTCACCTGTAGATTCCTGTCTGAAGGCCCAGGTATATTTTGAGAAAACAGGCAAGTTCTTGAATGATTTACACAGTTAACTATCCAAGGTTCTCATGCAACTGGCTTAGGTTGAAATGAGTAACTACAAAAAGTATTCATGTCTCCTTCTTACTAAGAAGGGACTTTCATGAAGAAAAGGTGAATGTATCGTGCTGATTGAAATCATCTTTAGGCTCTTCTGTATGCCAGGTGTTCCTAGCAAGAGGTCATTCATAATATAAGTGAAATAGCAGCCTTGATGAAGAGCTGGAAAGAGCATGGTCATTTACATGTAAATACATTTCCTTTTTGCTTTTAGTGAATTTAAAATAGGCACTAACTACTGGCTTCCATAATGTCAGCCTTTTATCATTTAATTTGAAGCAACCGAAATATGAATAAAAGTGAGCCAGAGTCCAGTGATCTGAACAAATGTAAGTGAGCAGTTAACTGAGTTTGATGATAGGATGTCACTTCTAAATAAAAAAAAAACAAGATTAATGGGAAAAAATAAACGAGAGATATTCATATCTGAATAGAATTACAACTACAGCACCTAGAAAGAATTTAAAGCTTTTCATTTGCTGTCATTGCAGAACTGGAATCCTTTAGGTATTTGTTCAAAAGGAATTTTGACTAGAAAACAAATTTATCAAGGGAACCACTTACTACATGCTGATAAACTATGCTAATATTAAATGCTTCAGTCACTTTTGCTTGTTTTTCCTCCCCAAATCTTTTGACAAAAATATTATGATGATAAAGTGGCACTGTGGTTCCAGAGGTAGGGCACTAACCTTGAGCTGAAGAGCTCAGCAACAGCACTCAGGCTCTCAGTTGAAGCCCCATGATCAACCACGAGAGAGAGAGAGAGAGAGAGAGAGAGAGAGAGAGAGAGAGAGAGAGAGAGAGAGAGAGAGAGAGAGGGAGGGGGGGAGAGAAGGGGGGAGAGAGAGATGGTATTACTGGTATAATAAAAATAAATATCATAATGACAAGAGACATTAATTCCTATTTCCCTTATAGCTGAAGATACTTATATTTAAGTGTAATGAATAGGTAACTGACTTATCTTCCCAGGGTGTTCTAATCATTTTTAAATAGGCAATTTCATCATCATAAGAACCTTAGGAAACAGAACTTTAGCAAGAGAAAAAAATGCTTGCTTGAAAAGTGCAAATATTTTTTAATTTAATAAATGAACAATCTTGGGACAGTGTAAGGTGAATGATTAATAAGACTAAAATCTATCATTCAGTTTCAGTGATTATAAGTCTGAAAGTTTTAACTTCTTGCCCATATAAGATGGTAATAGGATATATTTATATTATGTTTTCAAGAATGATTTACCTGAAAAAAAGATCTTCTGAAAATTGTAACTTTTGTTTGGGTTTGTTTGTTTGGTTGGTTGAGTTTTCATTCGAGTTTGGGAATGTCTGTCTGTTGTTTATTTTCCTGGCAACCAGGCTGCAAGGTTGTTCAGGCTAATTTGCTTATTTGACACTACCACTTGAGTCACATTTGTTATTTTGGTGGCAGAATCTTGTGGATGTTTTTTCTTCAGCTATATATGAACCACCATTCTCCAGGTTTCAGCCTTCTCAGCAGCAGGTAGAATGACAATTACTTTACAACCAATATGAGATACCAGTACCCTGGCTTATGTGTTTCTTATTTCCTCTCATCTTTGTGTAATGGACAGACAGTATGACACCAGAAAATTCCTGTTATTTATCTTCCCTTAAATCCTGGTGGCCTTTACATGCTTCAGTGAAGGAAATGTGGGAGGATGATGTGCTCCTCAAGTGAGGTCATCAAATGCCATTCAACCTGTGGCCTTCACCTGGATCTCCTGCTCACTAAATGTTCATTTTCCAAACATAGCTGTCAAGGTAGGAGAAGTACAGCCCACACAGAGAGACCATGCGTAGATTCCCTAGTCTACTCTCCACCAAGATATACACGACCTTCAAGTCAACACAGCTGAGAAACCAGTGTGTGAGTGAAGGAAGCTCCAGATAACATCAGATCCTGGAGTTCTGAGACTCTAGCTGGTGAACTACACTAAGGCCCTTGACATTGTGATATAGAGTCAAGCCTCTATGAGCATTCTATCCAAGGATGAGCATATTTTTTTTATTGTTAAGAAAATGGTTCTATACCATTAGTTTTGAGATAATACATTAAGTAGCTACAGGACAATTGACTACCACTCCAGCAGTTTCGATAGTTACCTAAGCCAGTTTAGGTAATTGCAATATAACCATAATCATAATAAAATGACCACCTTATTTATTGTTTTTGATATACTACTACTGCTACAGTTTTTTTGACATTTCTGTGCATAACCTATAACAATGCTACTATTTTGCTGATGAACCAAGTATCTAAGAGTGTAAATCATCCATCCATTGGCAGGTATAGAAATAACAGATAACAGAATCAGTACATTTTTGAATTAACTAGGGAGAAGAAAATCTCATTCATGATATACTGCTCATTTGGAAGACCAAAAATATTTTGTTCCTTTCACAGATATTGAGGTCAAAACTGCTGTAACATAAGAATCACTACACTATTGGAGTCTCAGTATTATGTACTGGACATAGTTCAAACCTGAATATTTTGAAAATTAATGGGAGTCAAGGCAAGAAAGAAAGAAAGAAAGAAAGAAAGAAAGAAAGAAAGAAAGAAAGAAAGAAAAGAAGGAAGGAAGGAAGGAAGGAAGGAAGGAAGGAAGGAAGGAAGGAAGGAAGAGGAGTCCAAGTCTTATATAATAAACCATGTCCAAGTATATTTTTTGCCTTTCATCATCCAGTTTGTTCCCTTGAAGATTTATAGGCACATTCTAGTTTCAACAAATGAGGGAAACCAAGCAATCTATGTTTCTCTGGGTCTACCTTACTTCACTTAATATGATTATTTTCCAAAGACTTTCCATTTCCAATTTTCTTGAGACATTCACACAATGAGACTAAAGGATGACATTCTTTGGAGAGGATCAGAAAGGCTCAAATAGCTATGCACATATAATCATGGTGTTTATCAAAATGAACTTCAAGTACGGAAACAAGAGGTTTTTTGTTATTTTACTTTTTGTTTTTCCTTCTTGTTGCTTTTCTTTTGTCCTTTTTGCTTTCTGTACCTTTTGTCTTGCATGTAAGTATATCTGTTTGGGGGAGGGTAAAGAGCACAAAGAAATGATGGGAAAAATGGTAAAAAAAAAAATGCAGCTATGTTGAAATCAACTATAGATACAACTTGTATGGGAGGGGAGTGGGAATGGGAAACCTGGGAGAAACAAAGGTGACACTATTCAGAAATGTGTACTCACTACCTAATTTATGTAACTCTAAGCCCTTGGTACACTTTTAAAATAACAAAAGAATAAGCAAAAGAGTACTTCAAGCAGTGAAAGGCTGTGCTGCAAATTATAGGAGATCTTTTAAGTTCACTATCTAAGTCACTACATTCCTATGTAGGAAAGGTTCCAAACACTATCAAGCTTTGAGAACTTTCAAAGTCTGAAGAGACAGGGCCTCCAAAGAGCTTTTTCTTCTTAGGATGAGGAGCTCAGAGATAAGCCAATTAAACTGCTCTTTTAATAAGGACACAGCCCTGTAATCTCCCTGAATCAAATGCTGTTGTCAGATTTCATTCCAGGGTTTTTTCCTCAAGAGTTTGATGCTCTCTTTGGTAGGCTGTTTCAGTGAAATGAATCACCCTGTGTCAAATCTTCCAATTCAAAGAGTGACCAATCCCTGTTTCTCAATGATATATAAAATATAAAGATATAAGGTAGGAGCACCGCCTTTGTAAGGCATTATCAAAGAGAAGAAAGACAAGGAGACACCAATTATAACGCAAAGTGCATAGTAATCCATACAATAAACTACAATAAAACTAATCACAAGGTAATGCTCATCATCATGGGGCCACAATTTTTTTGAGGTCCCCCACTGTTTTAATGTTCTAATAATAAAGGAAATGAAGATGTGAAAAGCAAATGTGTTCAGGCATACTGTATCTCAGGGCTAGCTATCATTCCTTTAATTGTCAGAAAAAAACCTACAATGAAAAGGGTACATTTTAGCCATTTCAAGAAATCAGGGGGGCAGGAGCAAAGCACTGGTTTTGATTCCTTGGTAGCACATGCACAGAAGAGAGAGGGGGGGGAGGGAGGGAGGGAGGGAGGGAGGAAGAGAGAGAGGGAGAGAAAGAGAGGGAGAGAGGGAAGAAGGGAGAGAGGGAGAGAGGGAGAGAGAGACCAGAAGTAGAAGTAGTGCTGTGGCTCAAGGGATGGGGTGCTAGTTTTGGAAAAGCCCAAGGACAGTGCCTAGGCCCCTGAGTTCAAGCTCCAGGACTGCAAAAAAAATCAGGAAATCATAATAGTAGTCATCTAGTAGAGGAACAAAGAGACTGACTGTTAAATGTGTGCAATATTCAATTCCTCTTAAAAATAAAAATCTTTCTGAATGGGATGATACATTCTGCAACTTTTTTTGTAGATAAATTCAAGTGCATGTGTGTGTGGGGGGGTGTATATGTGTTATTCAACTATACAGCATATAGCTGATTTAACACTCTAATCTGGCTGGAAAAGACATCCTCCCTGCTTTGCTGCCTTTTTTCATGCTTTAGGAGGTACAAATGAGCTAGTTCCAGCTCAGGAAGCTGTCTTGTGATGGGAGATGGAGAATGAAAATTATTCAGGAGAAACAGGAAGGCTAGAGCTTGGGTCTCTCAAAATCACAGAGACAACATAAAGCTATGCAATGCCTACTACAATCTTCCTGTTGCAAGAGATATAATAAAATTACTATATTCTTTAATCTCCCCAATATATTAGGCTTTTTTTGATCAACGTCGTTAGACACAGTTAATCCTTACAAATGTTGACACAGAAAATACTCAAAGCTCCCTCAAAAAGTCATTTTATATCTAATAGTCAATTTCACTTTAATTTCATCCTTCAGGAATCTCTTGCTTTACTTCCAGATAGCATGTACACATTTAAAACTAAACATGAAGAATCCAATTGTCTACACCAGAGTAGTCATATTTCATCCAAGGGGGTGGAGGCTTAGTAAGAAGGAAAGTTTAAGGAAGAATCAAACTCACTACACTTAGTCGACTCTGAGCTGTACGCAGAGCCCATAGAATTTGGTCAACCAAGAAATGCTCCCCATTATTTACACAGAGACAGATAAAGGAAAATAGGGTGTAGCTCAATAAACAAGGTCTGTCCTAAAGCAGATTCAAACACAATTCATCCTCATCTTTTCAGTCCACAAACTTGCTTAGCTGGAACCATGCAATAAATTCCAATCCTCAGTACACTTCAAGGAGTAATGTTCAAAACTAGCTCAGCCTTTATTTTTCTTCACTTTGAAATTGATTAGATGTGCTTTTAAAAGAAAAACTGGTTGGTATGCTGAAGAATAAAATATTTCAGACAAATACAGGATAGCTAATTCTAACTTCATTTAAGATTGTCTCTAGACACTCCAGCCTTTTCACCATTCTATCTCTTTAAGTCATCTGCCACAAACAAATCACATTAGGCTACATTATAGATCAAATTATACCAAATGATAGTCCATAGTATTTTCATATTAACCCACTATTTGCCACTTAACTCAAAATAATTGTCAAACAGGAGATAAATTTGCTTTTCAAAGCACTGTAAACAAGCAACAATCGGGTAAGGCAATGAAAATTAAAAAGTCACTGTCTATCTGCTTGATAAGTAATGGAAATCAGACTGAGGACTTGGAAATAAATGTTATAAAGGAATAATTATCTTGCCAAATTTAGGGCATACTTGGTCAAATGTAACTCTCTGAAATGAAGCATTTCAAAATCTCACAAAGAGATTGCGTTAGAAAATAATCTGAAGGGGCTAGGAGTTTGGCCTAGTGGTAGAGTGCTTGCCTAGCATGCACGAAGACCTGGTTTCAATTCCTTGGTACCTCATACATAGGAAAAAGCTAGAAGTAGTGCTGTGGCTCAAGTGATATAGAGTTCTAGCTTTTAGAAAACCCAAGGACAGTGCTCAGGCCCTGAGCCCAAGCCCAAGACTGCCATAAATAAAAAAGAAAATAATGTGAAAATCTATAAGAAAGACAAAAATGTTACCAACTAATAGCATGTAATGTGACTGCTGAAGACACAAAAACAAGTAAGTAATTTAGTGAGCACATTTCAATTCAGTGACTGAACATTAAACTTCATACATATTAGCAGTTCATTTCTCTAAAGTGTTTAAATGACTTTGAAACAAGTTCTTAACATTGACTTTGTAAAGGGATACCCACAGTTTATAGAATAGTAGTTCTGAATTATAAATCTTAGTAATTTTGGTCTAAATAGTTGTAGATGTCTTTAAAGAATTTCTTTCCTATTAATTCTATGACCAAGGAAGCAATTACAGGAATGCAGTGTGGTATTACATATCTAAGATGTGAATGAATGATGAGCCAGAGGTATTATCAGGTCTGATATTAACTAGCTAAATAACACCAGTTAAGTCATGTTAAGAAAGAAAAGAGTATAATGGAAAATCCTGACAAAATCAGAGAACAGAGGTGTTTACTATGTATTTGCTTTTAACGTTCAACTTGGAAAATATGTTAATAATACATAGCTTCCATGCTTACCATAGTGGCATTGTTTTTGATTGTTTCTAAACTACAAAAGAGAATTATTTAATATCTTTAGTATCTTTTTATTATCTAAGAGAGGGAATAATGATGGTTGTTAAGCCAAAATTCTAGTGGACTTAGAAAGATGCAATCAGATTGACTTGCGAAAAACTATTAAATAATATAAAGCTATCAATTTTGATAGCACAAGTGTCCTTGTATTATTAACCTAGAAACCATAACAACTGGCTCAAATTAGCCTGAAAAGTGTCAATACTTAAATGTGAGTCTTCAGATTATGGCTACAGGTGGGAAATAAGTAGGAAGATATCTGAACCATTTCTGTTATTTTTAGTTACCACTAAAATTTATGCAGACAATTATTTACCCAAGATTTACAGTTGGTGCTTGTTGAAAGGTTGAATTCCCATGAACTGTCAGAAATGACCTAAATATAGCCCTAGCCTCTCCATCACATAAGTCATTATGCATGTCTTTGCACACATTTCATAAACAGAAGTCCTGCTCTTTCTGAAAACATCCCTGAATTGCAATAGGATGTAATGAAACCACTAAGTGCTATACTGAGAATTGCACCCTTAGGATTGCAGCTCACTGCCCACAATTTTTTTTTTTTGCTAGTCCTGGGCTTGAGCTCAGGGCCTGAGCACTGTCTTTGGATTTTCTCAAGGATAGAGCTCTACCAATTGAGTCTCAGCATCACTTTCAGCTTTTTTCTATGTATGTGGTAACTGAGGAATTGAACTCGGGTCTTAGTGCATGCTAAAGCAAGCACTCTAAGATTAGGCCAAACTCCCGGCAGCTTAACTGTCCACAATATTATGAACACTCAATAAGGTAAATAAATTTTACTTTAGCTGTAAAATGATTGTTTTCATTATGCTTTAAAAACAAATGTGTCCATGTCAGAGATGGCTGAATCCTAAACATGGAGAAGGAAAGTTAAACATTTATTTTCTTTTAAAAATGTAATCTTACATTGCTATACCACTACATATTTGTTTGCTTGGATAATAATCTATTAGTCTCAATATTTTAAATTCATATGTTGGTTCATATAATGAATTCTAACTTTTTGATAAGCACATGATGAATTAATTTTTGTTACCCAGTTAAATAACCCTAGTTAAAAGAATACATTTCTATTTTCACCCATTAGCAGTAACAGCCCATTTACACATCAAGAAAAAAAGCTGAAGACTTATTTGGAAAAATTCTGTATTATAATATAATTATTATCCAGGCGTGGTGGCTCACACCTGTTATTCTGCCTTCTCAGGAGGTTGAGATCCGAGGATCTCAGTTCAAAGCCAGTCCAGGCACTAAAGACTGTGAGACTCTTATCTCCAATTAGCCACTAGAAAATCGGAAATATTGCTGTGGCTCAAGGGGTAGAGAGGTAGCCATGAGCTCAGGTACAGCATCCAGGCCCAGAGTCCAAGCCCCATGACCCACTAAATAATAATAATATAGTTATTATAATAAATCTTTTTAAGTTAAAGTGAATCTATTTTTGTTGGATACAACAAAATTAAAATCAGAAAAAAACATAAAATTTATATTAGATTTGAATCTCTTTAAAGCAACTCCCAAGATACACACACACACACACACACACACACACACACACACACACACACACGTATGTACACAGACATATTGAAACCAAGGAAACCTGAGCACATACAAATAATCATAAAATCATAAAGCACACCCTTTAATAGTCCCTAATATGTAGCCATGTAGGAATGATTGAACTCGCCCTGACATTTTATGTAAATTGTCAGGTACCTCCCAGCTTCCTTAATAACTAGTCCTACTACTAATCATCCTACCAAAAAATACAGCCAAAACAAAACAAAATACCTCTTCTCTGATCACCTGTTTCAAGATAGAGAGCAGCTGGTATATTTTATGCAGTAAGGGACTTGGGTTTTCAAGGCAGTGAGGGAAAAGAATCAGAAGCTTGGCAGCTGTGAACCAAGCTCACAGGTTCCACCCTTTTACAGTATGGCAAAAGTCAGCTGTTGCCTCAACAGCTGGCAAGTGGCCTTTGAAAATGAGATGCAAGAGAGTTGTAGATTTTACACAGAAGAGAGCAATAGCTAGGAGGCAACAGAGAGCAGTTTTGTTTTGCTTTGCTTTGTTTTAAAGGATAAGGAGGGGAAAGAAAGACAAAGAAAGCTAATGTAATCTGTAGCATACAGATCAGATTCTAACCAACTGTGACAAGTTCTATCACAGACATTACAAAATCTACAACCTGAAAATTCTTGTTTAAAAAAAGACATACTTGCCTGAAGGTATCTTATTGTCCCTATCTGAAAGGAAGAAAGCTCAACTGTCATTTGAACTATTTATTCACCCTCTCATCTGTTTCAGTGCTCAATGCTATTACTATTGGAGCGAAGTGTTTAAAGTATGCAATTATAAACAAGACATTTGTGTCAAATGTTAAGATGTTGGCATTCATTCATCTATCAGACGGCACTTCAAAACTAGTAACATATTCCTGGGAACTGATTCATTTAGCAGACTTAACCTAGTTTGAACCATGTGCCAAGAAAAGGGCAAAGCAACAACTAAAAAGGCATACACATGGTCTCCAATAAGAAAAAAAAAAAGACATAAACAATGATGACAATGATGATGATACTTGTGCTGTTCTACAACCACAGAAAAGAAGGGAATATGCTGTACCAGAGACAAGACTGGGAGAAGAAGCAAAGATCCAAGCTATAAAGCTATATAAAATGAGGTTACATCAATTCTTGTCTTGAAGGATGACCAGGCTTTATCTGAAGAGGAACATTTTAAAAGGGTACTTCAGGAAAAGAATAGCTCATGTAAATAACAAAGAGCATGACAGATGAGAGAAGGAGCTGACTGAGAGACAGGGGAAGGATTCGCTGAGCCCTAGTCCAAGTTCAGCAGAGGTTAAAAACCTTACATGTGTAATAGCAACAATTCACATGTCTATTTGATTTTTTTTTTCCTTCAGCTGTCCTTGACCGTCTGGCAAAGAAAAGAGAAGCAAATTGAATGTGCCTCAGAGAGAAGAGGAGGAGAAAGAAAGTGTACCAGGTGCTGTCCTTTCACTGACCCCTGAGCAGCCCCCTCACCAGTTTTCAGACCAATTATTTTTCTACTATAAATAAGATGGAAATGGGGAAGACAAGGCAAACTGCATACTATTTAATAAGCTCTTGATGCATTTGTAAAGAAATCTACTCATTAAAATAGAAACATAACGCACACAGGATAAGTAAAGATAGGTCAAAAAAGAGTAGAAAGTAGAAAGATGCACAAAACCAACATGAAGTTGACATCAGCATGCTATGGTAGGTATTTAAGGTAAAGTTTATATGTCTTCCTTTTTACCTAACCATCATTCGTCCCTAAAAGCATCCTATCTCTTCCGGAGTCCATAGGTTCTATTCATTTGAGACTGTGTTTTTATGCAGGCTGATTCCATCTGTCATCTCACTTAATAACTCAGGGTTCTGCAGCTCCAAATGAAGGAATCCAGAATTGGTCTTAGTTGGCTGAATTTTATGAGTTTATTTTATTATTACACCATAACCCAAGAAGATTGTTAGTTTAATATTCTTAGCATTACAAAATTGTACTCACATAGAGAACATAATGCACATATACACATGAATATATTCATTTAGAAAGATAAAGAATAACATCAATTTTATGCTCATTGAATAATTACATACCTTCCTTCATACTGGCTAAAAGACATTTACAATCTATCAAAGGAGCATCTGTATCATGAAAGTCTTTTCAGAAGGGAAATAATATCCAGAGAGTAGATATCCTATAATACAACTTCATTCTCCAATACTCTACTGGTTTTCTGACCAGTAGAAAATACTCTCTCTCCCTTTTCATTATGTTTAGTACTACATAAATCATTTTAACTGCAGTCAGCTAATGAACTCTCACAGCTAAAGGTCTCACACTGAAGTCAATGGAATACAAACTTTTGCCCCATAAAATATGACAGGTTGGAAAAGTGAGGAAGCTTTGAAAGCAACAGAGACTGTCTTTGCCTCCTGTCACTGAATTGTATTAAAACTACAGTACAAATTTACCTCTTGAGTCTGAGGATAATATCTCATCAAGAAAGTTTTAATAATAAAGTAAAATTGAATTTAAACCAATTCTAATAGTGTGCCCAGCTTTATTAAATTCTCTAGTGAAATAATGTCCCTTAACTTATTTTACAATGACAATATTAAAAGTCAATCCTATGGCTCCATTCACAAATCATCCATAAGAGCATTTTAATATTATTTGACATGATTCCCACTGACATGCATACAACTTCCCTTTAGAAGCAAGAGAGACAAATAGATATCATGTTGTTTTTCTTTAAAACAAAAAGAGGGCTTTAAGGTAAAACCACTATTATATATATTATATATATATATTTCAATGTATGTATGCATAAAACAAAAGCCTTTCTAGTTCTAATATATTCATATATATGTACAGATACCAGAATATACATGTATGTGTGTATATACATACATACATACATACTTGTGTGTATGTGTATATGTGTGTATTTAGAGGGAGAAAATGCCTCTCTTATTCAGAAACTTCTCTAAAAGGTAGGAAATATTAGATAATTTCCCCATACCTTAGTCATTGCTGTCCAGTGAAGAAAACAAGAAAGAGAGTGTCTAGAGCCTAGGATCTCTCAACAATAGCAGTATTCTTCAATTTACCAAAAAAGGTATAAAATGTCAAAGTCACCCTTGACCAGAATGTCTGCCTTGTGTGAGTATGTCCAACTCTGTGGAAGAAGCATTTGGAAAAATAACATGACTGTAGATCTAGACTGACTTTGTAATTATAATCTACTGGTACCAAAACAAATACTTGGATGTTTTCTGTTTATTTCCCTTTTGATTCAATATTTAAACACTTGCTTCCAGTATACAGAAGGAGCATGGTATATTTACTAAATCATGGATTGAACTCTTCCTCACAAATATTCATGTTTAGCTTCACCTATTTCAGAGGGAATTTAATGAAGTAACTCATTAGAAACTATATCCTCTCAATGTCACTACAGTTTAGTACATGCTACTTACAATGCTAATCTTGCTTAGCATAAAAAAAACTAACTTGTTAACACCAAAGATTAGATTTTAGAAGAAGGATCTCTGACTGTACCTTCCGTAGAAGAATTGGTAAACAACAGATTGTCAACTTCCAAAATTGTTATATTTTAATGTCAAAGAAAAATAAAAATTTTAAAGAGTGTGTGTGCCAGTTGCTGTTGGCTCATGTCTGTAATTCTAGCTACTCAAGAGGCTGAGATCTGACGATCACTGTTCAAAGACATCCAGGGAACAAAAATCTATAAGATCACCTCCAGTTAACCACTAGAAAACCAGAAGTGGTGCTGTGGCTAAAGTGGTAGAGCACTAACCTTGAGATAAAGAGCTCAGAGACAGTGCCCAGTCACAGAGTTCAAGCCCCACAACCAATTTAAAAAAATACATGCATGTGCATTTATGAAATGTTAACAAAAATAAAGAGAGTCTGGGAAAATAAAATCATATACATCATATGTACCCAACAAAGAAGAGTACATCTCTTAAGTATTTTAAGGAGAATTTGGCCAATTGCTTTTAAGCAATGATACATTTTGCACTAGGAGTCTCTGTATTTTCTGCACTGCTATGTTCATGAAAAACACATACAACTCTTTCTCTGAAAAATTCCTCAGTGACATAATTAGACATTGTTTTTATTTTCTGGTGAGATGAGATAGGCATTAATCCTAAATTTAAGCTTACATAATGTGTATACACCGTAACACTAAGAAAAAGATAAATGGCTTTTGTTTGAAATATAAATCAAGGAGATAATATAAGGTTTAATGGTGTAAAAACTCTCAAATAGATAATAGGCATTCTTATGGCAACTACCACTCATTTTCAGAAAACATGGGAGCACAATATAATTGGTCTGAAAGACATTTACTCATATCATTTAACACTACTTACTGAACATCATCAACATGCCTAGTAGTCTTTTGTGGCACAATGGATTAAAGGCAGGGTAACATAATAGGCAAAACCTCTAATTTTCCTAAAGTTACAATGGGCACAGGGAGACAGACACTAAACAAATAATCATACAAATAATATCATGAAAAAGCCCACCCAGAATAGGAAGGGAGGAGGAAAGAACTTATCATAGGTAAAGACAAGAGTTTTTATGTGAATACTGAGAGTAAGGGGAAAAAAATCACAAGTGGAGACAAGGGACTAGGCATAAAAGAAGCAGCATTATAAGGAGAAGGATGACAGCAGACAGGACCTGCTGCACCTGCTATTACATGGAATTGTATTCAAAGAACAATAGAGAAAAGGTAGTTAAGAAAGGGTTACTTAATCAGATATGTTCTGATAATAAAATCATGGAAAATAGCAGTAATAGTAATAGAAATAGTAATTTCGATCTATTATGAAACATAAACTTCAACAAAATATGTTTTAAATAGTTTCTTAACAATATCAGGTAAAAAATCTGAATAACATTTTCAAGGCATTTGCAGAGTAATCTGACTAAGCAGGGTATCGATGGAGGTAAATTTAATATATCTGTGACTAAGTTAAGAATCCATGATGTTATTAATTTCCTGGCTCTGTCAAAATGATTTTGCCTATTATTCCAGGTTTCCTGGAATCTTTGTCAAAATATATAATCACTTTTAGAAACTGTATCCTAAATATATATGAAAATAATTACAAACTGCTGTTATCTTTAGCAAAACAGTTCTTTATCTTTGTACAGCTTGTCTGTAAGTTATTTCTGCCCCCTTTCTTTCTTCATTTTGTTTTATTTGTTCTTGAGACACGTCTTACTACGTAAGCCAGGCTGACCTTAAACTCTTGCCTAAGCTCCAACCACCAAGTACTAGGAATAGTGACAAAAGCCTAAAGTTCTATTTCTATTCTTTTTTTTTTTTTTTGGTGGGTCATGGGGCTTTAACTAGGCCTGGGTGCTGTCCCAGAGCTCTTCAGCTCAAGGTTATCACCCTACCCTGGGCTGGGTGTTGTCCCTGAACTCTTCAGCCAAGGCTATTGTCCGACCCTTGAGCCAAGCCCCATTTCCTGTTTTCCTAGAGATTAATTGGAGATAAGAGTCTCAGGTCCTTCTTTGCTCTGGCTGACTTCTATTTCTATTCCTTAGATACCAACATAAATTATATTTGCTCCAACAGACTATTTTTACAAATTGTTAACCTCGGAATCTACAATATATTTATAACGATGTGAGCAAAAGATGATTTTTCATCTATGTAGCTATATATAACCTTTGAAAGTTCTTAAAATTGGCTTAAGAAGTATGTTTTTCTAGGAGCAGGTGACTTATGATTGTAATCCCAGCTACTGAGGAAGATGAGGCATGCAATTTGAAGCTAGCTCAGGAAGAAAAGTTCAGGAGACTCTTATCTCCAGTGTACTACTCAGAAAAAGTCAAAAGTGGCGGAATGGCCCAAGTGGTAGATTACTAATCTTGAACACAAAGAGGTTCAGGGGCACATCCAAGCCCGGAGTTCAAGCCCCCAAGCCCCAGTCTTGGTCAAAAAGAAAAAAGTGTTTGTAGTAACTGCAGATATAGTTTAGCAATTGTGGTAGTCCTGGGTTTAACTATTGGCACAGATATATATATATATATATATATATATATATATATGTGTGTGTGTGTGTGTGTGTGTGTGCAAATAACACATAAAATGTAATTATAACTATTCAATTACATTATATACATATACATATACATATATGTAATACCAGAACAAAGTTTTAAGTTAGTAAATATATAAATATTGAAAAGTCATACTGAGATGCAGAAAAAAAATACAGACTCTCTATCTGCCTTACATATACTCACTGAAGCACTATTGGAAGAAGGTGGAATGTAAAGCATATACCTTTTGAAGCGTTAGACACAAGCACAATGGCTGTGTGCTTGGTTAGCTAGGAATGAAGTTCTGGATTTGACTCCCTTTACCTAAAAATGAACAAACAAACAAACAAACTTGAGTACAGAAGCTCCTGCTTACTGACAGGCAGGAAAGAATCCGTTTGTTAAATCATCCCTGAATGTGTATGCTCTCTCAAATTTTGGAAGGGAAGATTCAGTTATGATACTATAGAGGTGGCAAGGCAAGGAGATATGGGATACAGTGCCTTATAAAAGGTGCTTCAAAAAATAGCTCTGCAAAGGGTGCTGGTGGCTTCACACCTGTAATTCTAGCTACTCAGTAGGCTGAGATCTGAGAATCGTGGTTCAAAGCCAGTCTGCACACAAAAAGTCTGTGACACTCTTGTCTCCAATTAGCCACCAGAAAAGTGAAAGTGGAGCTGTGGCTCAAGGAAGAAATAGTTTTGCTCCTCTGGTCACTCTTTCCACAATGAGGGCATCTTTTTTCATCTTGTTCCAGGGTGAGCAACTGGTAAACATCTTAGGCAAGACCATGCCTCTCAACAGGCATCAAATATTCTTGATGGTAGACTACTAGACTACAGAAATGGGAGAAGTAAATTTCCTTTACCTATAAGCAGCCAGGTTCAGATGTATTTTTGTTAAAGAAGCACAAATAAACAGAGACAATTCTAACTTAGGATTTCTGAAAACTAAAGTGGTATCCAATTATGCACAATCAAGGAGACAGACATTTTATTTAATAAACTTGAATACAGTACCACAGCTAGTTGTGCTTCAAGAATTTATTTTTAAGTGTTTTCTAATTCTACTGTGAAAAATATCTTTTTCAGTGTCACATTTGGTTTTACTTATTGAATGAAGGGAATCTCCTTAATGGGAATCCTATCTCCTTACATGCTAAAATTTCATTACAATCAAACACCACTTAAACTGTCTCAAGGAAATAAAATATTGTATTTCTGGTTTTGTTTTCTTCCTGTGAGTTTGGCTTTTAACTTTTTTTCTGGAAATCTACTTTGACTCATTCTGTTAGTCTCTGCATTTAAGTAGGCAGGAAGAAAGCAGGAGAAGTAGAAATTTAGCATTCAATCATTCTGTGTAGTCAAAGCTTTGCATGTTCTGTTTATTGTCTCCTGGGAGAGCACTGTCCATAGTAACAAATGTAAATGCATTTACTTTAGGGCTTGTTTAAGAGCCATTGTTGGGAGATGTGGGGTTGCAGATTTACAAATAAGACTTGATCTCTCTAGGCACTAGGGATCAGCAATAATTTTCTCTTTAAACATTAAACCTAAAGTTTCATCACATTGACACTTGATATTTAGTAAGCAATGAAACATTGACCACTTATGTACCACCTTTCTGTCTACCACTGGAGCCTTAAAAATATTCACCATGTTGTATATGTAGACTAAGGGCCTCAAGACTCTATGAATATTTCATTATTCCTGCTTTGACTTTTTTCTTACAATTGTGAGGGAAACATTTAAAACAGAACAAAAACAAACAAATAAAAAGTATATAGTGCATTCTGCCCCATACTAGTTTTAGAGAGGATCTGGTTTTTCTTCATAAGTTTCCTTGAAGAAGGAATTTCTATTTAAAAAAAAAATAAAATTCCAGGAATGGTGATGCACAGCCTGTGATCTCAGCTAAGTAGGAGGCAGAAGTAGGGAGTCCTCATTCAAAAGCCAGCCCTAGGCAAAAGCGAGACCTTACCTTAAAAATAACCAGTACAACAAAACCTATGACTGTGAGATCCTCAAACCCAAGTACCACCAAAAATCAAACAATTAACAACAGATGCAGAAATGACTTTCTAAAAAAAAAAAAAGAAAAAGAAAAATTCTACCATGATTGCTTTAAAAGCTGCCTTCATATTTTAGATATCTGATTGTGAATACCTGTTTATCTATAGATACATATATGACTACATACGTATGGATTCATATATATATGTATTGGATATGGATATTTTCTTAATTTGATTTTATTAAAAATCTATGATTTTGTATGAAAAAAGGTGTTAAAACACAGTATTATATAGGGAAAAGACATGCCTGTTTGGGACATAATGATATACTCATTTTTAAGGGTGTTAATGATTTAACAATTATTTTATTTGAAAAATACATTTTATTTGAATCAATAACTTATTAAGTGTAAGCCATGTACTTCATATGCTTTTTTTAATTAATTACTGCTAATCATGTGTTTACTGAGGTTTCTTTAAAAATATCATTTTAATCTTCACAAAAATTATGAATTTATGTTATACATAAGGACACTGAGCATTGAGCTAATAAGTAATGAATTTAAAATTATTGCAGTATGAATCTTAGTTTTCTTGAAACCAAATCCCATGTTTTACTATCTTTAAGTAGTTGTACAAATAGTTTCACCTTAACAAGCTGTACAAAGAGGTTTCAATTCAACGTATCAGTTTCTGGGTATAATGCGACTTGATCAGTGTAACCCTTTCCCAAATTCTCCTTCATCTCTTGCAAACCCACAAATCCCAGTTCTCAAATTATCATTCTATTATCTCTAGTTGCATCTCATCAATTTTAGGTTGATCCTCAAAACAGCAGTGGAATAAGAAAATTCTGAGAACCAAGACTTTGATTTTTTTTAGAACAATACACAGATACACACTCTTGCATATCAGTAACAACTATACCTTCACAGGAATAAAATTTAAGTTCCATTATGAAATATATAGATAAATCTTAAAAATAGAGTATATATGTACACAAAGAGTATGATAGCTAAAAATATATTTTTTCTTAAGGAATTTTCTATTTGCTGCAAGATTTTGAGTACCTCAGTGATTAAGTATTTCAATAATGTTACCCTCGATCAAAAAAGGCAGTGTAAAGTAGGCACAATAACTTTATTGGCTGCAGTATTTGCACTCTTGCACTATAAGAACAAATGCTAATTACTGTTCAGCCTCATTGCAAATCTCAGCATCTGCTAATTAAAAGATCACATCTTCTGTTAAGTCAGCATTACCATTCAAATGAAAACATTAATCAGTTTGAAAAATTCAAAATCAATCGGCTGAAAGGAGGAAGTACAGTGTTCCAAAGAACTAACAACAGCATAAATACAGGATTTCAGTAACCAGGGCCAGCGTGTACACCACAGCCACACAGGCGACTCCGAAGTGAACTTATTGTGTTTCTGTATTTCTCCCTGTTACATTATATATGTTTTATAGGCAAAAAAAAAAAACACACAATATCATTCAGCTCTCAGAGAGAACTTATTCACACTGAATGCACTAGCGACATGACTACTGACCAGATTTTTAAAATATATATTTAAAATGTTGACTATTCAAATAGTTAATGCTATTCCATGAGCTAGTTCCAGAACAGTAATACCTGCAGAATTGCTCAGTTGTATTGGTTATGTTACAGCTGAATATTTTAAGCTAGCAGATAATTCTGTTGTTGCTTTTTTATGGTCTTTCTCAACATGCAAAAGATTTGATGCATAGATTAGGAGTATACTCCACAGTCACGGGAAAAGAAGCCTGTTTCAAAATTATCCATGGTAGTGATCCAGACCAAAGACAAAGACTTTGTTTATTCTGCTCTTTCTGGTCACATTTAGTGCTTTTCCTTTGTGTCAAAGAACAGAGACCAATGAGGACCATCCTTACATAATAAAATGCTGCTGATTCTGTCTATTGAAAGAATATTTAAATAGTCACAAGATCCCCATATTCAAAAAGCTAAAACCTTAAAATATAAGTTAATGTGAGACATTAATATTTTGCTTATTTATTCCAGTTACTTAAACTTGAAAGAATTTAGTTAACATAGCAGTCACCATAAATATACATTACACGTACATTTATATGTATACCATATATATATATGAATAATGCAAAGAAACCTAACCTTTCAAAAGTCTATTCTTCACTACTATAATTAAAAGAAAACATTACAAGGAAAATAAATGACAGAGTTCTAGCTATAAAAATAATCATATAAAATATTTTTAAATTGCAAGCACAAATGTAAAGGCATAAATAAATTTTTCATTTGGAAAAATAACTTAGTAGCTATCTATGAATTTACATGCCAAGCAAAAGACATTTAATGTAATATCTGAAGAAGGAAATCAAATTCATAGCCTTGTTTATCTGAAATGGTCTGCAGAATTGAGACCCAGACAGATTTACAAGAGTGATTTCATCAGACAAATAGTCTTGATATATACCACATTGAGGAAACTTAGCTCTAATTTACTTTATTGGATTAGGCAATGATTAACAACTTCATATGACAATAGTATTTCAAAGGAATTATCAGTGGAATTTATCATTTCTTCCATAAAGTTAATAAGGCAGACCACAAGGTCCTGTTTTTCTCATATTCACTGCTTCTTATATTTTAGAGCTAAAAAAGTCATCAAATATAATTTGCTATCATAATGGTGACATATGCTCATAAAAGTTCTATTTCACATAAATAACACTTAAAATTCTTATTGCATAATATGTATATATATAGTTCATCTAATACAAAAAATAAAGAAGAATCTTGATGGTAAGAATTTTTACCTCCATGATGTGTAGAACACAGTAGAACATACACTCACCAAAGAACAGGCTACAAGGAGCCTCCTTACTGATCACACTTCAAAGAAGAAAGGTCTTAGAGACATGGGTTTTAAAAGAAAGGAAAGAAAGATGATCATTTAGAAGGAAGCTACATATTTCAATTCAGAGACTTATATGTATCACCCACAGAATGTAAACTTATTAATAATCCTCAGACAATCCAGAATATCAGAAATTCCATATACCAGTCCACTCTTTCCCTAAAGCTGCTTAAGGAAAAGCCAACAAGTAGAATCATAATAATCATGAATCAAATAACTCAAATATTCAATTACTTCAATAGAAAGGCAGGCAAACTGACAATAGCGATGGTCTGAAGCAAAAGGACTAGGATTTGTCATGTATGATCTAAAGTTAATCAGGTCTCATTTTGAGTGATCTTATCTTACCCGATCTAGTGGAAACCAATCACTTTTTGCAAAATGTTGGTGGCCAGGAAGTGACTGGCTCTAAGATGATTTTCAACACTCATGTCTACCTATCATTCATCCATTCTTTGTTCTTCCCTCTTCAGACAGAAGTTTCATTTAGTGTTTCTCACTTCTATACATAACACTTTAGTTTATAATGCCCATCATATTATAAAAGCTTTCTAAATGATAATGTATAAAGCACTATAGAACCAGTGACACTGCCAGAAAACATGTGCTTAAAAAAAGTCAAATCAATGTTTCTACTAAAAACAAAGAGAATTCAAAATCAGTTGACTGCCCTCTTTCCTTTACCTTAATATGGGGATGAATATAGTACAGATAAGTACTTTACTTACAAAACATTACCAAAGGAGGAACCAACATTGAAAGCAGTCCTGATGGGCTTCTCACTGAGTTCAGAGTAGATGTATATCAACTTTCCTGTCTTGTGACTCAACTGCAGAATCAAGTGTTTGAGGATTGATTATCATGGAAAAAGTCATCCACTGAGGAAACCATGCACATTAGCTTTTTTGTTATCCTCCATTCAGTTTTCAAGCCATTCTAATTATTCTCTGTACCACAAAGCCTCTAAAGATGCTCTAGAAAAAGACACTATTGACATTTCAATGAAACCTTTTAGAACACTCTTTCTTAATCTCCAAACTATTTTGACCATTCCTTGAAACACTTTGATTATTCCTTTCACTTTCTTTTTCTGATTACTGTCTCTTAGAAAGTTAACCCATATACTTTATCTAGATTCAGCCTCTACTAGGAGATGCCAAAAGTCTGTAATTCTAGCCCGAATTTGCCTCTAAGCTCCAGATCTCTTGGGCCACTCCCACATATAAGGGGGGGGAGGAACATCTTATACTAATAGTGTCTAACTAAGCGGATATGCATTGGAATAAACTTCCTTCTATCCTCTGATATCCTTCACATTTTGTACCTTCTCACTGAGGTGAAAGTAACCTTCTATTTAATGACAACTTGAATAAGATCTGCCCATCTCACAACCCATCTCATAAGCCCAACTGCTCATATTCTGCTTGGCATCTTTCTGCAATAGGACTCTCTAAATGTGTCTATTAATGCACAAAGAAGAGAAAACTTTAAAGATAGTAAATGATAAAAGAAAAATATAGGGTGGCCCATGGTCTCAGAATGAGAAAAAAAAGAATCACAGACAGACTTTTTCAAGTGAATTCAAAAGAGAAAGGGAAAGAACGATACAGAAACCCTGAATTTATCCTATTGTACTCATGTTCTTTCAACTAAGTAGATTGCATGGTTTTCAATGAGAATAGGTAGGTAGAAGTGCTTACGTAAAGCCTGTTTGGTGTCTTTAATATAAAATCCTATTTGCAATAGTATTAGGGATAATCTACATTTTATTAATATAATCAAATAGATAATGAATTTATGATGAATTTTAGCAATAATTAGGAAATGAATGTCTGTTATAAAAGCATATATTAATATCTAAGTACATAATTCTACAAGATATAATTTTTTAGAACTTTCAACAATCCATCTTAACACTTTGAAATTGAGAGGGCAAATAAAACAACAACCAAATGGTAAGTCAGAAATAAGACTCCACTTTCTCAACATAACCTGCCTCCTGCTATGACTTTACTCCAGCTGACAGAATCTGAGGTCCCAACTTAATCATCATGGAGTGTCTTTACCTATGTCGTAATTATCTGAAAGCACATTTCCTATGCATCAAGCACTGTTCTAAACCCTTTTTTAGTTTTTAAGTGATTTAATCTTTGTGATTTAATAATAATAATAATAATAATAATAGGTGTAATTATTCTGCCACTTTGAAGAGAAACAAACTTGTTCTTCCAAAGTTAGTTGTTAGCAACTGGTAGGGCTAGAATTAAAACCCAAGCAAACAGGCTCCAGAATTGATATTCTATCTCTTTAGAGCACTTAATATACTCAAAATAAGATAAGAATGTAAGATTAAAGTATAAGATAATAAATATTTGAAAATATGATCATACACTTTACAGCATGGTTCTGAGTGTTCTGCACATGTCAGTACATTTGATCTTGACACCAGTCTCAAAGGGGGAAAAGAAAATCACTGTGTTATATTAGGAAACAGGCTATGGGAGGTTAATTTCATGCAGGAGACTCTGTCCCCACAAATTTCCCAGTAGATGTATCTAGCAATGCCCCCCCCCGCAACAGAACTTCCTTTGCTTCTTTATTCTGTGTCAGTGCTCTCAATTTAGCCCTGTAATAGCATAGAATCTTAATTACTTCCTCAGCATTGCATATTCCATTATATTCCTCCCAAGATATTATCAATTACCATGCAGGTATTTCTGAAGCTTTGGGTAATATTTTATTCATTTATTATTTAACATTGATCCTGTTCCAGGAGGAAGGTTAGATCCGTAGGATGTAGTAATAGACACAAAATGCCAGCTTTACGTATCTTACATATTTGTGGGAAATAAAGTTAGGTAGCTGGATAGTTACAAAACACTGTGGAGAAAGAAATGCATAGAATCACTTTATCTGGATGGGAGGGCAGCACTACCTAATCTAAAGTTGATTTAAAAGATAAACTTTAAAAAGCAGGTTACGAGGGAATCTTTCTTAGAGAAAAATAAAATACAACAAAATATGTGTAGAGAGAAACAAATACAACACCTTAAAGAAAAGGTATAAAGGCCCAACACTGTGAAGTAGTCTTTTGTCCCCACACCCCACCTCCCACAGTTTCATAAATCATAATCCCTGTGTGAATCACTACAGTCAATTGTTAGCTTCATTATTCATGGCTCCTTCTCATCTGGAGTCAAAGGAAGTTTCCCTAACTTCAGTTTCTGCCAGTGATCACAGGAAAAAGAACAGCCACCTAAATCCACCCACTGAAGTCATAAAGATTTAGTTTTGTGGCCACAAACTGGTAATTCCTAGGTTTAGCTTGAACCGTGCTGTGTCAATTTTAAGGACTTTTCTCTGCCAATTTTCACTGCTGATCCACTCCTAAATGGACTTTCAGTTTACTTGTCTAATTATAGTAAATACCTGTTTGAGCCAGATATTGGTGCTGTAAATAAATAATCTGATTGACAAGATTTAGTTCCTCTTGGCCAAATTTTACAATTGCTTTCTTCAAGAATTGTCCTCTGCTTCTTAAGAAGAAATTTCAGACAAAGATCCACAAAGCTGACAAACTTCGAGGCATCATCACACATACTAGTAAACAATCTCCCCATTATTATACTTCACAATAAATATTTTGACAAATGAATAAGTAAACTTATAATGCTATACAACTTCTATGTGACAGGTGGTTGAGATGAACAGCAATTTGCATTTCTCGTAACTATAACTGAGAAATTCAGAAAACACACTAGGGATGAAAAGATGCAAATTAATTGAAACAATCTATCTCTCACCACAATAACTTTATCACTGGTGCAATTAAACCCACATTAGAAATTCAGAAATACTGCTGTACTTATTCATGCAAGATGTGTGCTTTTTTTGTGATTACAGTCACTCAGGATCAATCACTATCAGAAGGATGACAACAAAAAAATAGGTTAAAAAAACACACCTACATATCTTATTATTATCATCCTTGCTTATAATTCTATTTATTGCTGTAATCTCTTACTCTTGATTTCTAGATTAAAGTACGTTCATCTAGGGAAAAAAAATTACTGAATTAGTTTCAGGTAGCCATGAGAGTCTTGGAACATATCCACTGTGAGTAAGAAGAAAACAATAATCACATTTGAGAGTTTTACAAAGTACTGTTTCATTTTAATCAAACTGGGATGGATGCTGATAATTTAAAAGAATGCAAATACAATACAGGAAACACAATAATAAAAGAACAGCTGCCAGTAATGGAAGATTCTCCATGTGGCAAGTGCTATGTTAAGGCCTTCTGGCAGAGTCCTGGTGGTTTACCATTCCTAAGTAACAGCACCCCCTTTCCTAAGTAACAGAAGCTTAGCTGCTCAGTCAGCAATGTGCTGACTTAAAATGTGTTTCTTCCCCAGACACCTGTTAGCTCCAGGTGGCCCTGTCACATACCACTGAGAAGACGTGCAGTAGGCCCAGCATTTTCCAGGAAACTTTTCCTCTCAGACTGCTGACTTCACTCTCTTCCAGCCAACTTTTCTCTTCCCACACATGCCTGATATAAACCATTGGAAAGTGAGTAGTGGAAAAGAAAGTATTTCCAGATTGATATTTGTTCCTTTTTTGGACCATAAGGACCCATGATACAGATGGACATGAAAAGACAAACAAATTAGAAAGCAAAGAGTATTTTGTGGTCTTACTGTCTTAGTTTTAAACTACTCATCACTAACCATATGATCGCAAAGATATAAAGTTCCAAGTGGTATTTTCTTAAGCATAGTTACATGCATTATCTCATTTGAATTGTTAGTCTGTTGGATTAAGTAATGCTATGATTCTGGATGTCTAATTACATTAAAATGTCGAAAACAAGTGTTTCCATTGTTATAGTAGTAATAAGTAAATTTGCTAAAGTACCACAATTAAAATTTTCTTCATTTGTGTGTGTGCATGCATGTGTGCCAGGACTGGGACCTGAACTCAGGGCCTGGGCATTATCTGTAAACCTTTTCACTCAAGTCTCACACTCTATCTCTTCCAATAGACTTTTTCCTGCCTAGGATGACTGAATTTCAGTTCTCAGATCTCAACTTAATGAGTAGATAGGATTAGAAGCAAAAGTCACTGGTGCCACTCATAATTCATTCTCATCATTCCAGTCCTCTGGAGACCTTCCTACTACTGGTAGGACTGATGATTATCTCTGTCTATTCTTGTTCTTTCATATTTTCTGTTGGTCTTTAAGTAGTTTTCTAAAGGAGGTGCCATTGAACAAAGTAGCATATGATTAAAATGAATCAACAATATCCTTTTCACCATTGTCTCCTATCCCTCTCAATGTGAGGAGATTGAATTCCTCCTCACTCATGCTAGACACATGCTATGAAGTTATAGCTTAAATTTTTTTTGCAGTCTCAGGTACTGAACTTTGGTTCTTATCTTGTCCATATTTTAATAACTTGCACGTTATAGTGATCTTTAAAAATCATTCAAGAGCAAATCAATAATGTTTCTTCTGCTAAAACAAAAATAGAAATAACATGTTAGAATTCACTGACATATTTTAATAATGTTATGTCCCAAAATGCTAACCTCTAATGTTACCCTTAATGATTTCTTAAAATATTATGTTGTTGGACACAGTCATCTAAAATCCTAAAATAAACCCATCTTTGAACAATTAGAATAACTAATATAGTCCAACTTATGGCCCAAAGACTGTGCTCTGTGCTTCGTATCTCACTAAAATTTTAACAATGTTGTTTTAAGTAGTACTAATCTTCCTGATTTTCAGGAGATTTGGTAAAACATCAACGCCACAGAGTTAAAAATTAGTTGAGCCAAATCCAATGTCATAGCATTTTTACTTTAAGACAATTACAGCTAGAAATAGTTAATGGTCAGATAGGTATTAAAATGTAGTGCCTAAATGTTTAATTTCTGAAGTAATCTGATATAGGCTGGCTTTTTAGACTATATATAGGTATATGCATATATATATATATATGTATGTTTGATCAATTACAATGGCCACATACTAGGTTCTAAAAATTAATTGTATTTCAAGTATTAATCTGATTATCAAGTAGTATACTACAATAAAACTCAAACCTAACAAATATTTTGCTTGCACAAAATGGAAGTCCGCACAAAACAAAATTATGAAACTAATGTCTACAAAAAGACTAGTAGAGTAAATATTTTCATGAGCTGATTAACAACTATCTGAAAGATTTATTTCAAAAATCTGCTATCTTTATAATTCACTTAACCTTGGACATTTATAAACATCCATTATTGATTATCAGATCCAATACAAGGCTCAGGCCTATAAGCAAAGTTGTGTTCAAACACTTGAATTGTTCAGCCTAGTGACCAAATAGGTGGCTATAAAAATGAAAAATGTAATAGTGATCACTTTAAAGTGGTCAGGGTTCAACCTACAGATTGAAAAATCAAAGCACTCCCATCTAAGTCCCTTGCTTTTCTTCTACATCATAGTGCCCTCCCCAAAGTAAGCAGACAAATATTTATTGTATCTGTACATTTGCCAGATACATGTTCAGCTGAAGAATATAAAGATAAATAAGAAATGAACCTGCCCTCAATGAGTGGATAATCTATAACTGCTGTTGACAGAATAAGACAGATTAAATTTATACTACAGCCTAAGATCAAACCAAAAGACAAATTTCCTCTCCATAATAGGTTGTTATTCATGCTAAAGACTAAGGAAAGTCTTTTGCAAGTAATCCAAATTCTCATTATTCAGGGAATGCCATGCCATTCCTATTTTAATGTGGAATAATCACATTTGACTACTTGCTGTCCTCTTCTATATGAATATAGAAATGATCATTGAATAAGATCATTAGGAATAAAATGTGCAAACATTTTATGAGTTCTTAAAATAGCAATGGCATTCTTTTTCTGAAATGGTAGCAGTTAAAATGTACTCTAAAATAAGAAAAAAAAAGTATAGTTTTTGTATCAATCATTATGAAGCTTGTCAAGATTTATCACCACTACTTTCTGAAGTAAACAATAGCATGGAAATGCACACACACACATGCATTCACACACACACACACACACACACACACACACACATCAACTTTAAATGGCTCCAACTATAACTTACCCTAGTCCATTAAGTCTCCCACTACATTCACGGAAAAGTAGTTGACATTTGAGTAATATTTTAAATTTGGTTCAAAATAATGACCCAATGGATATTAATGTTCACATTTTGATAATTAAACTATAATTGTGTAAACAGTCACATCAGAAGCAAATGATAAACAAGTGGAAACTTCAACTTTCTCTCAGTTGGTGATTCAAACTACAGAGTTTAAAATAACCTTTTAGGGGCCGGGAGTTTGGCCTAGTGGTTAAAGTGCTTGCCTAGCATGCATGAAGACCCGGGTTCGATTCCTCGGTACCACATATAGAAAAAAAAGCCAGAAGTGGTGCTAAGGCTCAAGTGGTAGAGCTCTAGCCTTGAGAAAGTCCAAGGACAGTGCTCAGGCTCTGAGCTCAAGCCCAGGACTGGTAAAAAAAAAAAAATAAAGTAAAATAACCTTTTATTTCTTTCAACAAAAAGTTTTATTAGAGTATCTGAACAGCACAGATCGTAGAGCACATCAAATAATGGCCATTTCAGATATTCAAAATTTTACCATATCAGTATATCATGTTGTCTATTGACTGTTTAATTAGGATTTATGAGCCCTAAATGTACATAAATTTAACTTACATTAAAATCTATGAAAGAAAATTGAAAATCTAGCTCATATGCGCTTGATTTACGTCTATAATCCTAGCTACTCAGGAGGCTGAGAAAGTCATCTACGGAATATTCGTGAAGATAAAACAAAGCCTTACTCCTATACTCGTATAATATGCATTTAGGAAACATGGTACTATTTGCTAGCTAGGTACTAATGTATATTAAGCTTCTGGAAATAGAACTTAAAATAAAAAGGTTTCATGGTGGGGCCAGGAGTTTGGCCTAGTGGTAGAGTGCTTGCCTAGCATGCACGAAGACCCAGGTTCAATTCCTCGGTACCACATACATAGAAAACAGCCAAAAATAGTGCTAAGGCTCAAGTGGTAGAGCTCTAGCCTTGAGAAAGTCCAAGGACAGTACTCAGGCCCTGAGCTCAAGCCCAGGACTGGCAACAAAAAAAAAAGGTTTCATGGTAACTTAGAAAACTTGCAGACTGTCAATGCACAGAGTATTTAAATGACCTAAATTTAAATATCTAACTAAATAAAACAAATTTTTACAATAAAACTTTGTCATTTATCTTTTATATGGGTTCTAATATCCTCATTTGTCAAAATAGTTATCTTCATGTGCTTTTATTTATTTATTCTGGAAATGATTGGCAAAGACTTAGATTTTTAACATATCACTTTAAGTTGGTGAAAGGGTTTGTTTTCCCATACTTACTATACCTAACCATCTCCAAAGGTAAAAACATTATTTCAGGCTACATCTACTGTGTTTCCCTCAAGCAGTCTGCTAGGCACTTGATGTAGAACTAAAAATGTCTCACAGTTTTCACTTCCTCCATCATCTCATAATGTAAGGCAAATCAACAAAGGTTCACGCATTCTATATTCAGGGTTCATGTGGCACAAGAGGTTCTATTTGTGTTCCACTTAAGAAGCTAAAAACAAGTGATAAACTAAACTCTCCTCAAAACTTCAGATTGAAATCTCAGTAATGCTTTTCATATCCTCAAGAGTTGAACATTCACCATCAGAGAAGAAACTTCTAACATTATGGAAAGCAAGGCTACAATTTGAGAGAAAAACCACTTCTTACCTCCTACACTTGGAAATTACTTATTTGCTCTTTGTAACATGAACCATTGTATACTTGCAGCTAAAACAAACACATGTTGCTTTCTTTCCAAAGCAGTCATTAATCTCAGTCTACTGGAAGACTAAATTCCGAAACATTTTTCATTGTAAATCTAGGAGGTCAGATCGCACTGAGGTCTTGTGAGAAGCAAAATAATTGCTCTGGGTTCAGAAATGTGTATGTCTATTGGTAAAAACTCAACCTGGAAATGAACAATAAAAAAGTAAATCAAAGCTTGGCAAAAGTGACTCAGAGGTAACAATATGAGTCATGCTAAATACTGTATGCTAATTCTCAAGAAGAAAAGGTGAGGAGCACACAGAAAGCTGTTACTGAAAAGTGAGAACCTGAGAGATTTTAGCCAAAGAATAGGAGGTTCCGAAGGTGAAAAGCAGTAATGGAAAGAAATATACATGAAGAGAGAACAGGTAAATACTTCTTGGCTTTTCACTGTGATTGTGGGCCAGGACAGAAAACAGGATTGAGAATCCAAAGATCTTGATGAATTGGGATTGTGTCAGGAACAAAAAGGCATATATGAATTGACTGGGGACTCAGAAGAAAGGAGTTTGGTTCTCTCAGAATCGGTAGCTCTCGGCTAAAATAAGTATATCCCTGAATGGGTTAAAGGAAGTGAAGCTAGAGATGCCAAAACAATATGTTAACTGATTTTCTGTTATAAGGTAACAGTCTATGTTTTTCTAAAGTTAAAAAAAGTCGGGTAGTATTTATAATGATATGTACAGATAAATCATGATCAAAGTACAAGGACTGATTTTTCATTTGTCTAGCAACATAAACCACATGACTCGATAGCTAAATGAAACTTTATTTATACCTGAGGCAGATACTGAGGGACTGAAAGGATAATGGCCCCTTCAAAACTGAGACAGGAAGGCAGAGAAATGGGAAGGGCATATGTTAGCATAATAGCGACATAAAGCTGAACATATTTCTAAATTTTTCAGGCACACATAGATCTTTAACAATGGGGGATCATTAACTTCAGCAAGATAGGTTTGGCTGAGAGCCAATAACCCCACAGTGTCATCCAGAGAACAGCCTAAGTAACAACGTGACACTAAAGGAATGCGACTCTGCTGCTTGAGATCTGTGGTGTCCTTCCACTGAACAGGCAGCCATGCTGAAAACATGACCATGCAAATTATTTCATTCAAGTGATGGATAATAACCTCAGGATAAAAATGACATATTTCCCCCCATCTCTTCACAGGCTACAAGGGAGGATTTTAGAGAAGAGTTTAAAAGAGCATTGAAAGAAATGTTTTGCTTTTCCATTCTCTACAATATCCGTGGTTCTTGTAGGGAGGATGGTGGTGATACTATTTCTAATAATCAAGGTATAGAATCAATCAGGGTAGCATTGGCATGTGTGAATAAAGAAAATATGGAATAGTATTCAGCTACAAAAAGAAAACAATGAAATCTTCTCAATCTGTGGCAAAACAAAACTGTAAAGCATTAAGTGAAATAAGCCAAGCAGAAAGACAAATGGTGCATGATTTTAATCAT